>NW_028270148.1:71431138-71753138 GCF_037043375.1 Chiloscyllium plagiosum | reverse complement strand
CAGCCACTTGAACCTGCTCTGTCATTCAATAGGATCTTGGCTGACATTCCTCATGTTCACTTTTCTGTGTTTTCTCCGTAACCCTTGATTTCCCTACTGATCAAGAATCTGTCCACCTATCCCAGCCTTGAATATATACAAGGACACTGCCCTCATAACAAGGAGTTTCAAAGATGCACAACCCTCTGAGAGAAATTCCTCCTCATCTCAGTTGTAAATTGGCACCACTCTATTCTGAGTCAAAAACAGTGTTGCTGGAAAAACACACCTGGTTAAGCAGCGTCCGAGGAGCAGGAGAGTCAACGTTTCGAGCATAAGATCTTCATCAGGAATGAAGAAGAGCTTTTGCTCAAAACGACAACTCTCCTGCTCCTCAGATGCTGTCTGACCAGCTGTGCTTTTCCAGCACCACATTTTTTGACTCTGATCGTAGCATCTGCAGTCCTCACTTTCTCCTACCAATTTATTCTGAGCCTGGCCTCTGGTACTAGACTCTCCTATGAGGGTAAACATCTCAGCATTTACCCTGTCAAGCCCCTTAAGAATCCTATGTGTTTCAATGTGGTCATCTCTCATTCTTCCAAACTTCAAAGAGTTCTCCGCTGGTTAAATTTTATCCTGCTCACATATTTCAAATGGGGTCTAACTAGGGTTTTGTATAACTGCAGCATAATTACACCAGCTCTCTCTATAAAGGCCAGTCTTCCATTAACTTTCTTGATTTTGTTTTTGCATCTATTTGTGACATTTTAAACATCTATGCGTTTGAACTTACAAGTCTCTTTGGACATCCACTGCACTTCATACCATCTAGAAAGTGCTCTTATTGATCCTTTTTGAATCCAAAATGGATAACCTCACACTTGCTTGTATTAAACTCCATCTGCCACAATTTTGCACATTTACCTGGTCTATCAATATCCCTTTGTAATTTTATGCAATCATCTTCACTGTCTACAATGCCACCTAACTTTATGTCATCAGCAAATTTAGATATATGACTCTCTATGCCATTATCCAAGTTGTTAATAAATTCTATGAATAACTGAGGCCCCAACAGAGATCCTTGTGGGACACATGGGGCATTGGTCACATCCTGCCAATTTGAGTACCTACTCAGGATCCTCACTTTCTGTCACTTGATGCTCAACCAATTTCTCAGCCATGTCAGTAATTTGCCCTCAACTCCATGGGCTTCTACCTTGGTGACAGTCACTTCTCTAGTAGTTTATCAAAATGCCTCTGGAAGTCCATCTACAAACCATCCACCGACATTCCTCTGTTCACTACCTCAGTCACCTCTTCCAAAACTTCACTGAGGTTTGTCATGACTGTCATCTGTATGAATCTATGCTTGCTGATGATTAGACTCCCTACAGTGTGGAAATAGGCCCTTCGGCCCAACATGTCCACACCAACCCTCTGAAGAGTAACCCACCCAGACCCAGACCCATTTCCCTCTGATTAATTCACCTAACACTATGGGCAACTTACCATGGCCAATTCACCAGACCTGCACATCTTTGGACTGTGGGAGGAAACCTGAGCACCCAGAGGAAACCCATACAGACACGGGGAGAATGTGCAAACTCCACACAGTCGCCTGACCTGTACATCTTTGGAGTGGAAGAGGAAACCTGAGCACCAGAGGAAACTCACGCAGACACAGGGAGAATGTACAAACTCCACACAGACAGTCGCCCAAGGCTAAAATCGAACCAAGGTCCCTGGCGCTGTGAGGCAGCAGTGCTAACCACTGAAGCACCAAGCTCCCCCAGTTAGCTGAAAATTAACAGCCAAAGAGTTTCCAGGCTCAGCACTGGTCGAGGGAAGATGATACTTACTTCTTCAAGCACAGGCACCAGTCCCCTGAAGAGCTGCAGTAACAATGGCAGAACTGGCCTCCTGAACTCAACCAAGACTGTGGGTGTGAAGGAGTGAGGGAAAGGGTGAGGTTTGGCTTACTGAGGCAGTGAAAGTGACAGAACATAGAACATAGAACATTATAGCGCAGTACAGGCCCTTCGGCCCTCAATATTGCGCCGCCCTGTCATACTAATCTGAAGCCCATCCCACCTACACTATTCCATGTAATTCCATTTGACTGTCCAATGACAACTTAAATGCACTTAAACTTGGCGAATCTACTACTGATGCAGGCAAAGCATTCCCTACCCTTACTACTCTCAGAGTAAAGAAACTACCTCTGACATCTGTCTTATACCTATCTCCCCTCATTTTAAAGTTGTGTCCCCTCGTGTTTGCCGTTCCCATACTTGGAAAAAGGCTCTCCCTGTCCAACCTATTTAACCCTCTGATTATCTTGTATGTCTCTATTAAGTCACCTCTCAACCTTCTTCTCTCTAACGAGAACAGCCTCAAGGCCCTCAGCCTTTCCTTGTAAGACATTCCTTCCATACCAGGCAACATCCTAGTAAATCTCCTCTGCACCCTTTCCAAAGCTTCCACATCCTTCTTATAATGCGGTGACCAGAACTGTACACAATACTCCAAGTGTGGCCATACCAGAGCTTTGTACAGCTGCAGCATAACCTCTATAACTCAATCCCTCTATTAATAAAGGCCAAAACACTGTATGCCTTCTTAACAACCCTGTCAATCTGGGTGGCAACTTTCAGGGATCTGTGTACATGGACACCAAGATCTCTCTGCTCATCTGCACTCCCAAGAATCTTACCATTAGCCCAGTACTTTGCATTCCAATTACACCGGCCAAAGTGAATCACCTCACACTTGTCCACATTAAACTCCATTTGCCACCTCTCAGCCCAGCTCTGCATCCTATCTATGTCTCTCTGCAACCTACTACATCCTTTGTCACTATCCACAACTCCACCGACCTTAGTGTCGTCCGCAAATTTACTAACCCACCCTCCTAAGCCCTAATCCAGGTCATTTATAAAAATGACGAACAACAGTGGACCCAACACCGACCCTTGCGGTACGCCGCTAGAAACTGGACACCAAGATGAACATGTTCCATCAACTACAATCCTCTGTTTTCTTTCAGCAAGTCAATTACTGACCCAAACTGCTATGTCTCCCACAATCCCATTCCTCCGCATTTTGTATAACAGCCTACTGTGGGGAATCTTATCGAATGCCTTGCTGAAATCCATATGCACCACATCACCCGGTTTGCTCTCATCTATCTGGTTGGTCACTTTGTCAAAAAACTCAAGATTTGTTAGGCACGACCTACCCTTCACAAACCGTGCTGACTGTCCCTGATCAGATTATTCTTTTCTAGATGGTTATAAATCCTATCTCTTATAACCTTTTCCAACACTTTACCAACAACTGAAGTGAGACTCACTGGTCTGTAATTACCAGGGTTGTCTCTACTACCCTTTTTGAACAAGGGAACCACATTTGCTATCCTCCAGTCCTCATGCACTATTCCTGTAGACAATGATGATTTGAAGATCAATGCCAAAGGCTCGGCAATCTCTTCCCTTGCTTCCCAGAGGATCCTAGGATAGATCCCATCTGGCCCAGGGGACTTGTGTATTTTTACACTCTGCAGTATTTCTAATACCTCTTCCTTGTGAACCTCACTCTGTTCTAGTCTAGATGCAAGTTTCTCTGTATCTCCCTCGCCAACACTTTCATTTTCTATAGTGAACATTGCCGAAAAATATTTATTTAGTGCTTCCCCTATCTCCTCTGACTCCACACACAACTTCCCATTATTATCTTTGATTGGCCCTAATTTAATTCTCGTCATTCTTTTATTCCTGACATACTTATGGAAAGCCTTAGGGTTAACCCTGATCCTATCCGCCAACAAATTCTCATGTCCCCTCCTGGCACTTCTGAGCTCTCTTTTTAGGTCTTTCCTGATTTTCTTGTAACCCTCAAGCGCCCTAACTGAGTTTTCACATTTTGTCCTAACATAAGCCTTCTTCTTCTTCTTGACCAGGGATTCCACTTCCTTAGTAAACCACGGCTTACGCATTCTATATCTTCCTCCCTGCCTGACAGGTACATATTTATCTAGGACACACAGGAGCTTTTCCTTGAATAAGCTCCATATTTTTAATGTGCTCATCCCCTGCAGTTTCGTTCCCCATTCTATGCTTCCTAAATCTTTCCCAATTGCATCGTAATTTCCCTCCCCCCAGCTGTAATTCTTGCTCGGTGGAGTACACCTATCCCTTTCCATCACTAAAGTAAACCTGACCGAATTGTGATCACTGTCTCCAAAGTGCTCACCTACTTCCAAATCTAACACCTGGCCAGGCTCGTTACCCAGTACTAAATATAAAGTGGCTTCGCCCCTTGTAGGCCTGTCTACATACTGTGTCAGGGAGCCCTCCTGCACACACTGGACATAAACGGACCCATCTATAGTACTCGTACTGTAGTGATCCCAGTCAATATTTAGATAGTTGAAGTCCCCCATGACAATTACCCTGCCTCTCTCACTCCTATCGAGAATCATCTTTGCTATCCTTTCCTCTACATTTCTGGGACTATTCGGAGGGCTATAGAAAACTCCCAGCACGGTGACTTCTCCTTTCCTGTTTCTAACCTCAGCCCATACTACCTCAGTTAATGAGTCCCCAAACATCCTTTCTACAACTGTAATGTTGTCCCTGATCAACAATGCCACACCTCCCCCTCTTTTACCATCTTCTCTGTTTTTACTGAAACATCTGAATCCTGGAACCTGCAACAGCCATTCCTGTCCCTGCTCTATCCATGTCTCCATAAAGGCCACAACATCGAAGTCCCAGGTACCAACCCACACTGCCAGTTCACCCACTTTATCTCGGATGCTCCTCACGTTGAAGTACACACACTTCAAACCAGGTTCTCGCTTGCCAGTGTCAGATACTTGATTTTGGAACTCCCTACTCTCATCCTCTTCTGTACCTGTGCTACAATTTTGGTTCCCATCCCCCTGCTGTATTAGTTTAAGTCCACCTTAATAGCTTTAGCGAATTTCCCACCCAGGATATTGGTACCCAGGATATTGGTACCCTCTGCTTTAGATGAAGACCATCCTGCATATAGAGGACCCACCTACCCCAGAAAGAGCTCCAATTATCCAAAAACCCAAAACCCTCCTTCCTGCACCATCCCTGTAGTCACGTGCTCAACTCCTTTCTCTCCCTCAGTATTCCTCACCTCAGTAGCACGTGGCACGGGCAGCAAACCAGAGAAAACAACTCTGTTTGTCCTAGCTCTAAGCTTCCATCCTAGCTCCCTGAATTTCTGCCTCAAGTCCCCTCCTCTCTTCCGGCCTATGTTGTTGGTGCCAATGTGGACCACGACTTGGGGCTGCTCTCCCTCCCCCCAAAGGGTCCCAAAAACACGATCAGAGACATCACGGACCCTGGCACCCGGGAGGCAACACACCAACCGTGAGTCTCTCTCGTCTCCACAGAACCTCCTATCTGTCCCCATAACTATCGAGTCCCCAATGATTACTGCTCTGCAACCAAGCAAATATAACCTGTTCTACTTACCCTTCCCAGTAGTCCTTTGCTCACTCCTCCCTCGCTAGCCTGAAGGTAAGAAGTTTAAGTATACTTACCGGCCTTCCCGACAATCACCTCGCAATAACGGCACCTCCTCCCGGCTCTCGCTGCTCCGAAATGGGGACACCAACCCTCTGAAGAGTAACCCACCCCCCCCACATTTACCCCTAATCTACACATTCCTGAGCACTATAGACAATTCAGAGCGAGTGAGAGATAGGGAAGGCATGTGAAAAAAGACAGTGAGAGAGAGAGAGAGAGAAAGACAGAGTTAGGGAAGGAGAGAGAATGAATCAGAGAAGGCTAATACTAAGATAGAGAGAAGTAGGGAAGTGTGATAAAAGACAGTGGGGGTAAGAGAAAGATAGTGAGGGAGTGAGATATAGGAAGGGTGTGTGAAAAAATATAGTGAATGTGGGAGTGAGAGAAGGACAGTGAGTGAGGGAATGAGAAAGAGAATGACAGAGATCTTGAGAGAAGGTTAATAGGGAGATAAAGACAGAAAGGAGAGTGTGATAAAAGACAGAGTGAGGGAGTGTGAGTGAGACAGTGAGTGAGGGAATGAGAGAGTGCAAGACAGAGAGTGTGGCAGATATGGGAAGGGTATGTGAAAAAAGATAGTGTGGCAGTGAGAAAAAGTCAGTTAATGAGGGAGTGAAGGAAAGGCGGAATTAGAGAATGTGAGAAGTGCGTACCTGTGTGTTTGTAGGAGGGAAAGAGTGAGAGTTTGAACAGTTTCTAAGATAGAGAGAATCAGACTTACTTTCCCATTCCTCCTCCCTCCAAAAACCCGTACAGAAAGCAGGCCGGGAGAGAAGAAGAACAGGCTGAAAGGCAACCCACCTCCAACGCTCACTTTCATGTGAATTCCAGTAAGAGTATCTTGGAGTGTTTGCTGCCAGAGAAGAAAGTAAGATAATTGTTACTTAAACCCAACTCCCTAATTGGACCCTGGTTCCCTCCCTTTCGCCTATGAACAAAACTCAGGATCATGACCTCATCTGAAGTCACATGACATCAGATTCTATCATCAGGTAATGAAAATACAGCGCTTGGAAAGCTTGTGATTTTAAACAAAACCTCTTGGACTATAACCCGTCGGTGTGACTTCTGTTTACCCCAGTCCAATACCGACATCTCCATATCATCTCCTATCACTTCCTTGCTTTACATCTCATCTGAGAAAGCAAAATGGGGTTTTATTAGTTGGTTCTGCTGCTTGGCATATTTTAATGGTCATTGTACTAAGTACTTATTTATCTAAAATGTCAATTTATTGCTTTGGTCTTTCTTCAAAGACTACGTTTGAAGTCAATGCCGCCACTAGGTGGAGCACAATACTTGCATACACGGTTTCGGGGTGTTATGCTCAAACTGATTACAGAGGTGTTTGAAACTTATCAGGAGATTCAGGAAACCAAAATTCCGACAACTGTTTAACTACTTTACTGACAAAATAAATTTTAAAACATGAATTCTTTGCCAGGTTTCACCACACAAACCCCACGACCCACTGACAGAATTTGCTGCACCATCTGAGTTCACTTGTGAATGATTCTCAGGACAATCAGTCACCACTCGCCAGCGTTACACTGTGAGAGATATTTCAGAGGTTGAGAGGAAGAAACTATTACGAGGCCGTGAATCGGAGCTGGGAAAGAAGCAGGATTCAATTGATGTCGGGGAGTCATTTGTACCAACGACTCTAGGTCACAACGCTGAATGATTGCACTGGGAACATGTACGCCTTCTTTTGAAATTACTGTTGTGGCCAGCCTTATCTTTCTGAAATTTTCTCGCTGGCTTCTGAGTGACAGAAAATTTGAAATATGACCCCCCACCCGTCCTGCCACGCAAGAGAAAAAGAGTCAAGGTCAAGGCAGTGTGGATTCACTAAATCCTGATAGTAAATTGGACCAGGGGAAAGTGAGGACTGCAGATGCTGGAGATCAGAATCGAGTGTGTGGTGCTGGAAAAGCACAGCAGATCAGGTAACTTCCCAAGAGCAAGAGAATCGACGTTTCGGCATAAGCCCTTCATTAGAATGGACCAGGAATTTGGACCAGGAACGAGTTTAGTCCTAATTCTGCCTGTTGGAGTATGGATAGATGCCTCCGCAACTGATACCATTATTGTGTATACATTGTTCTTCATTACCCTCTTGCTGCTTCCCACTTGCCACACTGTGCCCTCCGGGCCCAATCCCTTGCCCTCATTGTTGTAGCTGCTACCTGAGTGTGAGTTTCCTTGTTCAAACATTAAAGTATTTGCATCTTCTGGTCAGGACAAATAGAAAGCTGGGACCTGGGATAAGGTAAGGGCAATGTTAGTATCAGTAAAATTTCACAGTTGTGTAATTGATTTTCTTCAAAGTTTGTACTTTTCCCAGGCAAACAAAGACATTTTTTCTTACTATAGACCTGATCCCACAGGATGGAGCAATTTGACTTTACACAGTCCGCACTGCCGTCTGCCACTGCAAATATTTCATTACCTCAAAGAGTGAGCTGCTTAGGAGTTGTTTAATCATTTTAATGTACCCAATATACAATGCAACTCTATTTTACTGCCTTATCTCTTACTGTACCCTACTCATGGAAATCTGCAGGGTTGAAAATGGGTGCAGATATTGGTGACATTATTTGCCACCACAATGTTGACTTGAACTGACTCATGCAAATCTCATCCTTTGTGCCAATATTTACAACAGAGGAAGAAATCAGCATGTCAGACTCCCAAAGAAACTATTACTGAAGCAGGAACTTACAAAATTAACATAAGCAAAATAACAGTCACAAAGAAAATAATATCACCAAAGAGGGCCAAGTCTCCAGCACCAAATGGTTCCATCATAAAATTTTAAAGGAAGAACACAAAAACATTGCAGTTGCCTACAAGTTCATTTTCCAAAGTTTCATTTAGATTGTAAACTTGAGATGCCACTGTGTTGTCTAAGAAAGTGGATAATGCATCAGCAACACTGGTTGTTGGGAATTTGCGATAGATTATCCTTAAGGATAGAGTAACTTGGCACATTGAAATTCTTCAGCTGACCAGAGACAGCCAGCATAGATTAGTAAAGATAGATCATACCTGACAAATGTGACTAAATCTTGTGAACTTGGGACTCAAGTACTGAATACCAATGTTCCCCCAAAGCTGCATGGCTATGCAGCAACAGGCAGGCTCCATGTGTGCCAATTGATTCCAAGGAAGGAAGGTATGAGATTATTTACTTTAAATCTAAAAGGTTACAAAAGGATAATTCCTAAATAATGAAGTGATGGATATAATGGAGATCCACAGACACTTGGGAGTCCAGTTGCCTCGCTTATTAAAGAATTATGCAGGAAATAATCAATAAGGCTCTTGGAATGCTGATCTTTATTTCAAAGGAATTATGCTTTAGCTGAACAAAGTTCTGGTTGACTATTCTTGGAATACTATGAGCAATTCTGGGCACCACACTATTCGGATATACTAGCCTTCAAAGGACTGTAACTAAATTTAACAAAATTATACTTTGACTACAAGAGTTAAATTCCAATAAGGGTAGTATTTCTTGTGTTTTACAGGTATATGCTGATTTGGATTACTTTTCCAAAGTATTAAGGGGAACAGATAGGCCAGTAGAAAGAAACTGCTTTTGCTTAAATGGTGCATCTATGACCAAGAGCATAGCCTAAACACTAGAGTTGGATCTTCAGAAATGATATCTTAAATAATAAATAGTGATAACAATAAATAATAAGAAGATTTAGGACAAAAACTCCATTTTCTGAGACATTTGAAGTTTTGCCAAGACATCTGAAGTCCCATCATCAAAGCTGAAAATGGAAGGTGACTCTACTTTGACTGGGGGCAGAACAAGGGAAAGTGGTCACTGCCTGGACCATTATCATCACCAGCCAAGTGATGTTCTTTACGTATGATCCCAGACACACAGAGTGGACTAACCAATTGATCCTGGAGGAATCCAAGCTGTGCCTAGTGTCTTCTTTATTGTTTATATGTGGAGATACATGATAGTAAGAGTTTGGAGAGATATGAGCCGGGAGCAGGCAGGTGCAACTGGATTATTTTGGGACTAGGTTTGGCATGGTCTTGTTGGATTGAAGGGTCTGTTCAATGCCGTATGACTCTATGACTCCATGATACTTCAGCAGAAATTGCTACAAAGTAACCAGCAGTGGGAGTCCTTGGCAATTTACTTCCCTTTACTCGGAGAATGGAATTCAATTTTGTCACATCTATTGTGCTGGTTGAGGTCAGCTATCACAGCCCACACTTGTAATTAATCATGCAAACTTTCCAAATTCAGAGCAAATTACAGCAGATGCCAGAATCTGAACTGAAAACAAAAAGTGCTGGGGATCACAGCAATTCAGGCAGCATCCATGGAGAGGAGAGAAGGCAAGTCAAGATGTCTCTTCATCAGAACTGAAGTGAAGTGAAGTGTGGAGGGAGCAGCATTTATGCAATGGGTGTGGGGGTGGGGTGGGGTTTAAATGTGCTGGTGGAGAAAGGAAGTTGATAGTTCAGATTAAGTAGAGAGAGGATGAACAGGCTGGGGCTATTTTCACTGGAGCATCGGAGGCTGAGGAATGACCTTATAGAGGTTTATAAAATCACGAGGGGCATGAATAGAGGGAATAGCCAAGGCCTTTTCCCCAGTGATGGGCAAGTCCAAAGCTAGAGGGCACAGATTTAAGGTAAAAGGGGAAAGATTTAAAAGGGACCTCAGGGACAACTTTTTCACACAGAGGGTGGTGGGTGTATGGAATGAGCTGTCAGTAGACATGGTGGAGGCTGGTACAGTTACAACATTTAAAAGACATCTGGATGGTATATGAATAGGGCAGTTAGACATACCATTGTTCTGCTATTCTCACATTCCAATTGCTTAGAGTCATAGAGCTGTACAGCATGGAAACAGACCCTTTGGTCCAACTTGATCATGCTAAACAGATTTCCTAAATTAATCTAGTCCCATTTGCTAGCATTTGGCCCATATCCCTCTAAACCCTTCCTATTCATATACCTGTCTAGATGCCTTTTCAATATGGTTGTAATTGTACCAGCCTTCAACACTTTCTATGGCATTCCATTCCATACTCCGACCCTCCAGCGAAAATCGTCCCAGCCTATTCAGCCTCTCCCAACTAAATCTGAACCATCAACATCCTTTCTCCCCCAGCAGTTCAACACCCCCTGCCACTATTAATGAATGCTGCCCCCTCCACATTTCACTTCAGCTCTGATGAAGAGTCATGTAGACTTGAAACATTAGCTTGTTTTCTATCCATGAATACTGCCTCCCCCGCTGTGATCTCCAGCGTTTTTTGTTTCAGTTCAAACTTTCTGAGTTGTTTGGTTTATAGTATATGAAACAAGTTTGTTCTCAAAGTCAATGTTACTATTGTTTTCAAATGATGTGATAGTAGTTTAGTATCCTATGTTGAGATTTGAGGGACTAGAATGCATGCATACCAACCATTTGATCCAATAATCAATCCAATAAGTTTTTGCTAGAACTGGAACTGTTGAGCAAACGCTGAACATACTTTATCAAAAGCCTTTCTCCATTTTTGAGGAGATGTTGTCGCCGTTTTTGAAATGAACAAGTTAGGACCTTTGTTATCAATGTGGAGTAATGGATTTTGAGTATTCAGCAGCAACTGCTCACTGTAATTTCCAGCCTTTATGTCTTCTTTGCCTATATGGTTTTACACGATACGTAAGCTTCAGCAGAAATTTCAATAGCCTCGTTCTGGAGAGTATCGTGCACATACATGCTGCCAAGTGGCTTCCTTTTCAACTCACACAATGACATGTTCTCTACATATGTCAGAGATCGGGCAGCAGGAGAAATGAAATGCTACGAAAAGTAAAATAACATGGATGCTGGAAATCTGAAATAAAAATAAGAAGTGTTGTAGCAACACAGTAAGTCTGACAGCTTCTGTGGAAAAAATGAACAAAAATAAAGTTTTGAGTCAAATATCACTCTTCTTCAGAACTGAAAGAAGCTGGAAGATAGTGGTGTTATAAGTTGACAGAGGGGGATGAGCAGCAAATGAAACAGATGATGAGGATGCCCAGAGAAAATGACAGAGGCAGTGTTAATGATGGTAAAGGAAAGATAGATAAGTAAAATGAATGTAAATCAAGGTGTGTTAAGAAGAAACTGGATCTGCTCTGTTCAGACCAAGCCAAGACACTGCATTGAAGAGGGGCGAATGGTGTGTATGCAAGCAAAATAAAGGACAGAAGTAATGCTCTGAAGTTGTGGCACTGTAGTAATGTCTCTACTTCCAGGTTAGGAGGGCAATGTATACATTTCACCTTCTCCAGACTCCTTTAAGACTTAAACATAGACAACATGTTCTTGATGACTGGGGAGTTCAGAACCAGCGGTCAGTCTAATGATACAGGAAAGGCCATTTAGGAATTAAATGAAGACAATTTCTTCACCTAGAGAGTGATGGGCCTGTGGAATTCTTGGACACAGAAAATGTTGAGGCCAAACCATTAAATCTTTTCACAAAGGAGTTAGATACAGTTCTAAGGGCTAAAGGGGTCAGAGGATATGGTGCGAAACCTGGAACGGGAAACTGAGTTGGATGATCAGCTATATCATATTGCATGGCAGAGCAGGCCCAAGGGCTGAATGGCCTACTGCTGCTCCTGTTTTCTATGTTTCCACATTGTGGAATTCAACATTGAGTCCTCGAAACCATAAAATGTCAAAACTGAAAATGATGTGTCATTCCTCCTGCTTGCTGAGCTTCGCTGGAACATTGCAGCAAGCCCAAGCTGGAAATACTTGCCTCAGAGAAAAATGGTTTATTGAAATGTCAAGCAGCTGAAAGGTCAGAGCTATTATGTATAGAGTAGAGAGGTGTTCTGCAAAGCTATCACCCAGACTGTGTCTGGTGTCGCCAGTGTAAATGAGACCACATTGTGAACTGCAATTACTGAAGATGAGATTGAAAGAAATAAAAGCTACTTTACCTGGACGATAAGTTTAGGGCCTTTAACAGTGAGGAGGAACAAGGTGAATGGTTTTACACCTTTCGCAATTGCATGGGAGGGTGACCATGCGAACTTGTTAAGAATGATGAACGTGTAGTGTCTTGAACGCTGAATTAACCACACAGGGAAACACAAAATGGAGAATGGTGGGTTCATAACATGCGATGAATGTTTGGTGAAGTTATCATAATAATTCCTCCCAATTGACCTGTCCATCAATTTATTGCCCCCAGCTATACTTATTATTAAGGCACCTGACACCATTTGTTTTACAGAAAACAGGAATAACTATTTATTGCTAGCTTGAAGTACTTTACAAATTATTGGAATGGCAATGGTATAAACTTTTAAAACCACTAAATAACCATCCAGATTATTAACCCAAAATCCCCCCGATTCCCCAACCTGGCAGACAAGACAAAAGATTAATAGTGGACGTTAAATATTAGGTTTGGAAGGTGGGTGATGGGGGACAGGTGACTGAGTGAATATTGAATCTTGCACAGAATCCCAGACTTTTCTGATAATTTTAAAAAATGCTAGAAGTTGATTATAGAAGAAAAAGAACTGATAGGGTTATTGCCCTAAAGGCAATCCTTCAAAGCTGCAGAGGGAATGATTCCTGCAGAATGCTGACTGCAGGCAGAAGGGGAAGCAAAATCCTTCTGCCACCTCCAGCAGGGTATTA
This sequence comes from Chiloscyllium plagiosum, assembly GCF_037043375.1. Lineage (NCBI taxonomy): Eukaryota > Metazoa > Chordata > Chondrichthyes > Orectolobiformes > Hemiscylliidae > Chiloscyllium > Chiloscyllium plagiosum. The sequence continues at coordinate 71,739,908 of NW_028270148.1, read as the reverse complement.
CCATCAGCAGATCTCACTGGTGTCTTGTTGACTTTGTTCTCAACAGAGTAAATTCATTTTCTCTTTTTCGCACCTTTACACACCAATTTTACATTTCTAGATCTCCTTCTGTCATTAGCAAAACCTTTGTCTTTTGTTCTGTGCATCTTCATTGTTTGTTCCTCCAGTCAAAAGTGTAAAAGCCACCAGTTTCCAACTCCTTTCTGTTCTGCAGAAGAATATTAATGTATGTGAAACATTATCTCCATTTTTCTGTCCACATTTGCTGCCAGCCTTGCTGAGCCTCCCACATACTTTCTGCTTTTAAATCAATTACCAATCCAGCTCAGGAGTGAGGCATGGCTTCACAAGATCAATGAACAAATAATATATATTGGCTGATGGGGAAATGCTGGCCAGCACTAGAAGGGCTTCATGTCATGCCTCACATAGTGTCCTGTGATCATTAACATACTGGAAATTGTCAGTATAAATAGGCTGGCACTTCATTTAAGTGTCTAGATTAGAGTGGTGCTGGAAAAGCACAGCAGATGAGGCAGCATCCGAGGAGCAGGAAAATCGACGTTTCGGACAAAAGCCCTTCATCAGGAATGAGGCAGGGAGCCTCCGGGGTGGAGAGATAAATGGGAAGTGGGGGTGGAGCTGGGGAGAAGGTAGCTGAGAGTGCAGTAGGTGGAGGGAGGTGGGGGTGAAGGCGATAGGTCGGAGAGGAAGGTGGAGCGGATAGGTAGGAAGGAAGATTGGCAGGTAGGACAGGTCACAAGGATGGTGCTGAGCTGGCAGGTTGAAACTGGGGTAAGTCGGGGAGAGGGGAAATGAAGAAACTGGTAAAGTCCACATTGATGCCCTGGGGTTGAAGTGTTCCGAGGCGGAAGATGAGGCGTTCTTCCTCTAGGTATCCAATGGTGAAGGAGGCTCAGGACCTGCATGTCCTCAGCAGAGTGGGAGGGGGTGTTGAAATGTTCAGCCACGGGGCGGTGGGGTTGATTGGTGCATATATCCCAGAAATGTTTCCTAAAGCGCTCTGCGAGAAGGTGTCCAGTCTCCCCAATGTAAAGGAGACCGCATCAGAAGCAATGGATACAATAAATGACATTGGTGAATGTGCAGGTGAAACTTTGATGGACGTGGAAGGCTCCTTTGGGGCCATGGATGGAGGTGAGGGGCGAGGTGTGGGTGCAGGTTTTGCAATTCGTGCATTGGCAGGGGAAGGATGGGAGGGTGGGTTGTTGAGGGGGGGGGCGTGGACCTGACCAGGTAGTCACAGAGGGTACGGTCTTTGCAGAAAGTGAATAAGGGTGGGGAGGGAAATATATCCCTGGTGGTAGAGTCCATTTGGAGGTGGCAGAATGTCGGCAGATGATACAGTTTATGCGGAGGTTGGTAGGATGGAAGGTGAGGACCAGGGGGGTTCTGTCCTTGTTGCAATTGGAGGGACACCTCCCTCCCCTTCCTGGACCTCTCCATCTCCATTAATGACGACCGACTTAACACTGACATTTTTTACAAACCCACCAACTCCCACAGCTATCTGGATTATACCTCTTCCCACCCTACCTCCTCCAAAAATGCCATCCCCTATTCCCAATTCCTCCGCCTCTGCCGTATCTGCTCCCAGGAGGACCAGTTCCATCACAGAACACACCAGATGGCCTCCTTCTTTAAAGACCATAATGTCCCTTCCCATTTGGTTGAAGATGCCCTCCAATGCATCTCATCCACATCTGGCAGCATGGTGGCACAGTGGTTAGCACTGCTGCCTCACAGTGCCAGAGACCCGGGTTCAATTCCCGCCTCAAGTGACTCTCTGTGTGGAGTTTGCACATTCTCCCCGTGTTTGCGTGGGTTTCCTCCCACAATCAAAAAATGTGCAGGTTAGGTGAATTGGCCATGCTAAATTGCCGGTAGTGTTAGGTGTAGGGGAATGGGTCTGGGTGGGTTGCGCTTTGGCGGGTCGGTGTGGACTTGTTGGGCTGAAGGGCCTGTTTCCACACTGTAAGTAATCTAAACTACCACCTCCATCCACCTATTGTACTCTTAGCTACCTTCTCCCCAACCCCACCCCCCTCCCATTTATCTCTCCACTCCAGAGGCTCCCTGCCTCATTCCTGATGAGGGCTTTTACCCGAAACGTTGATTTTCCTGCTCCTTGGATGCGGCCTGACCTGCTGTGCCTTTCCAGCACTACTCCAATCTAGACTCATCTGCAGTCCTCACGTTCTCCCACTCCATTTAAGACTCATCTGAAGAGCTGCTCTTTTCTGAATGTAGTATATACCTCCTGCACTTGATAGTCAGACTGAATTGAGCCAAGCTGCCACTATAAGCTTGCTGTTACAAGATTCCAATGGTGATGGAGATTCTCACAGGCTTTAGAGTCTGGTGGACCTATATGAGGAATGATACCCCCAATTCAGAATTCTGAATTTTCTGATCGTTGATTTTGAGGACACAAATAAGGCTGCATCTCAGCTAAGTACAAGTCTCATTCCCAGGGAGAGGTGCAATGCCAAATTTCATTTCATATTCTTGGGTTCCAAACTCTACCATGTACATCAAACATGAAAAGTTGGTCAATGACTGATTAAAGAGCTTGTTTGTTTCAATGAAAACAATTTATTGGTGTGTGGGTGTGTTATTTTAGCAGCAAGCATTTATGTATATCTATATTATAGCCTAAGGGTTTTTTATTTCAAAAATATACCCTATTCATTAAAACAATCTTTGTATATGTACATTATCACAAATGAAATTCAGATCCGTACAGCTGCATATCAGGTAAACTAACAAAACATTGGACTTTAACTCTATTCAAAACACCAAAGACCTCTTTTACACATACAATTTGAGATGCTGGGATGTTCCAATAACTGAAAGGAATGATACTCCCATTTACCTTCAGGAGGAATACCTCAGGCAGTGGTCTTGAGTTGCACTGTGCCTTGTCGGCAGCTATCCTAAGTTTTAGTGCATTCCTCAGCACACAGTCCTGGACCTTGAAATGTGCCTGTCTGCATTACTCGTTTGAGGTAAACTCCTTGTTCTGGAAGATCAACAAGTTTTGGGCAGACCAAAGAACATCTGTCACGGATTTGATGGTCCTCCAGGTGCAGCTGATGTTTGTCTCGGTGTGTGACTGTAAAGCACAGAGTTCCATGTCACAGATCCGCTAAGGATGAACCTCAAAACAAACCATTGCATCTTTCTCCAGACTTCCTTTGCAAAGGCACATTCCAGAAGGAGATGTGTGACAGTCTCAACCCTTCTCCACCGCAGCCACTTCAAGGGCAGTGTGCAGTGGTGCTGACTGGCTGGGCGTACATGAAGGATCTCAGGTAGTGCCCGTCTCGCCACCAGCCAAGTGATGGTGCTTGTTGGAAAGATCTGGTGATGAGGCATTCTGCCAAATGACTTTGACAGCCTGCCCAGGGAACCATACAACAGTTTCCACCATCTCCTTTTCCCTCAGGATCTTGAGGATGCCACGTGCTGACCACTTCCTGATGGACATAGTCAAAGTTGTTTATTTTCACAAATTTCTGTGTGAAGGACAGGCGATGTGGAATTATCCAACTACCTGGATCATTCTGTGGCAATGAGGCCAGTCCCATCTTTTGCAATACCAGGGACAGGTAGAACCTCAGAAAGTAGCAACACTTGGTGTCTGTGTACCGGGGATCCATGCACAGCTTGATGCAGCCGCACACAAAAGTGGCCATAAGGATGAAGGCAACGGTGGTATGTTCTTCACCTCTTTATCCAGAGTTTTGTACATGGAGACCTGGTCTATCTTGGGCTTCCAGATGAAATGGAAAATGGTTTGGGTGACTAAAACAGTGCAGTTGTGACTGCTGGGTCAGACATGACCAGGCATCATGTACAACAGCAGAGAGAGTGCCTCACACCTGATGACTATGTTTTTAATCACAATGGAGAGGGAACAGTGCTCCCAAAAGACCAGTTTCTGCTTCACTTTGGTAATGCTCTTCTCCAGGGGTTTTGTGCATGCCCCGACCCCTCTGAGCCATATTACCAGCATCTCCAGCTGATCTATCATGATGGTGAAAGGAATGAAAGATTGGTCGGTCCAGTTCCCAAAGAACATGGCCTCACTCTTGCCAGGATTTACCTTGGCTTCGAAGGCCAGTTCAAACTGGTCACAGATGCTCATGTGTCTGTGCATTGACAGTGGATCCAAGCAGAGAACGGCAACGTAATCCATGCACAGGGAGGTTTTGACCTGCTGGCTTTCGCTGTCTGGAATAGTCAGCCATCTCAGGCTCCTATCCTTCCTCATGGATTCGGCATAGGGCTCTTTACAGCAAACAAGGAAGAGATAGTTGGTAGCCCTACCTGACTCTGCATCTGATCGGGAAGCTTTCCGATTCCTAGCCATTGATTGAGATTGTGCTAACGATGTTGGTGTAGAGCAGTCAGATCAAATTTGCAGATTCCCTGCTGAAGCCCATTTTGGAGAGGAAGTCCTACATGTACATGTGCAATATCGTGTCAAAGGCCTTCTCCTGGTCCAGGCTGATGAGGCAGACATCCACTCCCCTGTCCTGCACATAGGCGATCATATTCCTGAGGAGCAAGAGGCTTTCAGAGATCATCCTGCCTGGTACAGCACAGGTTTGGTCAGGGTGAATCACTAATCCAAGAGCAGATCTGATCCATTTGACAATGATTTTAGACAGAATTTTGTAGACTGTATTCAGCAATGATATTGATTGCAAATTTCTAATTTCATCCCTCTCCCCCTTTAGCTTGTAGATGAGAGAGCTGATAGCTTTCTGCATGGATTTGCACATGGTATCTAGCAGAAGCATAATGTTGTACACCTCCAGCAGGTCATGGCCAATCAAGTCCCACAGAGCTGAATACAACTCAGCCAGTATGTCATCGCTTCCGGGGGTTTTATTCATTTCTAAGGACTGACAGGAGTTGGGAGGTCATGTTGTAGCTGTACAGAACATTGGTTAGGCTACTGTTGGAATATTGCGTGCAATTCTGGTCTCCTTTCTATCGGAAAGATGTTGTGAAACTTGAAAGGGTTCAGAAAAGACTTACAAGGATGTTGCCAGGGTTGGAGGATCTGAGCTACAGGGAGAGGCTGAACAGGCTGGGGCTGTTTTCCCTGGAACGTTGGAGGCTGAGGGGTGACCTTATAGAGGTTTACAAAATTATGAGGGGCGTGGATAGGATAAATAGACAAAGTCTTTTCCCTGGGATTGGGGAGTCCAGAACTAGAGGGCATAGGTTTAGGATGAAATGGGAAAGATATAAAAGAGAAATAAGGGGCACCTTTTTCACACAGAGGGTGGTACACGTATGGAATGAGCTGCCAGAGGATGTGGTGGAGGCTGGTACAATTGCAACATTTAAGAGGCATTTGGATGGGTATATGAATAGGAAGGGTTTGGAGGGATAAGGGCCGTGTGCTGGCAGGTGGGACTAGATTGGGTTGGGATATCTGGTCAGCATGGACGGGTTGGACTGAAGGGTCTGTTTCCATGCTGTACATCTCTATGACTTGGGAGCCTTCATCAGCTCATCCAGAGATAATGGCTGGTTCAGCCTCTCCCACATGCTGTCGCCTAAGATGTCCGTGGTAGAGGACAGGAATGACTGGGAGGCCGTACTGTCTCTGGGGTTTTGTGTTACACAGATTGCCATAAAAGGATGTGCTGATCCTCAGTATGTCAAAATGAGATGATGTTGTCGAGCCACCCTCTTCCTTCAGGCTGCAGAGCTCTCCTTATACACCTTCTGGAAGAAGAAGCGCAAGCACATTTCATCCTGCTCCATGGTGCAGACCCTGGGCCGGAAGGTTATCTTGGAGACCTCCGAGGCAAAGAGTGAGGCTTGTTAGCTCTTCACTTCCTGGAGATCCTCCATGGCATTGACCGTCATCGTCTGCAGCAGGAGAAGGTTTTGCATGCTTTTCTGGAGTTTGGACAGTTTTGCCTGCCTCTTTCTTGCCTTCTGAACACCTTTGAGGAAGAAGAACCTCTTGCTGTTCCCCGTGACTGTTTCCCACCAGTCTGCTGGAGACTCAAAGAGGGCTTCACGTTTCTCCAACCTGTGTAATTTTCTGGGTCAACTATTTCATGTTTAGTTGCCACGTTCCATGCCAGCCACTGGTCGTCCTGTACCTGACAGTCAACCTGCAGGAGGCAGTAGTCGGAGAAGAACATCTGATTGGTGGATCTGACCGAGAATGTGTGGGATGCAAATAGGAAATCAATCCTTGAATGGTTCGACCCGTCTGGCCTTGACCAAGCGTATCTATGCTGCTCTCTGTACGCAGGGGTGCTGAAGATTTTGTGCAGTTTCGCAACTTTTTCACCAGGAATCTGGATGTGAAATGCATTTCGCTGTCAGCGCCTCCCGATCATCCATGATACAGTTCGAGTCTCTGGCCAGAATGACTGGCCTAAAGGTTGCCAGCAGCAGTGGGACTGCCAGCCACTCACTCTTTATCACTGGGAGATATTTGCTTATTATCCTCAGGAAAGCATTTCTATACATAACATCTGCTACAAGGAGGCATCCACCTACTGCCTCAACTTTGGAGATAGTGAAATTGTCTCCTTGCAGCAGAATACCCAGGCTAGAGAAGCGGCTATCATTTCCCCCTGACCAAATCCGTAATCTTGACCATTTCCTGCTAAAATATGGTATCCCCATTCCTGCAGACGCAGGAGATCTGCTTTGGCATTGGGCAGGTAAACCAACGTGGAAACATATGGCGCAGTAGATTTAACCTGATGCATGTTAATACTGGTAATTCTAACACCACTTTAAGAGTTTATAGAATTACCCAATGTCTATTCACTCACAGTCTTGCCTCTAGGGGTTCCCTGCATTCCCCTTGGTGTGGGAAACTGTTGGTCACTAGATGGACCAGGTCCGAAGGGACTCGCTGTACAAAGATCTGGGCAACGGGGGAAAAAATACACCCAATGCCACCCTCACCCTGATGGCCACCTTTGTGTGTGGCTGCATCAAGCTGTGCTTGGATCCCCGGTACGCAAACACCAAGTGTCACTACGTACTGAGGTTCTACCAGTCCCCGGTGTTGTGAAGGATGGGCCTGGCCTCGCTGCCGCAAAGCTCCGAGTAGTTGGACCGTTCTGTATCACCTGTCCTTCGTGGAGAAGTTTATGAAGAAAAACACCTTTGACCACAAGTCCATCAGGAAGTGGTCAGCACGTAGTGTCCTTGAGACCCTTCGGGAAAAGGAGAGGGCGAATCCTATCGAGCGGTTCCCTGAGCAGACTGTCAAAGCCATTTGGCAGAGTGCCTCATCGCCAGAACTTTCCAACAAGCACCAAGACATGACTTGGCTGGTGGTGAGAAGGGCTCTGCCTGTGAGATCCTTTATGCACGCCCGGACTCTCAGCCGCACCGCACGCTGCCCTCGAAGCGGCTGCGGGGGGGGGGAAACGAGACTGTCACACACCTCCTTCTGGAATGTGCCTATGCAGAGGAAATCTGGAGAGGAATGCAGTGATGTTTGTCGAGGTTCGTCCCGAGCAACGCCGTGACGCGGGACTCCGTGCTCTATGGCCTGTTCCCCGGGACGCACACCGAGACGAACATCAACTGTGCCTGGAGGATCATCAACTCGGTGAAGGACGCTCTCTGGGCGGTCCGAAACCTGCTGATCTTCCAGCTGAAGGAGTTGACCCCGACTGAGTGCTGCAGACTGGCACATTCCAAGGTCCAGGACTACGTGTTGAGGGACGCGCTGAAGCTTGGGGCAGCTGCCGCCAAGGCGCAGTGGGGAAAGACCACTGTGTAACGTCTGCCTGCCTAAAGAAGAACAGGGGGCCCGTGCAGTCATTTGAGCTCTGCTGACGCCTCAGCTAATTATATGGGCATATAATTGAAAAATGTACAGACCTGTATAAAAATGATAAATTCTGATCTCTGTATGTACATGTTTATCACCAGCTTTGTTTCTCCAGTTTCCTCATTTCCCCTCCCCCCACCTTGTCTCAATCAAATCCCTCGAACTCAGCACCACCTTCCTAACCTGCAATCTTCTTCCTGACCTCTCCGCCCTCACCCCACTCCGGCCTATCACCCTCACCTTGACCTCCTTCCACCTATCGCATTTCCAACGCCCCTCCCCCAAGTCCTTCCTCCCTACCTTTTATCTTAGCCTGCTGGGCACACTTTCCTCATTCCTGAAGAAGGGCTTATGCCCGAAACGTCGATTCTCCTGTTCCATGGATGCTGCCTGACCTGCTGCACTTTTCCAGCAACACATTTTCAGCTCTGATCTCCAGCATCTGCAGTCCTCACTTTCTCCACGCTAGTCTAGACCCCACTTCCTCTGGCAGCTCATTCCACACACGCACCACCCTCTCCGTGAAAAAGTTGTCCCTTATTTCTCTTTTATATCTTTCCCATTTCATCCTAAACCTATGCCTCAAGTTCTGGTCTCCCCCACCCCAGGGAAGAGACTTTGTCTACTTATCCTATCAATGCCCCTCATGATTTTATAAACCTCTATAAGTTCACTCCTCAGCCTACAACACTCCAGGGAAAATAGCCCCAGCCTATTCAACCTCTCCCTGTAGCTCAAATCCTCCAACCCTGGCAGCATCCTTGTAAATCTTTTCTGAACCCTTCCAAGTTTCACAACATCCTTCCGATGGGAAGGAGACCAGAATCGCACGCAATATTCCAACAGTGGCCTAACCAATGTCCTCTACAGCCGCAACATGACCTCCCAATTCCTGTACTCAATACTCCGACCAATAAAGGAAAGCATACCAAACGCCTTCTTAACTATCCTATCTACTTGCAACTCCACTTTCAAGCAGCAATGAACCTGCATTCCAAGGTCTCTTTGTTCAGTAACACCCCCTAGGACCTTACCATTAAGTGTATAAGTCCGTGAGTTTTGAGAAGATTTGTAGCTCAGGTTGAGGTTCTGGATATAGGTTGCTCGATGAGCTGAAAGGTTCATTTTCAGACATTTCGTCACCGTACTGGGTAACATCTTCAGTGAGCCTCCGGACGAAGCACTGCTGATGATTCCTGCTTTCTGCTTATATGTTACCCATACATATAAATACAAAGCAGGAATCATCAGAAGTGCTTCGTCTGGAGGTTCACTGAAGTTGTTACCCAGTACGGTGATGAAACGTCTGAAAATGAACCTTCCAGCTCAGTGAGCAAATCTACATCCAGTGTGAAAATCCTGCTAAGGTCTGCTTTCCCAAAAATGCAGCACCTCTCATTTATTGAAATTAAACTCCATCTGCCACTTCTCAGCCCATTGGCCCATCTGATCAAGATCCTGTTGTAATCTGAGGTAACCTTCTTCGCTGACCACTACACCCCCAATTTTGGTGTCATCTGCAAACTTACTAACTACACCGCTTATGCTCACATCCAGATCATTTATTTAAATGACGAAATGTAGTGGACCCGGCACCAATCCTTGTGGCATTCCACTGATCACAGGCCTCCAGTCTGAAAAACAACTCTCCACCACCACCCTCTGTCTTCTACCTTTGAGCCAGTTCTGTATCCAAATGGCTCGTTCTCCCTCTATTCCATGAGATCTAACCTTGCTAATCAGTCTCCCATGGGGAACCTTGCTAAATGCCTTACTGAAGTCCATGTAGATCATGTCCACCACTCTGCACTCATCAATCCTCTTTGTTACTTCTTCAAAAAACTCAATCAAGTTTGGGAGAAATGATTTCACATTCACAAAGCCATGTTGACTATCCCAAATCAGTCCTTGCCTTTCCAAATGCATGTACATCCTGTCCCTCAAGATCCCCTCCAACAACTTGCCCACCACCGACGTCAGGCTCACTAGTCTATAATTCCCTGGCTTGGCCTTACCACCTTTCTTAAATAGTGGCACCACGTTAACCAACCTCCAGTCTTCTGGCACCTCATCTGTGACTATCGATGATACAAATATCTTAGCAAAGGGCCCAACAATCACTTCTCTAGCTTCCCACCTGATCAGGTCCTGGGGATTTATCCACTCGTATGCATTTCAAGACATCCAGCACTTCCTCCTCTGTAATATTGACATTTTTCAAGATGTCCCCATCCATTTCCCTACATTCTATATCTTCCATGTCCTTTTTCACAGTAAACACTGATGCAAAATACATATTTAGTATCTCCCCCATATTCTGCAGCTCCACACAAAGGCTGCCTTGCTGATCTTTGAGGTGCCCTATTCTCTCCTTAGTTTCCATTTGACCTAAATGTATTTGTAAAAACACTTTGGATTCTCCTTAACTCTATTTGCCAAAGCTATCGCATGTTCCCTTTTTGCCCTCCTGATTACCCTCCAAAGGTATTTTAGATGTGAGAGGTGATTTCATTGAATTCCAGGAATAGCAATTACTGTTTTATATGCTGTTGCATTGTTTTGGAACTTTGGAGAAAAATAAAGTCAAAATAACAGCAGTTTTAAAAAGGAAAGGAACCGACAAAGGCGGTGAGGTCAGTGCAGGAGAGAGAGAAAGAGAGAAACCCACATTGCTAACTGGCAGAGCAGTGAACCTGCACAGTGACTGCCTTTGCTGTTTGAATTCATGTACTGCTGAACATTGGAGCATATCTGGAAAAATTAATAAACAGTGAAATTTACAACTAGTTTTGGAGGAATCTGTTGGGAGAGGTAACAGCACAGAAACAGATAAATTAACATTTTTAAGCATGGCCTTATAGTAAGTCTGCAGTAGTGAGTAGAGTGGGTTCTTTCTTGATTATATGTTTTATTGAGATATGTCTCTTGATTAAACGTAAAAATGTAAGTCATATGTATTAAGTTAGCCTGGAGCAATGTTTTGTCGAGGAATAAAACAGTGCTATTTTCTGGGTCTGTAGTTTGAAAGAAGCAAAAATGGCCCTTAGTAGAGTGATATGGTCTTTTTGTCGGATGTGGGAGTTTAGGGAGAGCTTACACGTTACTGAGGATTATATCTTCAATAAATTTGGTTGGTTGCAAATCCTATAAGAGCGAATGGATTGGTTGGAGAGACAGTTAGAGACAATGAGGAATTTACAAGAACAAGGGGATGTGATGGATGGCAGTTATAGGAAGGGGGAAAAGTTGCAGATACAGTCACATAGATGAGGTAGTGCATGAGTTTTCTGTGGCTATTCTGATTCCAAACAAGTATGCTGTTTTGGAAAATGTAGGGGGTGATGGATTCTCAGGGGAATGTAGCATGAACAGCCAATTTTCTGATATCGAGACTGGCTCTAATGCAATGAGGGATATGTTGGGTTCCAAAAGATTGATTGTGTTAGGGTATTCTTTAGTCCAAGGCACAGACAGATGTTTTTGTGGCCAGCAGCAAAAAATCAGAATGGTGCATGGCTTTCCTGGTGCCAGAATCAAGGATGTCTCAGAAAGGATGCAGAATGTTCTCAAAGGGGACAGGGACCAGCAGGAGGTCATTGTACACATTGGAACCAATGACATAGGAAGGGTAAAGGATGAGATTCTGAAGGGACAATGTTTAGAGTTAGGCAGGATTTTATAAAGGAGGTCCTCAAGGGTAGTAATATCTGGATTGCTCCCAGTGCTGTGAGCTGAGGGTAGGAATAGGAGGATAGAACAGATGAATGCAGGGCTGTGGAGCTGGTGTATGGGAGAAGGATTCACATTTTTGGATCATTGCAATCTCTTTTGGGGTAGAAGTGACCTGTATAAGAAGGATGAATTGCACCTGAATTGGAAGGGGACTAATATACTGGCAAGGAGATTTGCTAGAGCTGCCCAGGAGTATTTAAACTAGTAAGGGGGTGGGGGTGGGGAGTGGGGTTGGGGGTGGGGGGGGAGGAAGGATGGGGAGATAGGACCCAGGGAGATAGTGAGGAAAGAGATCAATCTGAGACTTGTACACTTCAGAAAAGAAGTGAGTCAAACAGTCAGGGCTAAAGCAGAGAACAAGATAGGACTGATAAAATTAAACTGCATTTATTTCAATGCAAGGGGCCTAACAGGGAAGGCAGATGAACTCAGGGCATGGTTATGAACATGGGACTGGGATATCATAGCAATTACAGAAACATGGCTCAGGGATGGACAGGACTGGCAGCTTAGTGTTCTAGGATACAAATGCTACAGGAAGGACAGAAAGGGAGGCACGAGAGGAGGGGGAGCGGCATTTTTGATAAGAGATAGCATTATAGCTGGACTGAGGGAGAATATTCTTGGAAATATATCCAAGGAATGTGTTTGGGTTGAACTGCGAAATAAGAAAAGGATGATCACCTTATTGGGATTGTATAATAGACCCCCAATTGTCAGAGGGAAATTGAAAAACAGATTTGCAAGGAGATCTCAGCTATCTGTAAGAATAATAGGGTGGTTATGGTAGGGGATTTTAAATTTCCAAACGTGGACTGGGATTGCCATAGTGTTAAGGATTTAGATGGAGAGGAATTTGTTAAGTGTGTACAAGAAAATGTTTTGATTCAATATGTGGATGTACCTACTAGAGAAGGTGCAAAATGTGACCTACTTTTGGGAAATAAGGCAGGACAGGTGACTGAGGTGTCAGTAGGAAGCACTTTGGGGCCAGCAACCACAATTCTATTAGTTTTAAAATAGTGATGGAAAAGGATAGACCAGATCTAAAAGTTGAAGTTATAATTTGGAGGAAGGCTAATTTTGACGGGATTAGGCAAGAACTTTTAAAAGCTGATTGGGGGCAGGTAAAGGGACGGCTGGAAAATAAGACACCTTCAGAAATGAGGTAACGAGAATCCATAGACAGTATATTCCTATTAGGGTGAAAGGAAAGGCTGGTAGGTGTAAGGAATGCAAGATGACTAAAGAAATTGAGGGTTTGGTTAAGAAAAAGAAGGAAGCATGTGTCAGGTATGGACAAGATAGATCAAACGAATCCTTAGACGAGTATCAAGGCAGTAGGAGTATACTTAAGTGGGAAATCAGGAAGGCAAAAAGGGGATATGAGATAGCTTTGGCAAATAGCGTTCCTCCTCTTTCATGCCATCTTAGCTCCTCAGTATCTGATAAATGACTGCATTTTGTAACCACATATTGATCCACTTCATAAATTTCATTTTGTTCAATGTTTCCCCAGGGTAGTGGAGTCCAAAATTATAGACTGAATTTGCAAGAACACTGTAAATGACTGATCTACAAAGCCCAGATTGCTTTTACTTGACAGCAAAGTCTAACTTTGGCCATATCCCCTGATAGCAATGGAACAAATGCGCAGACTTATGTCAGACCAAACACCCAACTGACTTTGGTCAGCCCATGGACAGTCCCATGGTGGTGCTCCCTCTGACTGATTGGAGACCATCCTCATCATAAAAAAAAATTCCTTGCCCTCACTTTCACAAATTGTCATTTCCTTCAAGCACTTGCAATGTGCTTGCTGCAGAAGCTGCATGCACCTGCGATGCATTACTGTGCCATGCAGTGACATCCTGTCATTCTTGACGGTTACATATTCTCTTCACTGTTTCCTACTATCACAAGCTTTCATTCTATGCCAGAAGCTGCTGCCTTTCTCTCAGGGCTACAGCATTTCATCTGGGCCAGAAGTTGTCCCTGCCCACTATCTTAAATCCAGAAACAAAAGGCTGAGGCTGCAAAGGCTAGCTCTGAGAGTATAAGTGCTACCTGAACCTGCCCATTTGCAAGCAATCTGATGTAATGTCCTTGTCCAGTTGTGTGAATAGAACATCCAGGGAGACACCTGCAGTCTCTGTAGTAGTCCCAGTTAAAGTTAAAAGAAAAAAATGGCACAAGTATGAATTCATCTGGACAAGACATTTCAACAGATGCATGCTCAGTGTTACTATCAAGTTATAGAGTCACAGGGTCGTAGTATTATACAGCAAGAAAACATACCCATCAGTCCAACTCATCCATGCTGACCAGATATCCAAGATTAATCTCATCCCATTTGGCAGCATTTGGTCCAAATCCCTCTAAACATTTCCTATTCAAACACCCATCCAGATGGCTTTTTAAATGTTGTTATTATACCAACCTTCACCACCTCTTCTGGCAGTTCATTTCACATACACACCACCCTCTGCGTGAAAAGGTTGACCCTTGGGTCCCTTTTAAATCTTGCCTCTCTCACATTAAAGCTATGCCCTCTAGTGTTGGAGTCCCCTAACCTGGAAAAAGACTTTTGCTAGTCACTTTATCTATGCCCTTCCTGATTATATCAACCTCTTTGAGGTCACCCCTCAGCCTCCCACGCTCCAGAGAAAATAGCCCCAGCCTATTCAGCCTCTCCCTTTGGCGCAATTGCTCCAACCCCAGCAACATCCTTACAAATTTTTTCTGCACCTTTTCAAGTTTAACAACACCTTTCCTGTAGCAGGGAGACCAGAAATGAATGCAATATTCCAAAAGTGGCCTAATGTGACAAGACTGTGGCTTCAAGAGGTGTATTTTGCCCTGGCTTTTTTTGTAAGAGAGATTCTAAGGCAGATGTGGTGAGCAACCTACCACAGCCACTAGAGTAAACAGCTTGTGAGTCCTTGGGTTCTTTTAAAAAGTAGAATGAGTGTGGCCAAGCTCTCACAGAATCCGGACTTTTAGATGAAAATAAAAAATGCTGGAAATCACAGCAGGTCAGCAGCATCCGTCAAGCTAACATTTAGAATCTAGATGACTCTTTATCAGATTTTTAATTTTTAGTTTTCAGCATTTGCTGTTGAAGAAGTGGAAGCTATCATTTCCCTACTCAGTTACAGCCAAAGGTTAGGATTCTCGTCCTGCTACTGGAGTAGCACGTGAGCCAATCTGTTTTCTGAATTTGCCTTTTGCCAAGGGTGTGTTTATTGGATGTTACTATATCTGAACAGTTAATTAGCAATAGTTACTATATTTATTATTCTGTAAAGTTTTCCAATCAAGTTGTTTTTCCAATTCCTTCTTGCTTTTGTTGCATTTTAACTATAGCGGATGAATAATCCGGTATTTTGACTAATTGAATTTAATCTGGAATGCAATTCCTCACACTTACCTTTAAAATCAGAAAAAAGTCGGGGCTAGACTATCTTTTGAATATTTTGAAGCTGTTTGGTCTGGGCCATAACGCTACCACAACATGACATCCCAATTCCTATGCTCAATGCACTGACCATCAAAGCTGAAACTTTATTGCTGGAACAGCACAGCAGGTCAGGCAGCATCTAGGGAACAGAAGATTCGACGTTTCGGGCACATCGAATCTTCTGTTCCCTAGATGCTGCCTGACCTGCTGTGCTGTTCCAGCAATAAAGTTTCAGCTTTGATCTCCAGCGTCTGCAGACCTCACTTTCTCCTCCGCACTGACCATCAAAGGCAAGTATACCAAGTGCCTTCTTCACTACCCTGTCTACCTTATACTCCAGCTTCAAGGAACTATGAACATGCACCCGAAGGTCTCTTTGATCGGCAACATTCCCAGGATCCTACGATTAAGTATATAGAGTTCCTACAGTACGGAAGCAGGCCATTCAGTCAATCTGGTTCACACTAACCCTCTGAAGAGCATTCCTTACCCTGTTCCGGTATCTTGCATTTCCCATGGCTAATCCTGCACATCTCTGGACACTACAGGCAATTTAGCATGGTCAATCCACCTAAACTGCATATCTTTGGATTGTGCTTTGATTTGCTTTACCAAAATGCAAAACCTCACACTTATCTAAATTAAATTCCAATTGCCACTCCTCTGCCCTTTAAAAATATATTTTATTTGTTTGTGGCTTTAGATGCAGCTGGCTAATTTTCTGCTCATTCCTAATTGCCCAGACAATCATTTAAAAGTCACCAAGACAAGTATAGATCTGGAATAAAAACAAAAGTTGCTGGAAAAGCTCAGCAGGTCTGACAGCATCTGTGAAGAGAAGTCAAAGTTGACGTTTCGGTTCCTCTGACCCTTCCTCAGAACTGATGGTAGCTAGGAAAAAGTATACGTGTAGATTCACATGCATTCTAAATGTATTATAGATAAAGCCAACAGATTTCCTTCCCTAAAGGGCACTAATGAATCAGAATGATTTTTATAACAATCAATCATTCTACTATGGCGGGATATGAGTCAATGTCCCCAGAATATTAGTCTGGAGTATCTGGATTACTAGTCCAGTGATATTAACATGACTCTACAACATACCTGTCCAAGAAGGATAGGTTGCACCTAAACTGAGGGGCATTAATGTCCTTTCAGGGAAGTTTACTAGTGTCATGGGAGGATTTAAACTAGTATGGCTGAGGTGTTGGAAATAGAGCAGTAGGTCAGCATGTGGTGTGATTGACGATTAAGTCAAGTAAGTCTAATAGAAAGAACAGGCAGGGCCAGTTTAATGAACACAGTGGGCCTGGTTGTTTGAAGTGTATTTATTTTAATGCAAGGAGTATAAGGCAGATAAACGTAGAGCCTGGATTAGTACACGTTGACTTAGGAGAAGATGCAAAGAATTTAGTTAGGAGGAAGTTAATCGGGTGAATTGCATAAGTAATTAGATGCAAATTAATGCAAATAGGTTCCTTGCCACCTGTTGGTGAGAATGTGGTTTTATCATTGAAGTAGGGAGGATTGAATTGTGACAGTTTACCTCAACAGCAAGAATTTGCTTTGGAACTCTTGTCCAATTACGTACTTGCCATTATTCTCGCCATCACAGAAGGGGAGAATTGGGACCATAATTTCCATGATTATCTAATTCTGATGAAATTGTGAAGATAAATAAACTTTAGGTACTAGAGATTAGTTTGTTTATGAAATGTCAGGATCACAGGTAGTCTTTAGTATTCCACGAAAGTAAATGATAGTTATGCATTATAGTTATGGTTATGCATTATACTCAAAGGGTATATCAACAGTGATGAACTGAACCTAAAATAAATGATATGATAGATGAACAAAAATAAATGACCTTTTTAAAATTGCCACTGAGTCTTCTTAAAATTAGAGATACTTTTAGGTTTAAGTTGAGAGGGAAAGATTTAAAAAGGACCTGAGTGGCATTTTTTTCATGTGGTGGGTGTTGCATGTATGGAACAAGCTGCCAGAGGAGATGGTGGAGACTTGTACAATTGCAAT
Source organism: Chiloscyllium plagiosum (assembly GCF_037043375.1). NCBI lineage: Eukaryota > Metazoa > Chordata > Chondrichthyes > Orectolobiformes > Hemiscylliidae > Chiloscyllium > Chiloscyllium plagiosum. The sequence goes on along the minus strand of NW_028270148.1, from coordinate 71,722,821 downwards.
ATGTAAAAGGATGGATACATGAATAGGAAAGGTGTAGAGAGAATGGGCCAAATGCTGACAAATGTGTCTAAATCAGTTTAAGATATCTGGTCAGTGTGGACAAGTTGGACTGAAGGGTCTGTTTCCATTCTGTATAACTCAATGACTCTATACGAAGAATTTTACTAAGTATTTTACTTATTGGTTTGATATTGTCATGGCAACAATATTGTGTTCTGATTTGCTTTCGGGTCAAAGACAATATATTGTCACTGGTAGAATAAAGAGAGACGAATGGGAATATTCTGAGATCAAGGACATGTTGGATCTGTAACAACACAAAGCTGGATGAAGCAGTATTTATTTGAATTGAATTGAATATAGTGTCACGTGTACTGAGGCATAGTGAAAAGCTTTGTCTTGTGAGCGATACGGGCAGATCGCAGAGTTAAACAACATAGATAAGTAAATAATAGGCAAACAGTGGCAAAAACAAAAACACAGGTACACTGTACAGACGAATGTTAAGAGTTTGTGAGTCCATTCAGTATTCTAATAACAGTAAGGTAGAAACTGTTACAAAACCAACTGGCTCGTGTGTTCAGGCTTCTGTACCTTTTCTCCGATGGTAGAGTTTGTAGAAAAATATTGCCAGGGTGGGATGGTTCTTTGAGAATGCTGGCAGGCTTTTCTTGACAGCGGGCCTGGTAAATGGATTCTATAGATGGGAGGTTGGCCTTTGTGATTGCCTGGGCCGAGTTCACCACACTGTAACCATCTCCGATATTGAATGGTACAGTTATTATATCAGGTAGTAGTACACCCAGATTCTAGATTAGAGTGGTGCTGGAAAAGAACAGCAGTTCAGGCAGCATCCGACGAGCAGGAAAATCGACGTTTCGGGCAAAAGCCCTTCATCAGGAATGAGGCAGAGTGCCTGCAGGGTGGAGAGATAAATGAGAGGAGGGTGGGGCTGGGGTGAAAGTGAATGGGTGGTGGGGATGGAGGTGATAGGTCAGGGTGGGGGAAGACATTCGGACAGAATGCTCTCGGTGACGCTCCTATAAATAGTCCGCAAGGGAATTCGCCATCATGCTAAATTTCCTCAGCTGTCTGAGGAAGAAGAGACGTTGTTGGGCTTTTGTAACCAGTGCATCCACCAGTGTAACCAGTTCAAGAAAGCTTGTTGTTGATGACCACTCCCAGGAGCTTGACACTCTCTACTCATTCTACCTCTATGCTGTTAATGTGTAGAGGGGGCATGAGTAACATCCTGTTGAAAGTCAATAATGTGTCCTTGATTTTGCTGGCATTGAGAGCTAGGTTGTTCTCAGTGCACCATTTTTCCAGGTCTTCCACCACCCATCTGTAGTCCGTTTCGTTGCCATCTGGGATTTGACCGACTATGGTGGTGTCATCAGTGAACTTATAAATGGCATTAGTCTGGTATTTGGCGACGCAGTCATGGATATATAGTGAGTACCGAAGGGGGCTGAGTACACACCCGTGGGAGGCTCCAGTGTTGAGTGTTAGTGAGGATGAAATATTGTCCCCAATCTTCAATGATTGTGGCCTGTGGGTCAGGAAACTGAGGATCCAGTTGCAGAGAGTGGGCTTAGTCCGAGATCAATAATTTTTGTAATCAGTCTCAAGGGTATAATAGTGTTGAAAGCTGAACTGTCGTTAATGAGTAGTATTCTTATATAGATGTTCTTGGTGTCAGATATTCTAGGGAGGATTGAAGGGCAAGTGATATGGCATCTGCCGTTGATCTGTTGGTCCAATAGGCAAATTGAAGTGTGTCAAGAGTAGTGGGGAGGCTGGGGTTGATTAATGCCATGACCAGCCTTTCAAAGCACTTCATGACCACCGAAGTTAGGGCCACTGGGCGGTAGTCATTGAGACATGCTGCATGAGCCTTCTTAGGCACAGGGATGATGTTGGCCCTCTTGAAACAGGCAGGGACAGTGGCCTGCTGCAGGGAGACATTGAAGATGTCCGAGATGTTGAAGATGCCAGTCTGCACATGCTCTGAGTGCACGGCCTGGTACTCTGTCTGGTCCCACCCCATTCCTTGGATTTACATGAAGGAAAGATGTAAAAGCAAGTTCTGAAGAAGGGTCTCTGCACCTGAAACGTTAACTCTGATTTCCCTCCACAGATTCTGGCAGACTTGCTGAGATTTTCCAGCAATTACTATTTTTGTTTCAGATTTCCAGCATCCACAGTTCTTTCAGTTTTTTTGCCGAAAGAAATTAATGAGAGAAATTAACTCCCCAATATTGACTAGGAACCCTTTAGTGCCAGGCGCTTAGATGGGGCAGAATTGGCTAAGTGCATCCAGCAGGGTTTCTTGTAACAAGGTGTAGATAGTCCAACTAGGGAAAAGGTCATCCTCAACCTTTTATTGCAGAATGAGCCAGGCCAGGTAATGGGAGTTTCAGTGGGGAAGCATTTTGGGTACAGTGATTATAATTCTGTATGTTTTAAGGCAGTTATGGATAAGGATGGGACAGGTTCTTGGAATACGTGCGAAATTGGGAGAAGGCTAATGACAACAGTATTAGTCAGGAGCTGGTGAAATTAGATTGGGGCTGGTTGTTTGAGAATAAATCCACATCTGACATGTGGGAGTCCTTTAAAGGACAGTTGATCAGAGTCCAGGACTGGCATGTTCCTGTGAGGATGAAACGTCAGCATGGCAATACTCGGAACTTTGGATGAACAGAGATAATGAAAGGTTAGTCAAAAAGGAAAAGGAAGCACATGAAAGTTCAGGAAACAAAAATCAAACAAGGCTTTTGAAGAGTATAAAGGAATCAGAAAATAACTTAAACAAGAAATTAGGAGGGCGAGAAGAGGCCATGAAATGTCCTAGGCAAGAATAATTCAGGAGAATCCAAGACATTTTATACATATATTAGGAGAAGGAGGGTAGCTAGGGAAAGCTAGGTCCACACAGGACAAAGGAAGGAATTCATACATGGAGCTAGAGGAAGTGGGTGTTGTCCTTAATGAATACTTTACATCAGTACTCACCAAGGAGAAGGACATGGATGATTAGGGAGGGCAGGAGGGCTATGTTGATATTTTGAGGCATGTTAAGATGGAGGAGGTGTTGGTACCTTAAAAAAACACGAAGGTAGGTAAGTCCCCAGAGTCTGATGGGATTGGACTATATTTGCTATAAGGAGAGTTTGGGCAAACTTGGATTGTCTTCACTAGACTGTAGGTGGGCGAGGAGCAATCAAGTATGTAAAATAATGAGAGGCATGGATAAGGTCTTTTACCCAGAGTAGAAATGTCAAATAGTCAGGGGCATAGGTTTAAGGCGAGATGGGAAAAATGTAAAGGTAATGTGTGAGGAATGTTTTCTACAAAGGGGAGTTGGGGGGGAGGGAGTGGTGGTAGCTGTGCTGGAAAGGTAGTAGAAACAGAGACGATAACAATGTTTGAGAGGCACTTAGACAGATAGATGAACAGGCAAATTAGAGGGATACTCACCATGCTGAAACTTTATTGCTGGAACAGCACAGCAGGTCAGGCAGCATCTAGGAACAGAAGATTCGACGTTTCGGGCACATGCCCTTCTTCAGGATACTCACCATGTCCAGGCAGATGGGATTATTTTAGAATAGCATCAAGGTTGGTACAGACATGGTCGGTGGAAGGGCCTGTTCCTGTGCTATACAGCTCTATGTTCTATGTTTATCCAGCTTCCCCTTGAACAAAGGTTGGATATTTACCTCAACTATTCCATATGATAGCAATTCTACATTCTAACCACTCTTTGGACAAATGCATTCTTCCTGAGCTTGCTAATGGATTTCTTGATGATTTTCATATATTTGTTGCTCCTGAGTTTGCTCTCATCAGAGGAAGCACCTCCTTTGTAGTTACCTTTTCAAACCTTCTGTAATCTTAAAGAGTTCCATCAGCAGCATCCCCTGCACTCCCCCACCCCACCATTTCCAGGGGATTTTATATTTTTTTCCAGAGAAATAAACACCTGTTCAATCTTTCCAGGTAGGTATAACATCTCAATTCTACATATTTTCTGTACCTCCTCTAGTGCCTCTGCACTCTTTTTTTAAAATATGGAGATCTGATTGTTCACAACACTTACAAGATTAGATTAGATTAGATTCCCTACAGCATGGAAACAGGCCCTTCGGCCCACCAAGTCCACACCGAACCTCTGAAGAGTAACCCACCCAGACCCATTCCCCTGTCCTTACCCCAGACTAACGCATCTAACACTATGGGCAATTTAGCATGGCCAATTCACCTGACCTGCACATCTTTGGATTGTGGCAGGAAACCGGAGCACCCGGAGGAAACCCAAGCAGACACAGGGGCAATGTGCAAACTGCACACAGACAGTTGCCCAAGGTGGGAATCAAACCCGGGTCCCTGATGCTGTGAGCCACTGTGCTGCCCACATTGCTTATGTTAACTGTTTAGAGTTTGATTTATCCTTGGACAACACAATGGATCTTTAAAGGTGTGAATTTCAAAGCTTCTGAGATAAACAGGAAAGATAAAGAACTCCCTCAGGAAACTCCGGCATAATTGACTTTGGTTTATGCAACAGTGATTCATCAAAAGTTAACATGGACATCACAAATTTGATCTCCATAAGACTCTCCAAAATGACATTTTAAAACACAGCAACAGAAACTAATAATATCTCAAATACCATGAAAGAGAAAGGTCAGCTCAGAAGAGTAGGACTTTTAAAATTCAATCATAGTTCTGTTGAAGTAATCCAGCAATCTACAAGTGCCACACCTACAATTCTGGTGAGAAACAAATTACTTATCTCTCTCGTCTCTCAAAGCATGCTTCACCAATTATGTCTAGCCTCTTTGGAAATTAATTTGTTTTTAGATTTTTGCCATTTAAACATCACCAAATATGGATAATGTCACAGTTGCCTAAAATGAAACTCATTGGTCTTATTTTTGCCCACTTTAATTTTTATTTTTACTTTCTAACTTATTTATATATCTTTGCAATTTTATGCTCCCATCTACGCTGTTCACATTTTTTAAGTCTTGTATGGGGTTTGGGCATTGCTATTCATTGAATTTGAATTCATTGACGCTCTAGGCCATTCAAGAAAAAGTCGACCACTGTGTCCAGTCTTATGTATAAGCTTGTGATTTTGTATTTTAATTTCCTTCCTGTGACTGCTCCAGGTCAATGTCACTAGTTCACATATACCTCCAATGTGACGATCCAAGAAAATCACAATTTATTCTTTTACAGTTACAAATGTACAAATTAACAGCAGGAATCGATCATTCAGTGCCTTGATTAAATAAAAATCACAAATTTCAACAAAGCAAGTTAAACATTTTCAACTATAATAAGAGACACTCCATCTTGTTCACAAAGCTTCTGAATGGCAGATTTCCTTCTCTAAAAGCCTTTTGTGAACAAGATGGAGTGTCTTTTATATCAGTTGAAAATGTTTAGCTAGTTTTGTTGAAATTTGTGGGTTTTTAAAAATCAAGGCACTGAATGATTTATTCCTGCTCTTAATTTGTACATTTGTAACTGTAAAAGAATAAATTGTAATTTTCTTGGATCATAAAACTACAGGTATATGTGAACTAGTAAGCATTGACCTAGAAGCAGCAACAGGAAGGAAATTAAAATACAAAGTCAATGTCATTGGAAGACAAATAGAAGAGCAGAAGAAAAAAAGGAGAGCTATGAGCAGAAAAGATCGAGCAAGCAGGAGATCAATCAGAGATACATGCAAAAAGAAAAATGACTGAGGCAGAAAATGGAGCAGACATTTTTTGAGACGAGATAAACCAAATTACTGTCATGTATAATGGTTGGAGTCATACCTATAGCGAAGGAAGATCATTATGGTTGTTTGAAGGCAATCATCTCAGTCCTGGGACATCACAGCAAGAGTTACTCAAGATAATCTCTAAGGTCTAACCACTTTCAGCTGCTCTGTCAATGAATAATGTTCCATGATAACATCAGAAGTGGGGATTGTTCAGTGATGAATAAGAATAGTACTACGGTGCAGGCATGATGGTGTCTTTCTGCACCATAATAATTCTGTGACTCTAATTCTACAATTGCACAATGGTCTGCACCATTTACAATTCCTCAGATAGTGAGGCAGACCTAGACAACAGGCAGGCTTGATTGCAAGTTTCTCTTGTATTCAAATTTCATTTCCTGGTTGAATAAGTTGAAAATGACATTTACATCATGTAAGTCCCAGGCAACACCATCTCCAAAAAGAGAGAATCTAATCACTTCGCTTCACATTCAATTATTGAATTACCCATTATCATCATTTTTCAGTTTACCATTGACTAGAAATTGAACTGGGCCAGCCATTTAAATACTGTGGCTTTGGGTACAGGCTGGGAATTCTAGAACCAGTAACTTACCTCCTGACTCCCTAAAGTCTGCCCACCAACTACAAGGTAAACTTCACATGGAATACTCTCCAATTGCCTGAATGACTGCAGTTTCAACAATGCCCAACAAGCCCAACGCCATTCAGGACATTGGCACCACATTCACCACCTTTAACATTTATTCTCTTCACCAGCATGCTCAGAAGTAGCAATGCATCCATGCAATGTACTGCAGGAACTCACAATAGATCCTTCAACAGCACCTTCCACACCCACAACCTTAACCAAATAGAAGAACAAGGACAGCAGGTGCATTAGAACACCTCCACCTGCAAGCTCCCCTCCAAGCTGCAGAGCATCTGGAAATGGAAGTGTATCAACAATCCTTCACTGTCACCAGGTCAAATTCATGGAATTTTCTACCCCCACACAGCATTGAAAATGTACTTATCACCTGTGGACAGCAGTGGTTAAGCACGCTGCTCACCACCACATTCTCAAGGGATGAACATAGAATATAAAACATAGAACACAGAACATTACAGCACAGTACAGGCCCTTCGGCCCTTGATGTTGCACTGACCTGTGAAACCAATCTAAAGCCCATTTAACCTAAACTATTCCATTATCATCCATATAGATACAGGGACAGTGGTGTCTCTGATTCCTGAATCAAGCTAAAGGAAAAAGTTAAAGGCACTGCCACTGGAGCCTGCAAAAGTTACACAACATACATACGTGGAACAAGTGGTGTCACTGAAGGGCTATGTATTAATAAAAGTTCAGTTAAGGGACCAGTGTGCCAAACTGCCTCTGTAAGTAGTGAAAAGTGAATGCCCTACATTACTTAGATGCTCCTGGTGTCAGAAATTAAAGTTAAATTGGGACGTGGTTAATAGGCTGGCAGATTCAAAAATGAGTTTGCAATAGATTTTGAAGAGGTCTTCATAGAACGCTGGGGGAAATGAAAGGATAAGATATTAAACTTCGGTTGACGCGGGAGACTTGTTCTAGGAATTTGAAGGATCATCTGGTACCATACACCAGCCGGCCTAGAGACCATAAGACCGTAAGACATTGGAGTAGAAGTAAGGCCATTTGGCCCATTGAGTCCACTCCGCTATTCAATCATGGCTGATAAGCATTTCAACTCCACTTACCTGCACTCTCCCCGTAGCCCTTAGTTCCTTGTGAGATCAAGAATTTATCATTCAGATAAAGTTGCCACTGCAGTTGGTGTGCGATGCCCCACCTTTACCTTTACCCATGCTTTACCATCACATATCTTGCCAAAAGGAGTGGAAAGGGCCAGCACGTTTGCATTAAGGTCACCAACAAAGATGGAGGAGAAGTATGCTTAAGTTGAAACGGAAGGATTGAGCATCTTGTTTGATGTTAAAAAGTTAACCCATTTCTTTTATGGCAGGCACTTTGTGCTGTTGACTGACCATGGACCGCTAACTTCCATTCCCGGTTCGTCTCAAGGAATACTGTCAATGACAGCAGCACCCATGGAGAAATGGACACTGAAATCATATACTGACAGACAGAGAAACACAGCTATGCAGATGCTTTGTCAAGGTTACTACAACTGGGAATTCAAGATGTTCCCAAGTGGAACTTGAAAAATATATACTTTTCCCAGAAAGACAAGTTACCCGTGTCAGGTGTGGAATACTACCCTTAATGACCCAGTCTTGAGCCTCGTGGTGGATATAGTCCTGAGAGAAAGAATTTATCACAGTAACCTCCCAGAATTACTATCTTATCTGTCCAGGAGATGGAAGCTGTTTGTATTGGGCAGGAGTTTAATGTGGGCAATAAGAGTTGTTATTCCTCCCCTTTTAAGAGGAAAGATGCTGTAAAAAGTGCATCAAGGGCATCCAGGTATGATGTGAATGAAAGAAATAGCCAGGAGCTAAATTTTGTAGCAAAAAGTGGACTCCCAGATTGAGGAGAAAATGGGATCATGCAAATCCTGCACATTAGTAAGGAAGATGCCACCATTGTTGCCCTTGCACCAATGGAAATAACTTCAATCACCGTGACAATAGATTCATATTGATTTTGTCGGACAGATGTTACTAATGGTTGTCGATGGCCCAAAGTGGCGGTCATGAAGCAGAAGCAGAAGCATGATAGGTTGACTGGATAAAATATTTGCCAAGTTTAGGAACCCGAACAAATTGTTAACAATTTGTGGCGCAAACATTTGATGTGCACCTCGAAAATCAAGAGTTAGACATGAGATTGGCTTCTGTGACAAATGGCCAGGCAGAAAGATCTGCACAAACTTTGAAGCAGGCCTTAAAGGCCTCACAAGGGGAGGGGTCACTAAGATAGTTAATCTACAAGTTCCTCAGCATGTAGAGGAACATGCCATAATCAACAACCCAGTGCTTGCCGGCATCCTTAATGTTGAACTGCCAGCTGAGAACCATGCTTGACTTTCTGCAGCCAGAAGAGACCAGAAAGGTGATAGAATAAAATAAAGAAGGACAGATAGCCAGAAGGGCAAGAACCTCATGGTTGAGGGTATTCCAAAGAGGAGAGACTATGTTGGTCCAGGATTATATGTCTGAGGAGAAGTGGATCTCAGCAGTGGTGGTGGCTCAAACAGGACTGTTGTCATATATGGTACAGACTAGGGATGGACTCGTCTGGAGAAGGGATATGGACCAGCAGATTGTTGCATTTCACCATAAGGGGCAGGTCTCTCAGAACACCGAGCCTATCCAGATGGGACCAGTGATCTCAACCAAGTCATGTGACTCTGAGCCAAGGTTGACCATACCCAGAGAGGAGACAACAACAGTACCACAGGGCAACAACAACCAGTCAGAGAGGGGCGGACCTGCAGAAAAACAGGAGCTGCCAGAAGCCAGGGAGACTGCACTAGAAACGTTTCCTGAGACAAGAAAATGGTCTTCAAAGAATCGGCCATCACTCATGAGACTGATCATGTCAGTGTCAACTACGGAAAAGTCTTTTTTTTCATGTTTTTGTGTATATTCCTTACAATGTACACATGTTAGCTACAAAGCCTGTATCATAGCTATAGTTGTTGCATATGTCTCTTGTTAAGTGGAATATTGAAATAAAGAGAGAGAGGTGTTAGGTGTGTAGTTGGATGTGTGTTGTTCCTTTAAGAGAGCAGGTCAGGTGACCCTGAGTTAGGAGCTAGACAAGTAGTCTAAAAACAACCACGGAGTGGAGAGTTCACACAATAAAGTATTCCCTATTCAAGTTTACCCTCCATCTACCTTGTGTTCTATTTATGGTTCGAGTGAACCATAAACATAATTAAGATAAACTAGGGAATTAAAGACCAGTGAGTCTCACATTATGGTAGATAAACTATTGAAAGAGAGAATTAATCTCTACTTGGAGAGGCAAATTTGATCAAAGATAGTCAGCATGGCTTTGACAGGAGATCATGCCGAAAAGGTTTGATCGAACTTTCAAGAAGGTGATCGGGGAGATGAGGGTAGTGCCGTTGATGTAGTTTATATGGGTTTCAGCAAAGCACTTGACAAGATCCCACAATAAAGACTGATAAAGAAGGTAAAAATACTGGGATCTATGGTAACTTGGCAAGCTTGATGGTAGAAAATGGAAAGTAGTGGTAAAATGCTGTTTGGGAGACTGGAAGTCAGTGTTCAATAGCATACCACAGGAATCAGTATAGGTGTAGTATAGCATATATATATAATTGATATAGAAGAAAATTTCAGGGAGGGATGGTAAGTAAGTTTAGAGGTGACACAAAAATTGGGCAGGCAACTGAGTGAGGAAGAAGGTCTTAGGTTACCAGAGGATACAGACAGATTGGCCAGATGACAGATCGGTGACTGATGGAATTTAACCCTGATAGGTTTGAGATGATGCGCTTTTCAATAATTAACAAGATAAAAAGGTACTCAATGTATGGCAGGACACTAGAAAGCTCAGAGGAACAGAGCAATCTTGGAGTGTTTGTTCATTGTTCCCTGAAGGCAGTAGGATATGTTAATAAGATAAATTTTGAAGGTATACGGGACACATCCCTTTATCAATCATAGCATAGATGATAAGAGCAAGGTAATTATGTTGAATCTATAGTGACCTTTGATTTGACCACACTGTGTGGAGTACTGTGTGCTGGAGTACTGTGTGCAGTCCTGGTCACCACATCATGGCAAGGATGTGATTGCACTGGAGCAGGTGAAAAGACCGTCATCAGATCTTTCCTACGGGTGTTGCCTAAGATGGAGCCAGTTAGCTATGAGGAAAGGCTGGATAAGCTGAAGTTGTCTTCTGTGGAGCAGAGAAGGCTGAAAGGGGACCTGATAATGGTGTATAAGATTATGAGGAGCAAAGGACATGGTGGAGAGAAATTAGCGGTTCCTTCTCTCAAAATGTCAAAAACAAGGTGCCATAAAGGGTGTGAAAGGCAAGAGGTTTTAGAGGAGATTTGAGGAAAGGTTTTTTTCATTCAGAGGTTGATGGGAATCTGGAATGTACTGCTTGGGAGGGTAATTGAGGTGGGAAACCTCACAATCTTTAAAAAGTACTTGAATGAACATTTCATGACATTCAAGACAATGGGGCAAGTACTGGAAAGTGTAACGATTGTAAACTAGAATAGTTTGTTGTCAGTGCAGACTCGATGGGCACATCAGGATCAATGATCCCTCTGAGCTGCGTGCACAGCCACTCCAAACTTCTGCACATGGCAATTGTGTGACATGGCTTGCAGCGTTGAATTCTGGTTCCTGAGGACAGTGTTGAGCATGGACCTTGGAGGTCTGCATGGAAGAATAAAACAATTCGAAGGTGGTGAAGTTGCTTCCTTGAGTAGAATACTGAGGCTGGAGGAACGGCAATCTTTACCCCCTAACCAAATGGCGGTCTGTGGGCTCACAAGCTCAACTATTTCTTGTAGCTGTTAGAGTGTGGTATCCTGCACTCCTGTAGAAACAGGAAGTCTGCTTTGGTGGCCAGGTAAGCCCGCATGGAAACACATTCCACAGTGGCTTTTGCACTATATATGTTTATGCTGGCAATTTTCAAATCCATTTTAACATTTTAAGATCATCATACTGTCCAATAGTCCAATAAATGTTCACACATTGTCTTATCACTGGGGGAGCTCCTGCATCCTGTGCTGTTGCACCATCACAGGGCTGAGATAGCTGTCCAGTTCCTTGCTGGGTGTGTTGTCCCAATCAGGTGTCATTGGGTGAAGATGAAACCAGGAAGATCCCTTTATCTCTCATGCTCTGAGTCCGACAGAGCTGTTGTGCTCTGCTCCTGGTTCAGAGCATCACTGTTCCTGGTTGCCTGTAGCTGCGGTGTGCTGACTACCTCCTGGTTTCAGACATCAGGTGGTGAGGTTTCACTGGGTCCCTCGCAATGTCCAGAGTTTTTAGGCTGGGGGATGCTCAGCTCCTTGCCCCCAATTTTCCCTCTTGTTTCTCTTTCTGGCCACCCTCCTGTATATTTTCATTGTCGGAAGACTGGGCATGATGTCCTTTATGCAGCTGACTCTTTCTCTTGTGCTACTGACCCGAGTGGTCTTCTTTTGAGGTTTCTTCTCACCACTTGCCACTTGTCTGAGTCATCTGCTCCTCCTCCTCAACTGACATTTTATTCTCAGGTGGAGGTTGAGTCAGCTGATCCCCCTCTGTAGTGTCTTGCTTTCTTTTCTTGCAAGCCTTGCCCTTCTTCTGGCTGACCCAGTAGCCCTGCTGGAGGGTGGCTCCTTACTGTCCTTTTGGTGTCCATTGCTTGGGTTGCAACATCTGGCCATTTTTGTATCTATGGCACCCCATCTTGGCCAGGCCTTGTACAGGTGGCCTGCTTCCCCACACAGGTTGTAGCTCTTGGACTCCTCGCAGTCCTTAGTCAGGTGTCCCTCTTATTTTCTGCAGAGGGTCACTTTGCAGTCTGCTGTCATGTGCCCTGACCTCCCACAGGTTCGGCACCCTCTTGGTTGCCCTGCGTATGTCAGGTAACCTTGGCTCCCTCCAATGGTGAAGCTGGAGGGCGGATGGAGGGTGTTCCCACTGGCAGCCACCTTCAGGGTCATCTTCTGCATCATTGAGATGGTAATATGAGATCTGAAAACAGCAATAGTACTGTGCAAATCACCTTTGACCAGCATTTGATGCATATGCACATTGACTCTGCATGCATTCCATACTTGTGAAGAAATGATTTCAATTGAAATGTAGCTGGAGTTAGCAAAAATGTTTGTATTGTTTCAGAATTGTGTTAAAAGTTACAAAGACTGAATCTTGCTGGTAATTTATTTGGTTAATTTGAATATTTAACTTTAGGTTTCCCCATTAGGATCATAATATTTGCTGAAGTCGGAGTGGGAAGAGGGTTTTTTTTGTTTACCTCCAGTAGCTGGTGAATTTATCTTTTAGCTAAGAATTTCTAATAATTCTAATTTCTAATGATCTAATAATTAGTAATAATTAGTAACCAATGAATTATTCCTTTATATAAATGAAGTTGGACAGAAATTATAGAGTAGTTCCCTGGAGCATTGGAGGTTGAGGGATGACCTTATAGAAGTTTATAAAATCATTAGGGGCATGGATAGGGTAAATAGACAAGGACTTTTCCCTGCAGTGGGGGAGTGCAGAACTAGAGGCCATAGGTTTAGAGTGAGAAGAAAAAATTTAAAAGGATCCTAAGGGGCAACATTTTCACACAGGGGGTGGTGCGTGTATGGAATGAGCTGCCAGAGGAACTGATGGAGGCTAGTACAATTACGACACTTAAAAGGCATTTGGATGGGTATATAAATAAGAAGAGTTGAGAGGGATATGGGACAAGTGCTGGCAACTGGGATTGGATTAGGTTAGGATATCTGGTCAGCATGGATGAGTTGAACTGAAGGGTTTGCTTCCATGCTGTACATCTCTATAACTCTTTGACTAAGTTATGTGTTATAATGGCAATGTGCAGGCATAAGTTGAGAACATTTCGATCCCACAATGATATCTGTGTTTAAATACCAAACTTTAGGAGCTTTGGCTCAAAGTTGTTGAACTGGAGTCCTACCTGCAGAAATTGTGAGGCATCAACATGGGGAGAGTTACTTCACTTTTGGAGGTTCTCATATCCTTTACTTTAAGTAGGGCATGAGAGTTTTTAGCATCTAGAGAGTGTGACTTTGTCATGCGAGCATGGGAATGGAAGACAAAGTGATGGAACAGTTCCACTCCTTTGCATTGAGCAACAATTATGAGGCCTTTTCTCCTGATGTGGATGAGAAGGAAGTCATGCAGGTGGATAGGTAAGCTGACCATTGCACCATGGAGCAGGATGGTATTCAAATAAGGAAGTGGAAATTACTATGGTAAAGACAGGAGACAGTGTAGTTGGGGCTAGATTATATTCCTGATAACTATTTTGTGAAAGTGGTATGGGATGAATGGGGTTCTGATTCCTAGGGCACTGTGCTAGTATTGGGATAGAGGGAGATGAAATTTCCTGGGCCAATGTAGAAATACTCCACCTTTCTCTCTATTTTTAAAGCTTTTTAAGCAACCTTTTAAAATTTCTATTCATTTTTAGTGTTCTCCATCATTGCTTGAACCAAAAGCAAAACATCATTTATTTTACTTTCATCTCTCCCCTTTCCCATTTCTCCTCACTGTCAAAAGTGTCAAAGCATGGATGTCGATCAACTTCAAGTCAAAGTAAAACATTGTCACTTGTTCAGACAGAGTGTAGTTGTATACAGATGTAAAGTTTAAAAAAAATTGGTACAATGATGCAACACATAGTAATGAAACACTTGACTACATAATAGTCGATGTTTGATTGCAAATGATGAGTCCCTCACTACAATACTGCCATATGACAGTTAGGTGCTTCCTACAGTGAAAAGGAAGGAGAGACACAGGAAGTGAGGCACCTTTTGAAAGTTAACGTCAGCACTTGGCCTGAATGTTGGTTGTCTATTGTGGAATATTTATGAGATGATCACAGAAGGTTCATGGGTGTAGTAGAAAACCTGTGAGTGTTTTTCCTTCAAACATAAATGGCCAAATAAGGAAAGAGGAAGTTTAGATTTTTCCTAACTTTTCAGGGTTTTTTTCTGCCTGTTGCCAGGCTTGTTGCTATGTGCAGTGAAATCTCAATGGAATCAATGCCCACTGGTGACATAACTATTACTAAGAAGGTCACTGACTCAATCATTTCATTCTGCTGCTCGCATAGAGATGTGTAGGCTGTTTGGAATATACTGCAAGCAGTTGTTATAAATGGTTTCACATTTAGTTATTTTGTAATTTAGGATTAACTATCCCTCTTTTTAAAATTCCTTTTAATTGTATATTTGGGAGATGGGTCTAGATTCTGGAAGGGGAAGGCTGATCAAAAGGATCACCTCAACTTGAACCAGAATGGCAGATGTAAACAGAACAATGGAGAAGGATTTAAACGAACACATCATGGCAGTGCACCATTCAGGCTTGAGAATATAAAGGGAAGCGTAGAAAAGCCACTGAAATTGAAAGAGAAGGTTAAGCTGAAATATTGTTTGAGAAGACATGATCAGAAGAGAAAATGAAAGAAACAGGCTATAGGATATAGTGACATAGAACCACAGAAGTAGAAGGGTCAATGGGAAATACATGTTCTTGCATTGTACCATTTTGAATTGTGCCACTCATACTTAGTAAGATACAATTGGTGACTTGCTAGATCAATTCACAAGGCATTTAAGAATCAATCACATTGGTGTGGGCCTGGAGTCATATTATTCAGGGTAGATGAGGATGGCAGAATTCATTGCCTAAAGGACATTTGTGAATCAGGCAGTTCAGTTAATATTGGTTTCAGTGATCATCATTAGTTCAGCTTTTGCTATCACATTTAAAAATTGAATTCAAATGACACCATCTGTTGTTGTGGCATTCAAACCAATGACCCCAGAACACTAGAGTCTGGGTTACTCATGAAATTGAAAATTACTCATCCAGCGAACCATTGCCTTGCATATGATTATAAATGGGATTAAAAATAATCAATTATTGGTTAAAATCAAAGACCACCAAACAGTTGAGATGAAATGGGATGAAGAACGACAAACTTCAAAGTTCAGAGAGATACATAGAGAATGGCAATTGTATCAGGTGAATTTAATAGTTCCTAAATATGTTACATATAAGGAGATAAATCTTACTCAAAATTGGCTGCTGTTTTTGTGCAGTTTCATGATGGGTTTCTCTGTGCAAGGCCTAGTGAGTTTTGTTTTTCACTATTATCCCATTCTAGCCTTAACTAGGTAACATGCTCTATGATGCTTTGTTCATCCAATACTAGACCAATTCTACCATTTGACCTAGCTGGAAGAACTCACCTCTGCCAGAATATCCTGAAATTCCTGGCAAAAGCATCAACTTCAACCCCTAGCTGTTTACACAATCAAGTGTTGGCAGTATGGAGTTGTCCTTCACTATCAATGTAGTGGCACAGCCTCAAACCATTGCTTCACACAGCACATAGGTGGCAAGGCTTGGACATAGAACTCCAAATTCCTACAACTTTTGCTGTTTAAGCACTAGGCTCCACAGCATAACTGTCCTTAGTTATCCCATCTTACAATCCTCTCCAAGTCACTGCTACCGAATCCTCAATGTCCAAAATAGCCCAACTTTTACCATTGTTCAGTTTGAGATTATCACATCCAGAAAAACCTTCAGACCAATTTCATTCACCATCTCCAAAAGTGAACACAAATCAAACAAAAAGAAGGGGTATGTGCCTCTTGGAAAAGAAGTGGACAGCTTGCCAATGCGGTACCAAAAATATAGTCATAGAGATGTACAGCATGGAAACTTGTCTATGCCAACCAGATATCCTAACCTGATCTACTCCCATTAGCCAGCACTTGGCATATATCCCTCCAAACCCTTCCCATGCATATACTTATTCAGATGCCTTTTAAATGTTGTAATTGTACCAGCCCCCACCACTTCCTCTGGTAGCTCATTCCATACATGCAGCACCCTCTGCATCAAAAAGTTGCCTCTTAGGACCCTTCTAAATTTTTTCTCTCCCACTTTGAATCTATGCCATCTAGTTCTGGACTCCCTCACCCTAGGGAAAAGATCTTGTCTATTTCCTATATCCATGCCTCTCATGATTTTACAAACCTCTATAAAGTCATCCCTCAGCCTCTGACTCCAGGGCAAACAGCCCCAGTCTATTCAGCCTCTCCCTACAGCTCAAAACCTCCAACCCTGGCAACATCCTTTTAAATCTTTTCTGAATCCATTCAAGTTTCACAATATTCTTCAGATAGGAAGGAGACCAGAATTGCATGCAATATTCCAAAAGTGGCCTAACCAATGACCAATGCCTCAACATGACCTCTCAACTTCTTTACTCAATGCTCTGATCAATAAAGGAAAGCATACCAAATGCCTTCTTCACTATCCTATCTACCTGTGACTTCACTGTCAAGGAGCAATGAACCTTCACTCCAAGGCCTCTTTGTTCAGCAACACTCCCCAGCACCTTACCATTAAGTGAATTCGTCCTGCTCTGACCTGCCTTTCCAAAATGCAGCTCCTCAAATTTATCTAAATTGAACTCCATTTGCCACTGCTCAGCCCATTGGCCTATCTGATCAAGATCCCATTGTAGCCTGAGGTAACTTTCTTCGCTGTTTACTATACCCTCAATTTTGGTGTCATCTGCAAGCTTACTAACTGTACCTCCTACATTCACATCCAAACAATAAATAATCACTGCACATGGTTTTTATCTACTGGTACCAGGTGTCAATTAAGTCCTGTCTGTTTTAAGTCTGATGCTAATTTTCTCTGTTATATAGAAGGTAATGTTCTTCATGCATTATATCCTTATTCGTCTGGTTGGAAGACTGCCTAACTCTCTCAGGTCTTTAGCATTCATCATATCCCCTCTACGCCTCCTTGAGCTGAACATAGCATGCTTGGATTACTCTGCACGAGCTGTCTGGAGTGCCTTGCAAGGCTCACCTAGACTGACCAATGTAGCAGAACTTCATCTTTTGCCAGCCTAACATCTGCTCCACCATGGCACCAGTTGAAGAATATGCTGCACTGCATCTATGCTCCGGATCAGTAACGAGTAACTAATGGGGGTCATCATCTATGGTTGCAGAGGGTAGCCCTTTTCTCCTAAAGAGCATCATGGTAAGGCATCTGGTTCCTCAAGCACAGCAGGAACATGAGAGTTCTCAAGGATTACAGGCATGGGGCAGCCTCCAGGATACATGGCGCAGACCTCTAAAATGTGGTCTAGTGATTATAAATCACTCGAACTTACACATTGATGGAGTAGAATCTTTTCTGTTGATGAATTCAGCTATGTAATGATATGTAATGACCCCTCAGTGCGGCATATGTAAAGCCTATAGTGCCCTGCACCTGGGGAAAGTCAGCTATGTTGGCAAAACTCATGATTTGGCTCCAGCACTGACCTCGTCACAGTAAAACAAAATGAAGCGGTGTCATCTGGCACAAATTGTATCAGTGACAATCTTAGTCTTAATGCATTTCTGGGTCAATGATTGAGAGATCCCACGTGGGATTCCGGTGGCTCCTTTGAGCCGTTATGCTCCCAGTCACACATCACCCACGAAATGCATCATTGCATTTAAGAACTTTTTGCAAACATTTTACAAGTCAAGATGACAGGAAATCAGTCCTATGCCTGTGCAGGCAAGGAGATCTTACATTGTCCTTGTGCTTTTGTGCTATTTTAAAGTTGTCTGTGATTATTTTTGTTTTGTAGAGATACTTACCTATAATCTGCAATGACATATTACATGGTCAAGATTGATTGTGAGCACTATTTGCAGCCCACACAGTTGTTCATGCATGATGACATTGATTACAAAAGACATCAACCTCAACTCTGCAAGGGCATGATTGATACAATTATCCCTTGAAAGACTGACATCACTCAGAATTGGAGCCTGTGTGATAAGGATGGTGTAAAAACACTGACTTTGCCCATTCAGTAGGCAAAAGTAAGGACTGCAGATGCTGGAAATCAGAGATTAGAGTGGTGCTGGAAAAGCACAGCAGGTCAGGCAGCATCCGAGGGGCAGAAAACTCGACGTTTCGGGCAAAAGCTCTTCATCAGGAAAAGCACAGCAGCTCAGGCAGCATCCGAGGAGCAGGAAAATCGGCGTTTCGGGCAAAAGCCCTTTATCAGGAATGCATTCCTGATGAAGGGCTTTTGCCCGAAACATCGATTTTCCTGCTCCTCGGATGCTGCCTGATCTGCTGTGCTTTTCCAGCAATACTCTAATCTAAAGTTCGCCCATTCTGTGTATAGTCACAGCCATTTTACATTTGTTTTTTGCATGAGCAATCAAGAGAATATAGAAGACAATTCAGGTCTTGCTTGGCACTATGAGTCATAGATATAATTTGGTCATCAAGTTCTACCTGGCAATCCCTGACTACTGAGCCCTTACACATTCCTACTCACTACCTCAAATTATAACTGTAACTCTCATCCTTCCACCCTGAGCCTTGTCACTATACTTTAGTTTTGCTCGTCTTTGTGAGGCACATTACGCTGTTGAAGCCACACTGATGGTGACTGCATGTAATCCCATCTCCACAATATCCCATGTCTTCCCATGTACTATTGACACCCCACTTTATGTAAAATATTGACCCCCTTCATCATCTTTGTCTCTTCTGCATTTTAGCTTTTTGCCTCCAGTCCCTAGAATTAAGCTTACACTTTACTCTCCGAAATCCTGGCATACCATGAGTTTCATTCTACTGATCCCCAGGACTGGCCATGGTCTACCTCGGGCAGACAGCCCCTCACTGATGATTGACCAGACTGTTGGTTGCTCTCCATGCAGTTCCCTGACCAACTTACCGTGCATTCCCTGACTGATTGCACCTGACCTTGCAAGATTGAGCATGGTGCACAAACCAGACTATGGTGAAATGGATACCCAATCCGTATAGCATAAAATGGATGAATGACTGTGCCCATGCCCTAGCCTGAGATCAGATCATGTTCTTATCTGACTCACTGACTTCTAATAGACAACAGACCAGCTTGACTTGACTGAGATTTTGAGACTTCGCCAATTGTTTGGTGAACATGGAGTGTGCTTGCTGTGTAAGCTGCTGTTGCATATTGTAGATGTGAGATTGACATAACATTATGCCAAACAGCAACATGTCCATCTTCTTGACTGATGACTGCTGACAAGCATGACAATCTGTCTGACTTGGTGTCTGCGCTAAGTAACATGGCAAGACAGAAATAGTGTGAGCCTTTAAGGTGCAGATGAGAGGACAAAGCAGCTGAAGTCAAGGCAAGGCTGTGAGCATTGAAGCAAGCACAAATGAGTGTGTGCTAAAAGGGCAAGCAAGCACCCCCATGTTTGATCAGAAGTTCTTGCTTTGCACTGCAGTCTGCAGGCTCGATGGCAAATTGGTTTACTTTCCCACATATTTCTCAGATTCTCACTCTAACAAGGGCTTGTTTTTCCAAGATAGTCTTCTGCAAACATAAACAAATATTTTTGTTCTCTTTTTCAAGAATGCCATTTTCCAATTTAAAATTTCAAATATAAAATTCAAATATAATACAATACAAAATTGTAGAAGAAAGACTTCTTTAGCAAATCATTCAGTGATTAAATAACGATCTGATTATTTTTGTGAAAGAGGTACTACTTTCATCAATGTATCTCTTTGCTGTCAAGTGCATCAGAACATTGAGCTGTTTCTGCACAAGTTTTTTGGAAATCTTCAAGTTTTCCTATTCTCAGACTCCAAGGCTTGATTACATTATGTGACAATTATTAGCCTAGCTTTTAGTGAACAGTCTTATCGAGGTAATTAGACTGCTTCTGTTCTTGTTGAACATTCATCTGTTTGAGCTCTTTTGATGCTTGAGTTTAACCTCCTTTGAAGCATCCACTTGAACTTCTTCCTTTTCCCTGAAACTATGCTTTCACAGATTGTTGATTGGACTACATTGCAGAGAACAGGTTCTTTTATAGATTAGAAGCTATTGAATATTGAAATGATCCAATTTGGATCTAAACATATCATTTTCTTTCGGTAGGGATGTTTTAATTAGCAACTTGTTGTTGAACTCTCTCGTCTCCCAAAACTATGCCTCAGGATTTTCAGTATTACATTCTTCTTTGACAGTTTCAGATTGAGATGGCGTAGTTTGAAACTTCCTTGCTGCAGGCTGAAATCTACTGCTGCTCTGGAAAAATGGTTTATCTTATGATTTGTTTGGCATTCAGCATTGATGGCTAGGCAGAGTAACCTCAACTATGGAGCTTTACCACCATAACTGGGACCAGAAGCAATGACAGAAGGGATGTCTTCTTTCCTTATTCCTGCTATCTTCCTGGCTCTTTAATGGATTTTTAATTAACAAAGTGGACTCAGTTGGAGTAGCAGGGCTGGTACCAAGGAAATTCTAAGAACATAAGAACTGGGAGCTGAAAAAGGCAATTTAGCCCTTTGAGCACTCAATACAATGATGGCCAACCTCATCTTGCCCTCAACTCCACTTTCCTGCCCACTCCCTTTCACCTTTCAACCTGTTAAAATTGAAAATCTTTGTATCTCCTCAAATTCATTCAATATCCCAGCATCCACCACACTGAGGTAGTGAATTCCACAGATTAGTGACCCTTTCTTCTCATCGTTATTTTAAACCTACGACTCCTTATCCTAAGACTATTATTGGCTTGTCCCAAAAGAGGAAACACGCTCTGTACATCTACTTTGTCAATCCATCGCAATTCTTCTCACTCTTCTAACCTCCAAGCAGGGCAGGCTTAAAATGCTTAGTCTTTCTTCATAAGATAAATCCCTCATCTCTGGAATCAATCTTGTGAACCTCCTGTGAGCTGCCTCTTTGCAGCTCTAATGCAAGTAAATCGCTCCTCAAGTAAGGGACCAAAACTGTATGCAATACTCCAGATGTGGTCTCACTAATACCTTGCACAGCTGCAGCACCACTTACTACTTTTATTTGCTATTCCTTTAGCAATAGCACCAAAATTCCATTTGCCTTCCTCATAAACTGCTGTTCTTGCATAGTAGCTTTCTGCAATTCATGCACAGGAACACCCAGATCCCTCTGCACTCGAACACACTGAAGCTTCTCTCCATTTAGAAAGTAAGTTGCCATTCTATTCTTGCAATCAAAATGGATAACCTCACATTTATCCACATTAAACTCAATTTGCCAAACTTTGGCCCATTCACCATATCCATTTGTAAGCTTTTTATTTCTTTATCGTAACTTTCCGCCTATTTGGTGTCATCTGCAAATTTGGCTATAGTCCCTTCTATTTTCTGTAGAAAATGCATAACAATACTTTTCACTGTATTTTGATACATATGACAATAATAAATCAAATCAAATAAAATAAATATAATTTGTAAATAGTTGAGGCCTGAGGTCGGAACTCTGTGGCATCCTTTGTAATTATACCTTAACCATCAGAAAAAAGACCCATTTATCCTGTCTCTGTTTTCTGTTGGATAGCCAGTACTCTACTTAGGCTACTAAATTACCCCCAGCCCCATGTAATCTTACTTTGTGCATTAATATTTTGTGCAGCACCTTATCAAATGCCTCTGGACATCCAGACATGATACATCTGTATGCTCCTAATTATTCATATTGCTTATTACATCTTCAAAAAAACTCATGATTTATCCTTCATGGTGGATTGTGTTTGATTTTCCTATTGTTTTGTTAATACTTCCCTAATAATGGATTCTAATAATTTCCAGTGACAGATGTTAAACTAATTGGTACATAGCTTTCTATTTCTTGCTACCCTCCTTTTTGAATAATGGCAATATAAAAGCATTTTTCTAATCCATGGGAATCTTTTGCACATCTAGAGAATTTTGGAATACTATACATTATGGATCCATGATCTTTGCTGTCATTTCCTTTAAGGCTCTAGAATGTACATCATCAGGACTTGTCCACCTTCAATCCCAATAGTTTGATCTGTTCTGCTTGTAACATTCATGCTGACTGATGAACTTCACTGCTCGTTATAAAGTAAAGTCTTATTTAATCAGTAAAAATTTTGATTTTTTTATCCTGCACCCCCCTACAATATGGTCCCATATAATCTTTTTTAAGGTTCCATTTGTCCCCAGCAGCCAACTTCTGGTTTGGCAGCATGGTTCAAAGGTAATGGGAACACTTAATAAAATGCATGATCACATATCTAACACACATTAATAGAATGTTAGCTCTTGTGGTTTGCATGTGGGGTCTGCAAAATCACCTACATGTGTCAATGTCTATCTGTATCACTGGGAACCCCATTAGCTTGACAAAGCCACATGCCTGTCCATCCCTCTTCTGCCTGGTAAAAAAAGGGAGGTGAGAAAGAACTTTCTTTCTAACCATAAAGGCATCGATTGGCTTCCTGATGGACAACATATTGGGAAGTATTGGCTTTATCACCTGTACTACACTGGAAAGATGTACTTGCATAGATGTTGATGATAATGATGGCCTTGACAGTTTTTGGCAATGTTATCCTCACTCTGCTGAACAGCTGTACCTTGTGGAGGATTGCACTATTGTTTCGTGTCTACCACTCTGGTTAATATAGATTTCTTTTCGATGCTCCTCATTGAGGTGGAGGTGGAAGATGTATTTCCTGAATGCCCTTGGTCCTTCCATTGCAAGTCCTCCCCCTTCTTCCACTGCACTTAGCTTTCCTTCGCTGCAGCTTGTTCCTTATGTCCCTCTCATGTTATTACCCTAAGACTGACTACAACTCCAGTGCTCATAGCTTCCAGAGTTTGATGCAAGCAGAGAAATGTGCAGGATGAAGTTGTCAATGCAGTATGCTGGGAATTGTGCACATACCTGCATACTGATCATTTTATAATTGCATGCAGACTGTAGATTGACGGTTGATGAATAATCCTAGGTGATCTGGAAAACTGTAATTGCCTCCTTTTATTCAAACCCTGCACTGATGATGAACCAGTCACAGCCACAAACCTGAACTCCTACCCATTTTGAGTGGCATTATTGGTGAAAAAGTGTGGCAAATGTGAGTGGCAAAAGATAATATTCCAAAAGTATTCCCTGCTGACCCCTGCTATGAGCCATAAACAAATAGATTGAGAGTGTTGGCCTCTATGACAAAGCATGAACAACTTGGTCCCTTCTCTACTTCCAGCAGGCTGTAAATGTCTCCCATAACCAAATGGTCTACTCTTGAATTCCTTCAACAGATAGACAATTGAACCCATACCCTCAACCTTACATTCTGTTCAGAACACCTCTCAAGCAAGGGTCCTCAGTTCTTGATGGTTCCAGACAGGATGCTCCAAATTGTTAAGGTCTCTGTTGGAGAGGGATTGGTCACAACAAGGTTAATTTACAAAAGATCCTCTCCCTTGTAGTTAGCTCACTGCCAGATCAAATTAATTTATGTGTTAAAAGAGCCAGTTTAACCAGACTTTCCTGAGCTATTGAGTCTTGAAAAATTAGTTTATTAGTTTTTAAACACAAAAGTAAATAATAACATAATTACATATGCAGAGGCTAGAAATTAAACATATGTCAAAAATAATAAAGTTGTAGCAAACATACAGATCAGTCACTGAGTACTGTGAAAAGCAGATGATAGAATGTGCTGTTTGGTTGAGTAATGCTGGCAGCATTGATGTTAGAAGGAGCGTGGTTGAATTTGAGATGCCTACCTCTACAAGTCAGCTGAAAGGCTTATTTCCTTATGGCTATGGTTTCACTTGTTTATTTGCTTCCAGCAAAAAATTTCTTTCTTTTTACCTGCATTACAGTCATCACTAGAGATTTATCCAGCTATTTCTCCACAGAGCACAGCCTGTTAACATCTATCGGCAAGTTTAAAATTGCCTGTTAACCCCTGTTCTTTTGTCTTTGTGAAAGAGGAAAGCACAACATGCCTCTCACCCAATTGCTCTCTTCTTTTCCATCATGTTATATCTCTCCAATGACTCACAGTTCAGTTTTTAGTGCATTTCTCCTTTTGAAATCCTTGTCAATGAAGCTTCCTTCACACCCATCAGTCCATCTTGAGTCTGACGAGAACCCTTTCTTCCAGGCAGCCATCAAATTACATTGTACACAATTTATATTTTCAGTCATTTTTTGGTTATATGTCCTCTTTTTAAAAAACACATTTCATTAAAGTATTCAATATGACCATATGTGATTGAGGTTATGATACATCATCATGACAAGTTTAACTCCGGAGTCCAACCTGAACTTGTCTGATTGGGATAAAATGATTGAGGTTCATAGATCAGGCCAGCTCAGTATTCATTTTCCTGTTTGTTGCACCACAGGAAATTTTCAAATGACAGTACACTTCTCTCTTTAACTTCAAACAGCATCTGCCCACACTGTTCAGCTAACTCTCCTTCTCTTCAACTAGTACTCACACTAATAATCATTCAAGTAAAGTATGTTCCTATCCATGGGGATAATCAGACATACCCACAGTAATCCTTGTGAGTAACTCTCTCTCTGTGCTAAATGTGCAGTATAGTACTCATAGTTCATAAATCACACTCAGGGCTATGATTGAGCAACTTGTCCCTCATTGTTTTGATTTGTAACATGGTAATTCACATACCAATTCCAAATCCTACATTTGTGAAAAGCCTGTTAATATATGAAGGTGTTTTAAAGGGAAAATGCATTAGTTTAGTAGCATCATGGAGCTTGTGAATTAGTCTAATCTCAGTAACAGTTTTGAGATGAATGTTTCCAATTGTAATAGGGAGCGAACCAAGCAGAGTGCAATCAGAGATGCTATTTCATACAATCTGTTAAAAGTTTGGCCACAGGAGTTCAATGATAAGGGCAGTTTCTTAAATTTGAACAAATATATACCTTGTTCAGATTGCTCCAATAGTTCCTTGGTCAAAATATTCATGAAGTCAAACCTTCAAGCCTGCATCTCTGATAATTTCATTTAGGGTCCCAGTTTGCTTTAGAAGTTTAGATTAAAGTCCTGTTGACTCCTGGGATATGAAACTCTGGCTTTTTCTCACAACTGTCAATTTACAAACTGCCTTTGCTGTGCAGTCAGGTGATCCTTTATGTTAGTTAACTTTGATTTACATGTAATATTCTGTCCCCAAAATCCCTGTATGTGCAGCTAACTGTTACATTTCAAGAAGGACTAGTGGCTGCAGCATTTAAAACAAGAACTTTTATTAAAGAGGGATTCACTCTAAAAGGCAGCAAGCTAGATTAATTTGTTTTTCTCCAAAATGGTTGATGACACCCTCATCATGTCATGTGATCAGACTCTTAAAGTGACAATCCAACATGCTTACGTAAATACACAACATTCCTCCTCCTTTGCATTAGAGGTTCCTGCAATGAAAATATGTATGATATTTACAATCATATATACATCAGTTAGTGGGTAAGAGTTCTGTTAGACATAGATTCCTGTCTGGCTGTTTGTATATCTCAGTATCCACTCCACCCTCCGCCCGCCCCCGACCTATCACCTTCATCTCCCTCCCTCACTCACCTATTGTACTCCATGCTACTTTCTCCCCACCCCCAGCCTCCTGTAGCTTATCTCTCCACGCTTCAGGCTCTCTGCCTTTATTCCTGATGAAGGGCTTTTGCCCGAAACGTCGATTTTACTGCTCCTCGGATGCTGTCTGAACTACTGTGCTCTTCCAGCATCACTAATCCAGAATCTGGTTTCCAGCATCTGCAGTCATTGTTTTTACCCTGTATATCTCAGTAGTCTGTTTTTTTTTGTTGCTTTTCTGGCCATTCCCTTTTCTCCAGGCAACATCTTGTGCTGGCTGTTCATTCACATCTAGAAACGGCAGTTCATTCACTTCAGCTTTTATGTTGTGTAATTCTTTGGTAAATCAGTGTACCATCTCATTTACAAATATAGATACACTGGTTTTAGAAGCCTCTGTTTCTCAGGTATACTCTCCTCATTGTTGTGTCCTGATGAATTATCATTATGGTTATTTGCTGAGGTATTTCATACTTATTACTTTTGCTAATTCTTTTGTCATCCTTAATATTAAGGATATATTTTTGACTAATGTTAAATGCCTGAAATGCCTTCCACTAACAGCCAGAATCCAGTAAAAACTCATTAATACTTTCATGAGAAAGTATGCTTTCAAAAGATCAGTTTTTGCCTTCTTTAATCTCTGTGCTCTTTAGTTACTTTGTGATTCCAATGTTCAAATTGTGGTTGGTGACTTTAGCACTTGCTTTGTTGGTGCTTATGTCACAATTATATAATTCCAGCATCACCTTTTTCGTGTTATGTACTAGAAGATTAAGTGTTTTTCAAGCATGCATTAGTTCATACTTGTCACTTGAACCAAGAACCATATCATCTTTTTCCAGATGGGATTGATTTTGGGTTTTGCTACTTCATGCTCCAGAGTGATCTTCCGCTCCCTTCCCCCACAATGTCATCCTAGGATTTCATGAAGTCTACCGGCTTTTCTTTCGCTTTAAGGGAAGTTGTGGTCTGTTGATTTCCTGGACCACAGATATGGTTCTCTCACATCCTCTCATTTCAGATCGTGGATTGATGGTTCATCAATAGAACCCACTTACTTTACTTCAGATCTGTCACAGGGACGAAACACTGCAATCCCCTTTCTCCAGTGTATGGCAGCATCAGACTTAGTCAAGTTCACACCATAGAGTGGCGTACTACCTTCATCAATTTCCTTGCTCCAAAACATTGTTTGAAAAACACCAGAAGGGCATGAACTTGCAAGAAGAACTGGTTTCTGGGTCTCCAATGTTGCAAGTGTATCCTTCATTAACCTTTAGTTTAAGTTCATGAATAACTAGCTCAATTGGATCCTTTTTGCTTCATTTCATATTTGTGATTAGGCTGAAGTAGAGTGGATCCTTTTGTCCACTGTACTGCTGTATTTGATCGATTAACTTAACAATGTAGGATGTCAGTATCATCCCCTTGAGCTTCTTCATCCTTAAGCTTGTGCTTGAAGGTTGCAGGTAAGGCTGCACTCAGGTGAACACTTTATTGTGCATCAGTGATGTCACATGAGTAGTGGTTACTGTCAATATTCCCAAGCAAATTAATTGTAAGGCTTAGTAAAGTGCTCTCCTAGTTCAATTCATACTGCTCGTTGAGTCTGATTTCTGCCTTAGTCTTTCATCTGATTGCATAAAGCATTGATCTAGCCAGGCAACATTTTGCTTGATTCTGATCTTTGATTTTCAATTTGAAAGAGATCCTTTCGAATCTTCCCAGATTCCCATTAAAAACAATGGCATGTTTCTTTACAATTTGTGACAGATCAGTCTCAGAATCTGACAAGCATTTATTTCAGCCCCATTGAGTTTGATTTTCTCCAACCACATTCTTTGCAATAAAGATGGAAATTTCCTTCAATAATGTCTAAGTACAAATCTTCAGCCTGACAGAATAGCTGGACATTCACATTGATACAAATCCTAAAGGTATCACTTTTCCTGTGAACATTCTTAGTGCAATTGGAGGGTTGCAGTGCAGTTCAACTCAGCTAATTCTGATACACATTTTCAGGCATCAAAGAAACCACCAATCCAGCCTCCAACTCCATTCAGATTCATTTGCCATTCAATAATGTTCAGTATTGGTAGATGTCACAGGTAATAAACAGTATCTTCAATAACAGCTGTTATTGTGTCTTCTAAATGCATCTTAAATGTTGCTGTCATTTCTGCTTCTAGTACCTCTGCTGGCAGCATGTTCCAGGTACCTTCCACACACTGTAAATAAAAACCTGCCTTGTACCTTTCCTTTAAACTTTCCCCCTCTTATCTTAAACCTATGCTCCTTAGTATTTGACATTTCCATCCTGGGAAAAGACTGACTATTCAACCCATTCATGACTCGAATAATTTAAGATACTTTTATCAGGTTGTTCCTCAGCCTGTGATGCTCTAGTGAAAACAATCCAAGTTTGTTGAGACTTTTCTTTTGGATAATAAACTGCAATCCAGACAACATCTTGGTAAATCTCTTTTGCACCCTTTCCAAAGCTTCTACGTCATTCCTAATGGCGACCTGAACTGTGTGCGATATTACAAATATGGTTGAACTAAACTTTTGTAAGCTACAACATGACTTGCATCCTAAGATCCATCTGTATATCAATGTTCCTAAGGGTCCCGCCATTTGCTATATACTTTCCTCTTGTATTTGACATCCAAAAATGTATCATTTCACATTTGCCCGGATTAAACTCCATCTACCATTTCTCTACTCAGCTTTCCATCTAATCTATATCCTGCTTTATCCTTTGACTCCACTAATTTTTGTGTCATCTGCAAGCTTACTAATCAGCCACCTACACTTTCATCTAAATCATTTATACATATAAACAAGAGGTCCCAGCAATGATTCTTGCAGAACATCACAACTTCTTTATATCAGCAATTTGCTGCTGCATGACTTGTTCTTCCACATTGATGGTAGTTTTGAGTCTGCTTGGTGCTGGTCTCTCAACCACCACTTGTGAATCTCTCAGCTATCATGTTTTGAACTCTAATGCTCAAGCTTAGCAGTTGGGCTCCTTTGGCTACTAGTTCAATTTAGACTCCTATTTCAACTGCTCTCTTTAAGTCTAAGTTACTTTCATCAGTAGTCTCTGTTGGAGGAATGAAATAGTGGCATAGTGGTATTATCACTAGATTATTGATCCAGACACCCAACTAAAGTTCTGGTGACCTAGGTTTGAATCCTGTCATGGCTGATGGTGGAGTTTGATAAAATGGTAATGTTTAAAAATCTGTAATTAAGAGCCCAGTGATAACCTTGAAACCAGTGTCATTTGTCAGGAAAACCTATTTGGTTCACTAACACTCTTCAGGGAAGGAAACTGCTATCCTTACTTGGTCCAGCCTACACGTGACTCCAGACCCACTTTAATGTGACCTCATGGCCAATAGGGTTTAATACCATAAAGCCATACGTTAAAGGAACAGAATTAGACCATAAGATCAGAAGACATAAGAGCAGAAATTAGGCCAATCAGCCCATCGAGTTTGCTCTACCATTTAGTCATGGCTGATAAGTTGCTCAACTCCATTCTCCCTCTTTTTTTCCATAACCCTTGATTCCCTTGATTCTCAAGAACCTATCTATCTCTGTCTTAAATACACTCAATGACCTATCCTTTACAGCCTTCTGTGGCAATGAATTCCATAGATTTACCACTCCCTGGTGGAAGAAGTTTCTCCTTATCTCTGTTTAAAAGGTCTTCCCTTTACTCAAAGGCTGTGCCCTCAGATCTTATAATCTCCTACCAATGGAAACATCTTCCCAACATCTACTTTGTCCAGGTCATTCAGTATTCTCTATGCTTCAATTAGATCCCCCCTTAACAAAATGTTGAGCTTTTCATTCCTGGGACCATTCTCGTGAACCTCCGATGAACACGTTTTAGGGCCAGTATATCCTTGAATATGGCCAGTATATGGGGTCCAAACCTGCACACAATACTCCAAATTACTGTGGGCTGACCAGAGCCCTATAAAGTCTCAGAAGTACATCCCTGCTTTTATATTCAAGTCCTCTCAAAATAAATGCCATCATTGCATTTGCCTTCCTATTTATTGACTCAGCTTGCAAGTTTACCTTGAGAGAATCCTGGACTAAACTCCCAAGTCTCTTTGCACTTCAGACTTCTGTATTTTCTCCCTATTTAGAAAATAGTCCAGTCTCTATTTCTCCTACTAAAGCGTATAACCTCACACTTCCCCACATTGTACTCCATCTGTCACTTCTTTGCCCACTCTCCTCACCTGTCCAAATCCTTCTATAGCCTCCCTGCCTCCTCAATGCTACTGTCCCTTTATCTATCTTTGTATCATCTGAAAATCTAACTAGAACGCCCTTAGTTCCTTCATCCAGATCATTAATGTATAAAGTGAAAATTGTAGTCCCAACACTGAGAGGAACACCACTGCCATCCTGAGAAAGACCATTTTATCCCCACTCTCTGCTTTCTGCCAGACAGCCAATCTTCTATCCAGGCAAACTCCTTGCCTCTGACAGCATGGCCCCTTACCTTACTCGGTGGCCTCATGTGCAGCACCTTGTCAAAGGCAGTTAGACCATTCGATTCATTGAGTCTGCTCTGCCTTTTGATCATGGCTGATATGTTTTGCAATCCCATTCTCCTGTCTTCTCCCAGTACCCTTGATCCCCTTACCAATCAAGTACATGTTTATTTCTGTCCTAAATGCAGTCAATGACTTGGTCTCCACACCCATATAGATTACTTATTATGTAGTAGAAACTGCCTAAAATGTATCAATTATGGTGGGATCAGACTTTTCCTTCTATCCTTTTCTAAATAACAAAATTTGGACAAGTTAGTCTAGGTTTTTTGAATGTATCTCCAGGAATCTAACTAAATTCTTGGTGTGTAATGCACTAAACGTCTGAAGATTGCAACTATTATTGTCTGAATAGAAATGAATGTGTACAATAATAATCACTGAAAGTTCTTAACTAAGTGAGTCAAGCTTTCTCCTCTATTCCATATTAAATTTAAATTAACTTAAATTATATGAAACACTTAATGATTTTAGTTGAGAGTGTGTTGCTGGGAAAGCATAGCAGGTCAGGCAGCATCTGAGAAGCAGGAGAATCGACGTTTCGGGCATAAGCCCTTCATCAGATGTGTTAGGTAAGAGGTAAATGTAGGGTAATGGGTGGGTTATGCTTCGGCGGATCAGTGTGGACTTGTTGGGCCGAAGGGCCTGTTTCCACACTGTAAATAATCTAATCTAATCTAATCTAGATCTTATCTGAGCACGAAATTCATGATTTTGACTGTCTGAATACTGCCTCAACTATCAATGCTCTTCGGCCATCTTATGTCAGTTAAAAACTACAGGAAGTCATTTTATGGGCAGCTCTAACATGCTCCTTATATGACAAGCCCTCCATCCACAGGATCACTTTTGCAAGCCTCCTCTGGACATCCTGCAAAGCTAACACATCCTTCCTTCGACCCTATTCCAAATGAAGTCTAACCAGAAACTTATAGAACCTCAGAAACGTGTCCTTGCTCTTGTACTCTAGCCATCTCAAATTGAATGATAACATTGCATTTTCCTTCCCAACCGCCAGCTGAACCTGCATGTTAAGTTTCAGAGAATTTTGAACTCCCAAGTCCCTTTGTGCTTCAGATTTCTGAAGCTTTTCCCCACTTAGAAAATAGACTACCAAAGGTGCATAATCTCACCCTTTCGCATGTTGTATTCCAACTGCCACTTCTTTGCCCACGCTCCTAACCTGTCCAAGTCCTTCTGCAGCCTCTCTGTTTCATCAACAGTCTCAGTCCCTTCAGCTATTTTTGCATAATCTGCAAACTTTGTAACAAGGTCCTCAGTACCTTCCTCCAGATCGTTAATGCAGATGTGAATAGATGTGGTCTCAACACTGACTCCACTCGTCATTGGTTGCCATCCTGAAAAATACCTCTTTATCCCTGCCCTCTGTCTTCTACCAGTCAGCCAATTCTCTATCCATTTCTGCACCTTGCTCTTTAACACTCTGGGCTTTTATATTATTTAGCAGCTTCCTGTGCGATGCCTTGCCAAAGGCCTTCTGGAAATCCAAATAGATCACATCCACTGGCCTTCCTTTGTCCAACTTGCTTGCTAACCGCTCAAAGAATTCTAACAGATTTATCAGGCATGACCTTCCCTTAATGAAGCCGTGCTGACTCAGCCCTATTTTACTATACACTTCCAGGTACTCTCATTCTTAATAATGGAGTCTGAAACATTACCAACGATTAGGTTCAGGCTTACCAGCCTACAGTTTCCTTTCTTCTGCCTTTCTCCCTTCTGAAACAGGCGCATTAGATTAGCTACTTTCCAGTCCTCCAGCGCTCTGCTCACTTCAGTGTTTCCTGAAAATTCACCACTAATGCACTTACAATCTCCTCAATTATCTCCTTCAGTATTCTGTGGTGTAGTCCATCTGGTCTCGGTGATTTCTGCACCTTCAGACCTTTCAGCTTTCTTAGCATCTTTGCCTCAGTAACAAAAACCGAAATTGCTAGGAAAAGTCAGCAGATCCAGCAGAATCTGTGGAGAGAAAGCAGAGTTAACTTTTGGGTCCAATGCCCCTTCTTGAAAGCTTTCATTTTTTTGTATAGTGTTTATATTCTCCTTAGTAATAGTTACTACACTCCCCTTTGCCCCCTGACTCTCTTGAAGTTCTGTTATGCTGCTTGTATCTTCCACTGTGAAAACTGATGCAAAATATCTATTCAGCTTCTCTGCCATTTTTCTATTCCCCATCGTTACTTTTCCAGCTTCATTTTCCAGTGGTCCAATGTCCACCTTTGCTTGACTCTCACCTTTCATATATCTATAAAAACTCTTGCAATCTTCTTTTATGTTACTAACTAGCTTACCCTGATATTTTATCTTCTGCCCCTTTATTGTTTCTTTTTAGTTGTACTCTGTGGTTTTTAAATACTTCCCAATCCTTTCGTTTCCCACGTATCTTCATCACATTGTATTTTTGTCTTCTGATTTTATGCTGTCCCTGTTTCCCTTGTCAGCAATGGCTGCCTCATCCTCCCCTTAGTATGTTTATTTTTCCTTAGGATGAATTTCTGCTGTTCTTCCTGAATTATCCCAAGAAACTCCTGCCATTGCTGCTCCACCATTTTCCCTGCTAGGCTACTGTTCCAGTCAACTCTGGCCTGCTCTTCCCTCATGTCTTTCTAGTTATCTTTACTCAATTGTAAAACCATTACATAGAATCATGGAATCCCGACAGTGTGGAAGCAGGCCATTTGGCCCATCGAGTCCAAGTCGACCCTCCAAAAAACATCCCATCCAGACTCACATCCATACCCTATTACTGTGATCTTGCATTTCCTCTGGCTAATTCACCTAGCTTGCACATCCTTGGACACTATGGGCAATTTAGCATGGCCAATCCACCTGAATTGCACATCTTTAGATTGTGGCAGGTAACTGGAGCACATGGAGCATCATCTGCAAACTTTGCAACAATGTCCTCAATACCTTCCTCCAGATCGTTAAAGCATACGTGAATAGATGTGGTCTCAACACTGACTCCAGTAGTCATCGGTTGCCATCCTGAAAAAGACCTCTTTATCCCCCCTCTCTGCCTTCTGCCAGTCAGCCAATTCTCTATCCATTTCTGCACTTTGCTCTTTAACACTCTGGGCTTTTATATTATTTAGCAGCTTCCTGTGCGATGCCTTGCCAAAGGCCTTCTGGAAATCCAAATAGATCGCATCCACTGGCTTTCCTTTGTCTAACTTGCTTGCTAACCCCTCAAAGAATTCTAACAGATTTATCAGGCATGACCTCCCCATGCACACGGGGAGAATGTGCAAACTCCACACAGACAGTCGCCCGAGGATGGAATCAAACCTGGGTCCCCGGCATTGCAAGGCAGCACTGCTAACCTCATTGCCCCCTTCTCCCAAAGTTCTTCCTCTCAAGTTGCAGGATGAATTCTATCATGTTATGGTCACTGACCCCTGGGAGTTCCTTCATCTTAAGGTCCCTATCAAGTCTGCTTCATCACCAAATGCAGAATTGCTTGTGCCATAGTGGGCTCTATCACAAGCTGCTCCAAAAACCTATCTCATAGATATTGCACAAATTCCTTTTCTTGAAATCTGCTACCACCCTGATTTACCCAATCCACCTATATATTGAAGTCTCCCTTGATAATTGTAATAGTGCCTTTCCTACGTCTTTCTATTTCCTGACTTATTTTCTTCTCCACATCCTGACCACTTTATGAGCCTGATGCTGCTTGACCTACTTTGCTTTTTCCAGCGCCAACTTTTCAACTCTGTACATAACTATCACCAGGATCTTTTATCTCTTGTGGTTCCTCAATTCTACCCATACAGGTTCTATTCATTCCAATCTTGTATCCTTTCGTGCTATTGATTTAATATCATTTCTTACGAACAAAGCAACCCTCCTCATTCTTTCCATTTGCTTGTCCTTTTGATAGGACATATAACTTGGATATCTAGTCTCTAGCAGACAGTGAGGTCTGCAGATGCTGGAGATCAGAGTTGAGAGTGTGCTGCTGGAAACGCACAGCAGGTCAGGCAGCATCCGAGGAGCAGGAGAATCGACATTTCAGGTTGGAACCCTTCATCAGGAATGAAGCTGGGAGCCTCGGGAGTGGAGACATAAATGGGAGGGGTGTGGGGCTGGGGAGATGGTAGCTGAGAGTGCAATAGGTGGATGGAGGTGGGGGTAAAGGTGATAGGTCGGAGAGGAGGGTGGAGTGGATAGGTGGGAAGGAAGATTGACAGGTGGGACAGGTCATGAGGGCGGTGCTGAGCTGGAAGGTAGGAACTGGGGTAAGGTGGAGGGAGGGGAAATGAGGAAACTGTTGAAATCCACATTGATGCCGTGGGGTTGAAGGGTCCTGAGGCAGAAGATGAGGGTTCTTCCTCCAGGCGTCAGATGTGGAGGGAATGATGATGTAGGAGGCCCAGGGCCTGCATATCCTTGGCAGAGTGGGAGGTGGAGTTGTAATGTTCGGCCATGGGGCAATGGGATTGGTTGGTGCGGGTGTCCCGGAGATGTTCTCTAAGCGCTCTGCGAGTAGGTGTCCAGTCTCCCCAATGTAGAGGAGACCGCATCGGGGGCAACAGATACAGTAAATGATATGTGTGGAAATGCAGATGAAACTTTGATGGATGTGGAAGGCTCCTTTGGGGCCTTGGGTGAAGGTGAGGGGCGGAGGTGCAGGAAGTGGATGAGATGCGCTGGAGGGCAAGTTCAATCACATGGGAGGGGAAGTTTTGATCTTTAAAGAAAGAGACCATCTGGTGTGTTCTGTGGTGTAACTGGCCCTCCTGGGAGCAGATGCAGCAGAGGCGGAAGATTTGGGAATACAGGATAGCATTTTTTCAGGAGGCAGGGTGGGAGGAGTGTGCTTCAGGTAGCTGTGGGAGTTGGTGGGTTTGTAAAAATGTTAGTGTTGAATGGGTCCTCGTGGATGGAGATAGAGAGGTCTAGGAAGGGGAAGGAGGTGTCAGAAAGTGTCCAGGTGAATTTAAGGACAGGGTGGAATGTGTTGGTGAAGTTGATGAACTGTTCAATCCTTGGTGGCACCAATACAGTCATCAATGTAGCAGAGGAAAAGGTGGGAAGTGGTGTTGGTGTAACTGAAGGTCGACTGTTCTACATAGTCGAGAAAGAGACAGGCATAGCTGAGGCCCATGCGGGTGCTCATGGCTACCCCTTTTGTCTGGAGGAAGTGGGAGGATTGGAAAGAGAAATTGTTGAGGGTGAGGACCATTTCAGCCAAACGAATAAGAGTGTCAGTGGAAGGGCACATAGAACATAGAACAATACAGCGCAGAACAAGCCCTTTGGCTCTCGATGTTGCAGCGACCTGTGAACTATTCTCAGCTCATCCCCCTACACTATCCCATCATCATTCATGTGCTTATCCAAGGATTGTGGCTGAGTTAACTACATTGGCAGGTAGGACATTCCACACCCTTACCACTCTCTGAGTAAAGAACCTGCCTCTGACATCTGTCTTAAATCTATCACCCCTCAATTTGTAGTTATGCCCCCTCGTACAAGCTGACATCATCATCCTAGGACTGGTGGGGACAACAGGAGAGGAAGAAATGGAGGATTTGGAGGCCCTGGTCATGGCTGATGGAGGTGTAGAGGGACTGGTTGTCCATGGTGAAGATGAGGCGTTGAGGGCTGGTGAAGTGGACATCTTGGGGGATGTGGAGGGTGTGGGTGGTGCCCTGAACGTATATGGGGAGTTCCTGGGGAGATAGGACAGTATTGAGGTAGGTGGAAATGAGTTCAGTGGGGCAGGAGCAGGCTAAGACGATAGAACAAAGAACAAAGAAAATGTACAGCCCAGGAACAGGCCCTTCGGCCCTCCAAGCCTGAGCCGATCCAAATGTACTGTCTAAACCTGTCGGTCAATTCCTAAGCATCTGTATCCCTCTGCTCCCCACCTACTCATTCCTCTGTCCAGACGCATCTTACATGAATCTACCGTGCCTGCCTCTACCACCTCTGCTGGCAATGCGTTCCATACATCCACCACCCTCTGTGTGAAGTACTTGCCACGTGTATCCCCCTTAAACTTTCCACCTCTCACCTTGAAAGCATGACCTCTCGTTATTGAATCCTTCACCCTGGGAAAAAGCTTGTCTCTATCTACCCTGTCTATACCCTTCATGATTTTGTAAACCTCAATCAGGGTCCCCCCTCAATCTCCTTTTTTCTAATGAAAATAAACCTAACCTACTCAATCTCTCTTCATAGCTAGCACCTTCCATACCAGGCAACATCCTCGTAAACCTTCTCTGCACCCTCTCCAAAACGTCCACATCCTTTGGTAATGTGGCGACCAGAACTGTACACAGTATTCTAAATGTGGCTGAACCAATGTCTTGTAGAATTTTAACATGACTTGCAGCTCTTATACTCAATACCCGTCCGATGAAGGCAAGCATACTATATACCTTCTTGACCACTCTATCCACCAGTGCAGCAACCTTCAGGGTACAATGGACCTGCACTCCCAGATCTCTTTGCCCATCAACTTTTCCCAAGGCTCTTCCATTCATTATATAATTTGCTCGAGAATTAGTCTTGCCTAAATGTATCACCTCACATTTGTCTGGATTGAAAGCCATCTGCCACTTTTCCGCCCAACTCTCCAGTCTATCTATATCCTCCTGTATTCTCTGACAGTCCCTTATGCTTTCTGCTACTCCACCAATCTTTGTGTCATCTGCAAACTTGCTGATCATACCAACAGTGCCCTCTTCCAGATCATTTATGTATATTACAAACAACAGTGGCCCCAATACTGACCCCTGTGGAACACCACTGGTCATCTTTCTCCATTTCAAGAAACTCCCTTCAACTACTACTCTCCGTCTCCTATTGCTCAACCAGTTCTTTATCCACCTAGCTAGAACACCCTGCACACTATGTGACTTCACTTTCTCCATTAGTCTACAATGAAGAACCTTATCAAACACCTTGCTAAAGTCCATGTCTATGACATCAACAGCCCTTTCTTCATCTAACAACTTGGTCACTTCCTCAAAGAACTCTATCAAGTTTCCCCCACACAAAACCATGTTGCCCATCACTGATAAGCTCATTCCTTTCCAAATATGAATAGATCCTATCTCTCAGTACCTTCTCCAGCAACTTCCCCACCACCGACATCAGGCTCACTGGTCTGCAGTTTCCCGGAATGTCCCTACTACCCTTCTTGTACAGGGGGACAACATGAGCAACCTTCTAGTCCTCCGGCACCTCACCTGTATTTATGGATGCCGCAAAGATATCTGTCAGGGCCTCAGCTATTTCCTCTCTCGCTTCCCTCAGCAACCTGGAGTAAATCCCATCCGGCCCTGGGGATTTGTCCACCTTAATAACCTCTAGCATACCCAACACATCTTCCCTACCTAGGCCGATGTGATCCAACTTCTAATCAAACTTCTATCTCTAATCTCAAGATTCATCATGTTCCTCTCCTCAGTGAACACTGATGCAAAGTAACCATTCAGAATTTCACCCATTCTCTCATGTTCGGCACACAGCCTTTCTTTATTATCTGTTAGTGGACCAATCCTTTCTCTAGTTACCCGCTTGCTTCTTATATAAGAATAAAATGCTTTGTGATTTTCCTTAATTCTTCGAGCTAAAGCTATTTCATGACCCCTTTTAGCCCGCTTGATTCCTCGTTTAAGACTTGTCCTACTCTTCCGATATTCCTCCAGTTCTGTTCTCAGCTGCCGAGATCTTATGTACGCTTCCCTTTTCCTCTTGGCTTGTTGTATAATTTCTCCTGTTATCTACGGTTCATGAATCTTGCCCTTCCTATCCTTTACCTTCAACAAGACATGCCTATCCTGCATTGCAGTTAACCTATCTTTGAAAGCCTCCTACATCTCAAATGTGGACTTCCCTTCAAATAGCTGTGTCCAATCCACAGCTCCCAGCTCCTGCCTAATTTTGATATAATTGGTCTTGGCCCAGTTTAGTACTCTTCCCTTAGGACCACTCTCTTCTTTATCTATGAGTATTCTAACACTTACAGAATTGTGGTCACTGTTCCCAAAGAAATCCCCCACCGCAACTTATACCACTTGTCCTGGCTCGTTCCCCAGTACCAGGTCCAATATGGCCCCTTCCCTCGTCGGACTATTGACATACTGCTCTAGAAAACTCTCCTGGACGCTTTGTACAAATTCTATCCCATCCAGATCTCTGACGCTAAGTGTATCCCAGTCAGTGTTGGGAAAATTAAAATGTTCCATCACCACTACCCTATTGCCTCTACATCTATTCATAATCTGTTTACCTATTTGTTCTTCTACCTCACACTCACTGTTGGAAGATCTGTAATACAGCCCCAACAATGTAACTGCACCCTTCTTATTTCTCAGCTCCACCCATAATGCCTCACTACCAAGACTGCCATAGTGTGCTCCTTTCGCACAGCCGTGATATCGTCCCTGACCAGCAATGCAACTCCACCCCCTCTTTTACTTCCCTCCCTGTCCTGTCTGAAACGTCTATATTCTGGAACATTCAGTTGCCAATCATCATGTCCTTCCTTCAACCAAGTCTCCGTGATGGCAATAATGTCAATTGCACCAATCCAAGCCTTGTGTTCATCTGCCTTACACACTATACTCCTTGCATTAAAGTAGATGCATTTCAGGCCACCAGTGCTTTTGCGCTCACCTGCTCTCTGCCTATTCTTCCCTTTATTAATTCTATCTTCATAATTCTTACAGTCTCCAGTCTCCACCTCACTGCCTATTTGTTTTCTCTTCTGGTTCCCAGCCCCCTGCCACATTAATTTAAAACCTCCCCAACAGCAGTAGCAAAAACTCCCCCAAGGACATTGGTTCTGGTCTGGTTCAGATGTAGACCGTACCTTTTGTAATAGTCCCACCTTCCCCAGAACCGGTCCCAATGTCCAACAAATCTGAGCCCCTCCCTCCTTCATCATCTCTCAAACCATCTGCCTATTTTTTCATTTCTACACTGGTTAGCACGTGGCACTGGTAGTAATCCTGAGATCATTACCTTTGAGGTCCTCCCCTTTAACTTCTTTCCTAGCTCCCTGAATTCTTTCAGGACCTCATCTCACTTTCTACTTATATCGTTGGTGTCTATATGCACCAAGACAACTGGCTGTTCACCCTCCCCTTTTAGAATGCTCTGCAGCCGGTCAGTGACATCCCCGACCCGAGCACCTGGGAGGCAACATACCATCCGGGAGTCCCGTTTTCGGCCACAGAACCGCCTATCTACTCCCCTCACAATAGAATCCCTTATGACTATGGCCCTACAAGTCTTTTTCCCGCCCACCACATGATCTTGACAACTGCTGCCCTCTCCCGGTGAGCCATCTCCCCCAACAGTATCCAAAACGGTATACATGTTTTGGAGGGAGATGACCGCAGGGGACACCTGCACTGCCTTCTTACTCTTTTTCTGTCCTTTGGTCACTAAACGTGCTATTCACGACCTCCTCAGCATCGCGGATGCTGCACAGTGAGTCCATCCGCAGCTTCGAGCCATCATGCGGTCAAACAACAGCTGCAGCTGGACACACTTCTTGCAAGTGTAAGAGTCAGGAATGTCAAACACGTTCCTAACTCCCACATCAAGCAAGAATCACATGCCACGGGTCTGAGGTCCCCTGCCATTGTAAGCTTAGCTTTGTATGAACTAACTAAAACCAAACAATGCACTTAAATAAATGAAAAAGAAAGATAAGAAATAAAAGCGTTACCTTACAGGGTCTTTTTCTTCCAGTTAGAGAAGGGGGGGGCAGGAGGGAGATACTACATGTGTAGTTTCTCGGGTTAGCTACTGCCCAAATATAAATTAAGCCCTTACCTTCCTGGCAGCTTCACTCCTCCTTCTCTCCTCACCGCTCTGGCAAAATGGAGGCCTGACTCCCGAGGTAAGTCCCTTTTTATGCGGGATAACTCACCCTTCCCGGCAGCCCTCGCTTCACTCCTCCTTCTTTCCTCGCCACTCTGGCAAAATGCTGGTCGGTCAGGGTGGTCATGCTTGTGGATCTTGGATGGGAGGTAGATCAGCTTGTGGATCGGGCGGTACAGGGTTTCTGAACCATGAGGTTGGAAGCTGTGGGTGGGAGATCCCCTGAGGTGATGAGGTTGTGTATGGTCTGGTCTCTAACCCTGAGGGACATCTATCCTTGAATATTTAATCCCCAGCCCTAATCCACTTGCAACCTTGTCTCTGTGATACCCACAACATTGTATCTGACAATTTCAATCTACGGTACAAGCTCATTTACCTTATTGAAGTCCAACACCCTCAGTCCTGTGTTGATTGCTGCCCTTCTCACAGTTGTCCCCTCATCTGCTGTGCCTGAAATAGATTCCTGACACTTTCTACACCCTTTGTTCTATTACTTGTTCCGGAAACTTTTAAAACACCTGGTGAGCCCACCCCCTTTTTAACTCTTTCCATAATATTTCATGTAATTTAACCCCCAATCCCCACTTTTTAGTTTAAAGCCCTGTCCACAGCCCTATTTATGTGATTCAAGAGGACTCTGGTATCAGCATGATTCAGATGGAGCCTGTCCCATTATAACAGCTCTCTCCTTCTCCAGTACTGGTGCCAATGTCCCATGAATACAAACCTGTTGTTCCTACACCAATGTTTGAGCCACACTTCAATTTTGTTGACCCTGTGCTAATATGCTCATGGCTCAGGTAGTAATCTGGGGATTTTTGATTATGCTTTTTCATTAATCCCCTTGCTGCTCAAATTCCTGCAGAAGAATCCCTTTTTACTTTCTACCTAAATCATTGGGGTACCTATCTGAACCACGACAACTGGCTCTTTCCCTCTGCAGCCCAGATATGCTGAACCTGGACACCAGCAGGCAACAAAGCCTTCGGGACTCTTCAGCACTAACTTCTGGATACCTCTACCCTTCTGTCCTTGATCACTGACTGACTTTGAGGTAGTTAATCTAAGAGGTGTGACTGTCTCCAAAGGCATAGCATCCATTCCTGATGTGTCACAGTATTTTAAAGCTCAGACTCCAGCTGATCAACTCTGAACTGCTCTTCTTCAAGTAACCAACACTTGCTATGGATGTGGTCACTAGGAACTACAAAGGTGGCCACCAGATCCCATATCATGCAGGTAACAACACATCATCTGGGCTGGCATCTGTTTTTTAATTAATTAATTCTTAATCTGATTTTTAAAGGTGTTGTACTGGTCTTTTAATTTGCAGCTGGTAAATATTGTCCCTCTTCACCTTCAATCTGAAAGTAACCCACATAGATAGTAAAACTAGTAGCTGTCATCAACCAATGAACTTACAGTATAGTTGTGATGCTGCTCTCTTGTGTTGATTTATTGATTTGTTTATTATCATGTGTACCTACATATAGTGGAAAACTTTGTTTACAACCAGTACAGGCAGATCATAGTAAGCAAGGACATATAAATCATATGGTTAAAAAAAAATAAACAGAGGTATACAATTTACATCACACAGGGTGTGTGCTAGGCAAGATCAACATTAGCAAGATCAACATTATTTGAAATTAGACTGTCCATTCAACAGTCTAATAAGAGCAGGGAAGAGGCTGTTCTTGAACTTGCTGATGCATGTGTATCTTCTGCCTAATGGAAGGGGTTATAGGAGAGCCGTGCCAGGGTGCAATGGGCCTTTGGCAGCCTTTCTGTGGCAATGGGCCGTGTAAATTGAGTCCCTGGTTGGAGGAGAAAGTGAGGACTTGGATGCTGGAGATCAAAATTGAAAGGCGTGGCACTGGAAAAGCACAGAAGGTCAGGCAGGATCTGAGGAGCAGGAGAATTGATGTTTTGGGCATAAGTCCTTCATCAGGAATGTGGGGGGAGTTGGTAGGAGGAGGGGGCTAAGAGATAAATAGGACAATTGGGGTGGGGCTGGAGGGAAGGTAGCTGGAAAGGGATAGGTAGATACAGGCAAGGGGTGATGGTAATAGGTGGAGAGGAGTGTGGAGCGGATAGGTTGGAAGGAAGATGGACAGGTCGGATAGTTCAAGAGGGTCGTGCCAAGTTGGAAGGTTTGATCTGGGATGAGGTGGGCAAGGGGAGATGAGGAAACTGGTGAAATCCACATTGATCCCATGTAGTTGCATGGTCCAAAGGCAGAAGATGAGGCATTCTTCCTCTAGTCATTGGGTGGCTTGGAATTGACAGTTCAGGAGGCCCAGGATCTGCATGTCCTTGGCGGAGTGGGAGGGGGAGTTGAAGTGGTCAGCCACAGGGCAGTGGAGATTGGTGCCTGTGTCCCAGAGATGTTCCCTGAAATGTTCCATGGGTTGGCGTCCTATTTCCTCAATGTAGAGGAGACTATATTGAAAGTAACAGACACATCTACTGCGGAACGATTCAACAAAAAAAAGTAAGTATCACTTTAACAGCATTTTACGTGGTACTGTATGGCATTCTTGGCCCCTCCATTGTCCTAAGTGTGTGCCTAACAGCCCCTCAATAACAAACGTAAAGACAAACAAAAGCGGAAGTTTCTGGAAAAGCTCAGCAGGTCTGGCAGCATCTGTGAAGAGAAATCAGAGTTAAAGTTTCGGATCTGGTGACACTTCCTCTGTTCTGGACCTTAAACGTAAACTCTGATTTCTCTTCACACATGCTGCCAGAGCTGCTAAGCTTTTCCAGCAACTTCTGTTTTTGTTTCTGATTTGCAGCATCTGCAAAACTTTCATTTTTTAAACATAAACACATTTTGTTTATCCACCATCTGATATCCAGTACCTTCCTGAAATGAATAACGGAGTCCTATATTCTTCTTGGAAACCAGAAATTTGAGCAAACCCGTCTTTGTCCTTTCTAAAGGAACAATCTGGTCACAAAAATGACAGAAACAAGGTGGTAAGTTATTCCCCATCATTTTGAGATGCTATTACTCGAGGAGACAGAGTTTCAATGTCTTGCTGCATCTCATCTCTAATGGAAGCAGTGCCATTGATATCAGAAAACCCAGTCTCCCAAACCATTGTGTTTTTAATTGACCCACAACTATCTTTTCCTCTCACAGTTAGTTTCATTTATGATGAAAAATCAGGCAGCAACCATTATTACCACAATGTAACATTCTTTTCAAGTAAAAACCACATTTCAGATCTTCAATAAAGGCATATGCTTCATTAGAAAGTGGCTGAGCTGTGCAAATAGGGACACTGCTGTACTCTACTATAAAGTAAAACATCACTTA
The DNA here is from genome assembly GCF_037043375.1 of Chiloscyllium plagiosum. Lineage (NCBI taxonomy): Eukaryota > Metazoa > Chordata > Chondrichthyes > Orectolobiformes > Hemiscylliidae > Chiloscyllium > Chiloscyllium plagiosum. The sequence goes on along the minus strand of NW_028270148.1, from coordinate 71,679,069 downwards.
CACTAACATCACACCAATTTTGATGTTATGACTTTTTATTTCCCATAATATTTTTTCAAGTTAAAATTGCCAAAGGTTTAGTAGAAATAAAGAATAAAGAACAATGCAGCACAGGAACAGGCTCTTCAGCCCTCCAAGCCCGTACTAAAACTGTCTTCACTTACAAGATCCTGTATTCCTCTATTCCCTTCCTGTTAATGTATTCATCCAGGTGCTTCTTGAATGCTGCTAGCATGCCTGCTCCTACCACTGGCAGCACATTCCAGGCAGTCGTCACCTTTGTGTGAAAAACTTGTCTCACACATTTCTTTTAAACTTCAACAACACTGCCCCCACCCCCCACCCCCACACACACAAACACACCTTCAGCCTGTGTCCCCTCAGCATGGATCCCTGGGGAAAAAGCCTCATACTTTCCACTCTATCCATACCGTTCACAATCTTATAAATTTCTATCAGGTTGCCTCTCAATCTCCTGCGTTCCAGTGAAAACAAACCTAGTCTCTCTGACCTTTCTTCATAAGTAAAATCACCCACACTAGGAAACATTCTGGTAAACCTTTTCTGTGCCCTTTTTCAAAGCAGCCACATCCTTCAGGTGACCCGAATGCAATATGCCAAGTTTGGCATAACTAAAGTTCTATAAAGCTGCAAGTTCTATAAATATAATCTACCCTTTTGCAGTCACATAATCTGACTTCCTAAAGCATCTCTACCAGCTTCAAAATGCAATTCAGGAGTATTCTTCACATTTCTGGATGAATGCAGCATACATATCCAGGACAGAACAATCAGTTTAATTGACACTGCATCCATCAATTAGAATATCAACCCCCTCCACCAGCGGAGCACCAGTGTGTCACTCATATGATGCAACTCACTGAAACATCTTCAACAGTACAAACTTAAGGCATAACGGCAGCGTTTGCAAAGGAATGTCATGGCCTCCAAGATATACTTTAGGGCACACATTACCTGACATAGAAAGGTATCTTTCTTTAATTGTTGCAGGGTCAAAATTCTTGAATTTTCCAACCTAGTAAAAAAACTCCACCTTCTCAACAGTTGGAAAATGGATGTTGGTCTTTTAACTGACACTCCATATCCCAAAAATGAAGAAAGACTTCCCAGGAGACTAGAGTCAAATAACTATAACATAAGGAAACAGGAAATTAAAGAAAATGTTACAAATGAAATCTGTCAAATGATGCAATTTTGCATCTAAAGAGCATTGTGAAAGGCAATGACTGTGTAATTTCAACTGACATGCTGTTGGATATCAGAACATGTTAGAGTATTGTCACACGTCCACCTCTACTTCCAGAAACTTCATCCTTTGGTGTTTCTCTAACAAACTTTGTTGATCCTTTAATTTATGGTGACATAAATATAAAATGCCTGATAATGGTGCATACACACACAGAGTAAAATAGCATAATGAAACTTGTTGACGTTTGCTTACTTGTAGTTCAGGTATTTTTCACTTTCACAACCAATTGTTCCAGCCTGATCACACACAGGAAATGATTGAAACCAAACCTCTCAATGTTTATGACACTCCACACCTTTTCTCACTATCACCAAATCTCCCAACTGTGAATGCTTCTGTTTTCTTTCAGCTAACCATGAATAATTAATGAAGAAAATATAAAAACTATGAGCTGTTTATCATTTCGGGCATGATATATAAAAAAAACAAAGCATGGGTTGTTGGCTGAGCCTTTTTTATTGTGTTGCACGCAGCAAGCTAAACTCATGCACCTATTCCTGTACATGATTTCTGCTTGTGGCCAGTGCTTACTACACTGTTCACTGGCAGCATGCATCAGCAAGGACCTGATTTCATGAGTGGCTAACTCTATCTAAAGACAGCCAACCCCTCTTTAAAGGTCATAAGTAAATTCGAATTATTTGAAAACTGAGTCTGTGCCATAATACTATGACCAATGGTTGCCCAACTAAGAGAGTGTGCACTAAGATTTCCAGGTAATGCAGTGTGTCATGAGATGGTGACATGCACTGAGGATGTGCCACTGTCACACTGTGAAACTGATTCATACTTTGAGCTGGTCTTCAAGTCGTCTACAGATTTTCTCTGCTTTTTTTTATCATCTTCAACAAGACAGGATGTGTGAAGTTCCTCCTTGCCATGAGTGAGTGTTTTTACTTTGTTTCAGTTTTCAGTGTTGTAGCCCTTTAAAGAACTCTTGCTGCATGTGGGTCTGTATGAATCTGTATTTTTGGGGTTAAAAAGGCCTATAGTTGTAGGTTTCCATCACTAGGGGGAGTTCACACTAAATAAGGAATTTTTTGGAAGTACAAGCCGTCGGAGCACAGCACCTTCGTCAGGTAGCTAGTGGGGCAGGATCATCGAAAACAGAGATATAGTAAAAGATCAAAGTGTCATACAACTGATGCGATGTATTGAGCAAACCTAGATTGCTGTAAAGTCTTTAATCACTTAGAATGGGAATGCAGGTTTCAATTGATTAATATGTAAATCCCAGAACTTCTTTCAAGCTCCTGCTATTTACTTGTGTGTCTGGACTCAAGCTAAGCAATTCAGATCTACTGTACCAAACGTCCCTCAGCATGTCATGCTGCAAGAGAACTGGGCTGAGAAAAATTGAGTCTGAGAACTGTATACTATTAGGCCACATGTCATGATACAGTGATGAAATAGTGAGCATGATTTTTGAATTATATTGCTATCTGCTGCGAGACATAACACAATCCAATAGAAGAGGTAGAAAGAAGCAGAGAGAGTCCAGTATTTGCACAGGGCATAAGGGGTGACTGACAGTTGCTGAGTGACAATGGGAAGACGTAGTGGTGGACATAAATGTCTGGCATGTTACTTAAGAACACGGATGTGGTGTAGAGAGATGTTGACTAATTTCACAAGCTTTTGAGTAGAGTGTGCTATTCTTCACCTAGCATATCATAACTCTGCATTGCTAGCCTTATTCATTACTCACTTCACTACAACTCCATTACATGCAGACCAATTGGTTCTATCAATCAGGACACAACCCTATAATTCATAGGTTTTCCCTCAACCCCTGCAAGCTTTTCAATTACAACCCATGCTTGCATACACTGGATGCTATTCAGTTATGGCAGTCACATCACACAAACACAGGACACTAAAATTTTAGTTTCCCTCCTTTTTTGCAGGAGAAGCTGATGAAGAAACAAAGCAGCAGCAAATGACTGCAGGAGAACAAATGTAGCTGCCTGTTTTAACACATGGAACTTACAATAAAGGTCAATACAAAAAGGAGTATCATTCAGATCCTGGCTGCTGGCAGGGTGAAGTGATGAATGATGATGATTCCCAAATCATTAATCATTCTTCTGTCTTCCAATCTATCCCCCATCCCTTTTTGTTTCTATCTCAAAGTTACAGATGATGTATGTTAACAAATACCTTTTCCCTTCTTTCTCTTTAACTGTCAAGAATTATTATTTTTCTCGACAATGGACAAGGAGGGCGATAAAATAGCTAAACAAAGTGAATATTGTCATTTGATTTTAAACTCCTAACCACCAGCTTATTTACTGACACTGTGGCTGGAATCTTCTGCTCTTAGAATGTAAGCAACTGTCAGGGCCATTTCTGGATCTCAACCCAAGACAAGTCAGAGTTGTGCTGACAATTATGATGATGCATTTCAGAGGATGCCTTTATATTAACTATTTAATTCAGGAGGGTGGGTTTGCTATCGTGGGAACGTGGAAAACTGTGGCCCACTAGAATGGAAGTTGTCAGCCCTAACTTTAAGACCAGTGGGAGGCACTGTGAAAGCTAGGTGGATGGAATGGTAAGGAGCTGCTGCAGCCATCATCAGGACCTATGGAGTAGATGCAAGGTTCAATGCATAACGCCATTGGACACAAATTGGAATCATCAAATGTGATCTGAGGGAATGCCTAAGACCTAATGAAATGAGGGATCAATGGTGGACATATTATACTAATTGGGTTTAAATGGTTGTATAAATATACACTTATACACTTCATGGTAAGGTCCTAGGGAGTGTTGCTGAACCAAGAGACCTTGGAGTGCAGGTTCATAGCTCCTTGAAGGTGGAGTCGCAGGTAGATAGGATAGTGAAGAAGGCGTTTGGTATGCTTTCCTTTATTGGTCAGAATATTGAGTACAGGAGGTGGGAGGTCATGGTGCGGCTGTACAGGACATTGGTTAGGCCACTGTTGGAATATTGCGTGCAATTCTGGTCTTCTTCCTATCAGAAAGATGTTGTGAAACTTGAAAGGGTTCAGAAAAGATTTACAAGGATGTTGCCAGGGTTGGAGGATTTGAGCTATAGAGAGAGGCTGAACAGGCTGGGGCTGTTTTCCCTGGAACGTCGGAGGCTGAGGGGTGACCTTATAGAGGTTTACAAAATTATGAGGGGCATGAATAGGATAAATAGACAAAGTCTTTTCCCTGGGGTGGAGGAGTCCAGAACTAGAGGGCATAGGTTTAGGGTGAGAGGGGAAAGATATAAAAGAGACCTAAGGGGCAACTTTTTCATGCAGACGGTGGTAGTGTATGGAATGAGCTGCCAGAGGAAGTGGTGGAGGCTGGTACAATTGCAACATTTAAAAGGCATTTGGATGGGTATATGAATAGAAAGGGTTTGGAGGGATATGGGCTGGGTGCTGGCAGGTGGGACTAGATTGGGTTGGGATATCTGGTTGGCATGGACGGGTTGGACCGAAGGGTCTGTTTCTATGCTGTACATCTCTATGACTCTATGACTCTAAATATGGGGAATTAATAATCAGTCGAGAGTGAGTTTCATAGAGTGGGGCTAATTGATATAAAGCTCTCACATCAAAGTGTGAACTTGAATTCTGTTTAATTAAAGTTATCTTTTGAAGAATGTCTCCACAATTTTGTCACTGAATGACAATGCAGTGATGGGGTGGACAACAGTGTTGTTGCCAGTGACTAGGAGAAAGTGAGGACTGCAGATGCTGGAGATAAGAGTCGAAGAGTGTGGTGCTGGTAAAGCAAAGCAGGTCAGGCACAATCCGAGGGGCAGGAGAGTTGACATTTTGGGCATAAGCCCTTCATAAGGAATGTAATGAAGGGCTTATGCCCGAAACGTCAACTCTCCTGTTTCTCGGATATTGCCTGACCTGCTGTGCTTTTTTAGCGCCAAACTTTTCAACTTGTTGCCAGTGAGCACTGCAACAGCATAAGAAGTAACAAGTCTGCAATTTGCCAAGGTGAAGCTCCTTTCTCTCAGCTGCTGGAAGGAAACAAACACCATCAATCTGCAGCTGTCTTGCCATGGTCTGGCCATCTGCTCCTGACATGGGAAATTGCAGGCAGAGACCTGGAGCTCTTAATGGACACGGTGGGGCAGACATTGATGTCCTCTTTATCCAGGATAGCAGTAGAGGTCACCATATCAGACCGTGTCAATCTGATCTACTGTTGCCACCCACTCTAAGCTGTTTGGAAGACTGCCCAGAACTGTAGGAAGAAGTTGAATGAATTTCTCTTCAAATGCTAAGTGCCACCATCTTTTTGGCCTAACACTGACTCTACCTTTGATGTAATACTCATCTCTCACCAAGATTAATAGCCTACCACGCTCAGTATTGCTTGGAACTTTTCCCTCACTCACTGTCGCTCAGTGTAATCCCTCTGTGCTGCCCACTCACTCACTCAGGGCACCTCCTACCTGTACCAAAAGTAGCAGCTGTGCCATCAACTTTCATTTCCCTTAATACCTGCCTCTTTCTCATTATTGGGCAAAAAACGGCAGTGGGCTGCCTGAAATTCATGTCCTTACCCATTATGTGACACTGACCACCCATGAGTGATTGGCTGACCATGTCCAAGCCCCTGGATTTGTTTCAGAGGCTGCCCTTGACTTTCTGTGCTGGTACTCCCTGGACAAAGACTATTCCCCTTGACCTGGCTGATGACTGCTGACAATCATGATAAGCTTCCTGCCTTTGTGTCTGTGCTGAGTGGCAGGGCAAGACAGAAATAATGTCAACCTGGTATCTCTGGCTGAGTGTTCACAGTGCAAATAGGCAAGGCAGGGCAATGCAAGGCTGGGATACTGAGAGAATCCAAGTAGGTTCAGCATATATGAGCACCATGCCAATGAGCAAAGCCCAAAATGCAGCGTGATCTAGTTCAAGATATGTGCCCGAGCGCACAGTGTCCTTGCTACAACACTATAATGACATTTGCTGGTGCAGCTCAAGATGCAGTAGTTAAATGCTGAAGCATATTTTAAGTGGATTGGAGATATGCCATGAAGGTTTTTAGAGGCTGGCACATATCAGATGCCCCAATACTCCCAGAGGTGGGGTGTGTGTGGCTGGTATCAATGGATTGTGCCCTCAGATGCTGGTCCCTAGTATCCAATATTGAAATTCTATGTAGTAATTAGTGAACTGAAATCACCAGGTACTATTCTGATTTCCATGTGAAGAATTTTCTGTATTTAGATGTTTGCATATCTGATTAGATGGGAAGCTGAATATTGATCAAATCAGTTGTGTTATTAATAATGTGTGAAACAAGTAATAGTCACTGTGATTGGAAATCTGGGAAAATACAAGGTATGCACTTTGGCAGGAGGATACAACAACTGATTATTATTTATCTGGGTAGAGATTGCAGAAAGCTGTAGCACAGTGGTATGTATTGTCCTTATACGTAAATCATAATAAACTACCGTACAAGTTCAGTGAGTGACAGGGAAGCCCAATGGAATGTTGGTTCAGTTCAAAGAAAATGGAATATTAAAAACAGGGAGGCTTTGCTGAAATGTTACAAAGCATTAGTCAGACACCAACTGGAATAATATGTACAGTTTTGATCCCCTTATCTAAGACAAGATACAGTTTTATTGGAGGCAGAGACGGTTCACTCGGTCGATTCCGTGTATGGAGGCATTTTCTTTTTGGGGAGAGGTTAAGGTTCAGTTTGTGCTCATTGGAAGAATAAGAAGCGACCTTATTGAAACATACAAAATTCTGATGGTAGATGAGGAGATGTTGTTTCCTCTTGTAAGTGAGTCTAGAACCTGACTGGATAATCCAAAAGGAAGGGGTTGCCCATTTAAGACAGAGATGAGGATGATTTTTATTTCTCTTAGAGTGGAGTCAATCTGTGGAATTTTTTATTATAAAGGGTTATCAAATCTGGAATGTTAAGTATTTCAAGGCTGCTATGGACAAATTTCTAATCAATAAAGGAATCGAGGGTTATGAGGTTAAAATGGAGTTGAGTATCATCAGATTAGCCATGATCTCAGTGAATGGCAGAGCAGGTTCAATAGGCTAAATGTTCTACTTCTGTTCCTCTGTCTTATATAATTCTCCACTTTTAATAACCTCTTTCAGAGTGTTCGCATGGGATTGCCTCAGAGAAATTGAGCATATTGAATCTCACTGTCAATCCCTGAGGAACACTTCAAATGTCTTCACCATTCTTGCACTTCCTATGCCTTCAGATGGTGTCGCCCAATTGCTGGAAAATTAAATTCTTGCATTAAGCACAGATCAGGGACTTTTGAAATCAGTTTTCCTTAGAAACTCTTTATTCAGGTGTCTGACTTGGTTTATACCAATTTTCAAAATTACTTAAGAAAGGTGCTGAGTAAATACCTTTCAATGAAAGCAACGATTTGGCCACTAGGTATCTAAATGTGATTAAATATTGGAAAGCTGTTAGACCATATTTAGCAAAATACTGATTGCATAGTCTAACAATCCAACATAGAGTGATTATGGGAGCTTTGAAAATGAATTTACTACAGAAGGAATGAGCAGTTCTGTAATTATTCCATTCAATTACATTTTTCATTGACTTGCAGTGCAGGACTACCTCTTCTTTTGTCACCTTCTGAATCAAAGGCCATATTATAGTATTTTTAAAAATCCCACACAATGGAGGATTTATCCCACACGTGACCTTAAACATAATAATACTGGCATGATTTCACCAGGGTTGTTTAAAATGCTGCAGCTCCAGGAGTTCTGCGCAGATTTTCTGGATAATACAGGTCCTGTCTATATCCAGCACATAAGATGCTAACATAAAGAATAGTACATGGCTGCTTAGAAGCTCTTCGTTTGACAGTGACCACATGCAGAAGGTGAGTATCTATTTATTGTTTCCTCAATTTGGTGAATTAGGAACACAAATGCAGTTACTCGAGGTAAGGAGATAGAATTTGTGCAAGGTCAAAATTTACAATTCTCACGCATGCTTTGTTTACTGATGATGTAGAATGACTACAATGTGGTAGATGATGATTCATTCTGAAGCATCCTCAAAACATTAAGGGGTGTTAGGACTACTTGTTCAAGTTTAGGAATGAAAAGATCTTACATTTTTGTTAAAGAATGGCTGTATTGCTTACTCATTGAAATATGGGCGTTTAAAAAATAATCGCACAAGCGACTGATTCTGAGTGCAATAACACGTTGGTGTGCCAGCAATATACTGCTGGCTGTATGTGATTAGAGTACAGTGGAAATATATCATATTCAAGCAAGGAACAATATTTGTGTAGGAATAGGCGACCTTGCTTTCTTTTATCATTTCCAGAATCCTTGTTCTATGTTATCAATGTGAAGTTTGAGGCTTGTGCTGGAAATTGCATAATTTCCTGTGCCGGACTGTAATAGTTTTCACAGCAAGGCAAACAAGTTCCTTTTTGATGAAAAAACTCTGTGTTCCTTCTTGTGTTGGAAAGTTATTGTTTTTAAAGAATGTGGAGGCTTTTAATTTTTCGTAACAAAAAATCTGCAAGAGTGGTAAGTTTAACTGGCATGTGTACATATATCAAAAAGTCCTTGTATATTTCGGTAAAAACGTTTGTCAAGCTAGTGCCCTATGGATGAAGGAAATAATGGTACAGGCCCCTGTGGTATCGTCATTAGTTTTTTTAATGTATGCAGGGTCTACATATTTTTCTTTTCTTTCATAAATTTCTCAGAATCAAGAACCACCATGCAATGAGAACTTCTCTGTAAATGAGCACTTTGAGAAGGTAAGATGCCTTTTTAGTTCATTAAAGTGTCACTTCTAGCTGTCTAGAGAAGATGTAGCAGAATGCTAAGGTGCAGTGGCATCTAAACCATTGCTGGACATCTTTCATTGTTTAAACGCAAATGAGAAATTGGGGCAATGTTACAGAATGTTGTGCGTGAGCCACATTCAGTGGAAGTTCAGACATAATTTTGATAGTTTCTAAATACAGTAAAATGTGAGTAAAAGTTGTCTCGAGTCATTCTTCCACTTGAGCTGCCAATCAAAGGTTTGCAGTATGTTTTCTGAAATTGTAACAGTGAGCTATACTTGCTATTCAAGTCACAGCATGATGGCAAAATGAGCTTATTCCAATGCTTGTTTCACTTCTCTGAAAGCTCAAAATGGTTTCTAGTTTTTGAAGATATCTTATAAGACTGAAAAGGAGAAATTACAGTTTGTTCAAGAGAGGTTTCTGTGTCCTCAGTAGATACAGTAATATAATATATTGGCCTTACAGACATAAAGATGCATCCTTCTTTAACTGAACTGGGGTTTGTGTGTGGTGAGGATGTGTTGGTGTGTGCAGCTGATAGCTATATACTAGGATTTAGCCAATGCTAACAACCTTTTTTTCACCCAGAAACTGATGCACAGTGTATGCATTAATGGGCGATAAAACAATGGGAGTTGTAAACTTTTGGTCCAAGATGGCAGGAGAGTAGGGCTCCTCTGCAGGAGCTCGTTCACTCTGGCCACTTTTGTTGCTTTTTTTCCCCTTTTTCTTTACTTACTTACCTTGTCCTGAGTTTGGATGGCACTGATGGTGGTAAGAGCCCAGAGCACAGCTCTTGAACAGTCTCGAGCTGGACCCAGGGTGTTGACCTTGGGAGTGCCTACCAAGGATCTTGAGCGGGCCCAGGAATGAATCTTGAGTGAGCCCAGCATGGAGGAGAGTGAGCCCCTGCTTAAACTTTGCACCAAGTACAGGACCTGGAATCGGTGGCTGCTGCGTCGGCAGAGACAATGCAGTGAGGTAGACCCAGCGGCAAAAGATGGAGCATGAGGATTGGCGACTTTGTTGTGGGTTGGGTCCAACACAGGGGGCCGCGAAGCAGGGGCAGGAAGGCATCACAGCAATATTGATGAGCTGGACAAGAGATGCGACTTTGAGATTGGTTGGTCCAGTGCAGGCAGTGGTGAAGTGGTGGCAGAGGTACAGTGGTACAGGCATTATTGACAGCAATGAGCTGGCTCTCTTCAAGCTATATCTTTCTCTTTTTTTCTTATTCTTAAATTATTCAAAATGGCGCCATTTCATGGCAATAAATGAAAGCTTTGCACAGTATTTATTCTTATTTGTGAAATACACATGACATTAAAATCAAAAGGGAGAAAGTGAGGTCTGCAGATGCTGGAGATCAAAGTTGAAACTTTATTGCTGGAACAGCACAGCAGGTCAGGCAGCATCCAGGGAACAGGAGATTCGACGTTTCGGGCACAGGCCCTTCTTCAGGAATGAGCAGAGAGTGTTCAGCAGGAGAAGATAAAAGGTAGGGAGGAGGGACTTGGAGGAGGGGAGTTGGAAATGTGATAGGTGGAAAGAGGTCAAGGTGAGGGTGATAGGTCGGAGTAGGGTGGAGGCGGAGAGGTCAAGAAGAAGACTGCAGGTCAGGAAGGCGGTGCCGGGCTGGAAGGATCCGGCTGAGACAAGGTGGGGGGAGGGGGGATGAAGAAACTGGTGAAGTCCAAGTTCATCCCCTGCGGTTGGAGGGTTCCCAGTCGGAAGATAAGACGCTCCTCCTCCGACCGTCGGGTTGTTGTGGTTTGGCGGTGGATGAGTCCAATGACCTGCATATCCTCGGTGGAGTGGGAGGGGGAGTTGAAATGCTGTGCCACAGGTTGGTTGGGTTGGTTCGTCCGGGTGGCCCAGAGGTGCTCCCTGAATCGCTCCGCAAGTAGGCGGCCTGTCTCCCCAATATAGAGGAGGCCACACCGGCTGCAGCGGATGCAGTAGATGATGTGGGTGGAGGTGCAGGTGAATCTGTGGCGGATATGGAAGTTTCCCTTGGGGCCTTGGAGAGAAGTGAGGGGGGAGGTGTGGGCGCAAGTGTTGCACCTCCTGCGGTTGCAAGGGAAGGTGCCGGGAGTGGTGGTTGGGTCGGTGGGGGGTGTGGATCTGACAAGGGAGTCGCGGAGGGAGTGGTCTCTACGGAAAGCTGATAGGGGAGGGGAGGGAAATATATCCTTGGTGCTGGGGTCTGTTTGGAGGTGGCGGAAGTGACGGCGGATGATGCGCTGTACATGGAGATTGGTGGGGTGGTAGGTGAGGACCAGTGGGGTTCTGTCCTGGTGGCGGTTGGAGGGGCGGGGCTCAAGGGCGGAGGAGCGGGAAGTGGAGGAGATGCGGTGGAGGGCACCGTCGACCACGTCGGGGGGGAAATTGCGGTCCTTGAAGAAGGAGGCCATCTGTGTTGTACGTATTTTGAACTGGTCCTCCTGGGAGCAGATGCGGCGGAGACGAAGGAATTGGGAGAATGGGATGGCGTTTTTACAGGGGGCAGGATGGGAGGAGGTGTAGTCCAGGTAGCTGTGGGAGTCGGTAGGTTTGTTGTACAAACCTACCGACTCCCACAGCTACCTGGACTACACCTCCTCCCATCCTGCCCCCTGTAAAAACGCCATCCCATTCTCCCAATTCCTTCGTCTCCGCCGCATCTGCTCCCAGGAGGACCAGTTCAAAATACGTACAACACAGATGGCCTCCTTCTTCAAGGACCGCAATTTCCCCCCCCGACGTGGTCGACGGTGCCCTCCACCGCATCTCCTCCACTTCCCGCTCCTCCGCCCTTGAGCCCCGCCCCTCCAACCGCCACCAGGACAGAACCCCACTGGTCCTCACCTACCACCCCACCAATCTCCATGTACAGCGCATCATCCGCCGTCACTTCCGCCACCTCCAAACAGACCCCAGCACCAAGGATATATTTCCCTCCCCTCCCCTATCAGCTTTCCGTAGAGACCACTCCCTCCGCGACTCCCTTGTCAGATCCACACCCCCCACCGACCCAACCACCACTCCCGGCACCTTCCCTTGCAACCGCAGGAGGTGCAACACTTGCGCCCACACCTCCCCCCTCACTTCTCTCCAAGGCCCCAAGGGAAACTTCCATATCCGCCACAGATTCACCTGCACCTCCACCCACATCATCTACTGCATCCGCTGCAGCCGGTGTGGCCTCCTCTATATTGGGGAGACAGGCCGCCTACTTGCGGAGCGATTCAGGGAGCACCTCTGGGCCACCCGGACGAACCAACCCAACCAACCTGTGGCACAGCATTTCAACTCCCCCTCCCACTCCACCGAGGATATGCAGGTCATTGGACTCATCCACCGCCAAACCACAACAACCCGACGGTCGGAGGAGGAGCGTCTTATCTTCCGACTGGGAACCCTCCAACCGCAGGGGATGAACTTGGACTTCACCAGTTTCTTCATCCCCCCTCCCCCCACCTTGTCTCAGCCGGATCCTTCCAGCCCGGCACCGCCTTCCTGACCTGCAGTCTTCTTCTTGACCTCTCCGCCTCCACCCTACTCCGACCTATCACCCTCACCTTGACCTCTTTCCACCTATCACATTTCCAACTCCCCTCCTCCAAGTCCCTCCTCCCTACCTTTTATCTTCTCCTGCTGAACACTCTCTGCTCATTCCTGAAGAAGGGCCTGTGCCCGAAACGTCGAATCTCCTGTTCCCTGGATGCTGCCTGACCTGCTGTGCTGTTCCAGCAATAAAGTTTCAACATTAAAATCAAAAACCAATTGTCCTTTTACTTTATATTCAAAAACTCTGGGAAGAACCAAAGCCCATAGTGCAGAATTTTACAAAAGATTAAAAGGATTGGAAAGATGATATACTTATCTTGATAAATTAAAAACTTGTTTTTAGGTGACATAATGTTTTTAGATGACTTCATGTTTGAGGGATAACAAACCCTTCAGTTTAGCACAAGAACAAGCAATGGTTTAATTGTGAAACTATGGTCATCCAAGAATAAAAACTAGCAAGACAAGGCACCATTGCCATTAAACATGTAATGCAGGTACAAAATAAATTGACAATATTCTCACCCAATTTTTGTTTCTCATATTCGTGTCTGAGGCATCACAACTGCTGCAGGACCCTACCATTGCTGTTTTATGGAGAAAATCTTTTGAAAAATAGCTAAAGAGTTCAGTTTACTGTCAAATATCTAAGAAAGAAGTTGGTATCATATAGGCTTGGCTTTACATTGGGATGTACAGAGTTGAGGTAAGTAGCAAACTAATGGATCCATCAATGCTCTGGACTCAGGAGATTTAAACCCATGAGCTGCATTTCAGTGACTGAAACTCGAATGTCTGCCTGAAACCGACGGGAATTGCTACCCGACTAGTTGGTGGAAATGGGGTTGTAGAGAACAGCAACTCACGATGACTGGGGAATGAGTGATTATTGAGAAAGGAGGAAACACGTGAACCCAGACTTAACAGATAAACGGCGATAGTGACATTGTCAGACATTAATTGTACCTTCTGTAGAAAGCAAAACTCAACCTGCTGACCCAGAAAAGAGGGATGGGTTGGTTCCTGGAAAACCTAATCATTTACCAGAAACGCCATCAAACTCCCTAAAGAAGATTTGAATATTTATCTGATTCCATTATGTAATTCAACTTTCCCGCCTGCTCAGACTGCATTTCTGTGACTTGTTTTTGCAGTCAGTACTCTCATGCTGGACCAGTGTGGTGTCAGACCCTGATTAATGAGGTCACACATGTGCAAATGCAGGTGTACTTTCCTCATGCGCATTGCTGCTGCCAACTGTCACTTGCTGGGTTTTTTTCCCCACCACTACTGCTGCGAGAAAGAACTTGAGGTGACCTTGATGGGATTGAGAGAATAAAGGAGGAAGTGGAGCAACTGGCAACACATTTCAACTGCCACTGACTGCCTGTGAGATAAAGAGGTGTTGCTGCCTCCATTGGGACTGGGCTTGAAAAATTGCATTGATTAAAAAAAAGTCACAAGGCCTGAAATCTGAAATATGTTCCATTGAGAGATGTTATTCATCTCCAAGCTGACTAGACACTGTCATGCTAAAGCATAGGATATTAACAGATTGGTCGGTCTGACCAATGTGTGAGGTTCCTATTGTTCCAATCATCTGGATAGTTCACAGAAGAAATAGCAAATGAATGGGGTGGAATCAGATGTGCTTCTGCTTCACCCATTGTATGTTTATTAAAGCATAAATATTAGTGCAATAAGTACACTCCTTAGGCATTATTGTGCATAGATTTGGAAAGACAGCTCAAAGATCAATTGATGACACCATCATGATCAGAGAAAGAAACATTTCTGGAATAGCTTCACTCTGAGTTGGTAACCCCAATATGTTCACTGGTGTGGGTTTGCCTTCAACAGGTATTTTACCCGATACAGCAATGCTAATGTTATCTGCCATTACATAAGAAACTGGGCATGGATTTCGTAGTATTGAAGCATCCAAAAGATATTATAACCAACCTATATGCACAAAAATTAGATTCCTCTGATGTGTAAGTGCCTTGCCTAGTATTAACCTATCAACTTGAACAGAGAGCATGTTTTCAGTGGAAACCCTAGAGGAGTATAGAATATGAAAGGGGGAACTTAAAAGTTCATGTCTGACCAACTTGATTGAATTTTTCAAAGAGGTGACCAGATGTATAGTTGAGCACAATGGTTTTGACGTAGTCTGCTTGGACTTCAGCAAGACTTTTATTAAGGTCCAGCATGGGACATTGGTAAAGGTGAAAGTCTGTGGGAAATTTGGCAAATTGGATCCACAATTGGTTGAGTGGTAGGAAGCAGGCAGAAATAATTGTGGGGTAGTTTTCCCACTGGAAATCTGTATCCAGTGGGGTCCCATATGGGTTAATGTCAGGGCCCTTGCTTTTTGTGGTTTAAACATTTGATTTGGACTTGAGTGTAGAAGGGTTGATCACGAAGTTGACAGATGATACAAAAAGTTGCTGGGGTTGTAAATAGTGACAAGGATAGCTTTAAACTACATGAGGATACAGATGGGGCTGATCAGAGACAAATGGAATTCAGCCCAGATAAATGAGAGGTGATGCACTTGGGCAGAAAAAGGGAATAGATGATGAATGAATGGACCCTCCAAACCACTATGGATCAGAGAGACATTGGTGTGCAAGTACACTGGACCCTTAAGGTATTAGGGCAGATGGATAAAATAGTTAAGAAAGATAAAACGTTAAGAAAGGGTTACTTGCCTTCATTAATTGAGGCATAATGTTTCAGAGTGAAGCAATTATGCTAGAACTGTATAGAACTTTGATCAGGCCATAGCTAGAGAATTTTGTCCATTTCTTAGATCCACATTAAAGGAAGGATATGATAGCATTGGAAAGGGTGTGAGAGATTTGCCAGGGTGTTGCCTGGGCTGAAGATTTACAGTAATGAAGAGAAATGGGATAGACTGGCATTGTTTTCCTTAAATGTTAAGAGAAGACATGATTGAGATATATGAAATTATGAGAAACATGGACAGGGTAGACAGGAAGGGACTTTTTCTTTTAATGGAGGGATCAATAAAAATTAAGGTAAGGGGCAGAAGGTTCAAAGGCGAAATCAGAAAAAACTTTATCTTCCAGAGGATGGTGGGAATCTGGAACTTATTGCTTGTAGTGGGGGTGGAGGCAGAAACCCTCAAAACATTTAAGAAGTAGTTAGATGCACTTGTGATGCCAAGATTTTCAAGGCTATGGGCCGAGTGCTGGTAAATGGGATTAAACAAGTTAGATGGTTGTTTTGACCAGTGCAGATGCAATGGAGCCTTTCTCTGTGCTGTCAATCTTTATGACTTGATGAAAATAAAGTAGGAAAATCTTAAAAGGAGATTATTTAAGAAATACTGCTAACAGTCCAAAATTGTAAACTCGGTGACAATTTCAGAGCTGTTTCACCATTTGTGTTTCCCTTGGGCAGAAGATATAAAAATCAATGATGGAACATGGCTTGCAGAATTATCTTAGTTGTTCATCTAGGTACTTTGTTAAATCTGAGGTCTAAATGCAGCTTGTGAATGAAATAGTTTGCTAAATGCACTACAGCACATGATTTTTAACGCAGTAGTGAAGAAACAATAGTCTTGCATTTATGTAGCACTTTTTGACCACACATTACAAAGCACTTTACCATCAATGAGAATTGATTCAGTTGTGATGTATAAAATTTAAACAATTTATGCACAGAAAACTCCTTCAAACAATGTGATAATGATTAGATAATCTGTTTTTGTGATATTGTTTGTATGATAAATATTTGCCAGGTCTGGAGATAATTTCTCTGGTCTCTTTAAAATAACGTTGTGGCATTTTACCCCTCAAGAGTACTGACAGGGCCTCATTTAGAGTCTCATCCTTTAAGGCAGAATCTCCAATACTACAGTTGTCCCTTAGTACTACACTGGAATGCCAGCCAAAAAATTTGTGATTGAGTTCTGAAAATTGATACAAACCCATAATCCTGTGAGTCAGAAATGAAAGTGCTACGACCTGAGAAATTGCAAAGGGTACGTTCCCAATTTTCTCTATATCAATTATGCACCTGTTCTTGTAAGGTACAAACTGCTGAAATGGCAATAGTAGCTCTAGTGAATAGACCCTCCATTTATTTGAGCAAGTAACCAGTATTTGCCCAGAACCCACAGGAGTGTATGGAACTGTGAAATCTTGCAACACAGGAAATAGAACAGTTTTGAAAGAATTATTAAATTAGTTTTGATCCTTGCCTCTCACCTTTGACTATTTTTCTAGTTAAAATAAATTTGTGTTCTTTGTTCATTGATCTTTCAGTAAGCTAGAACAAGTTCTAATTATTCATTCAGTGGAGAGTGTGTCATAGAAGATGCAGCCTGTCTAATCTCTGCTCAGATGAATACAGATGATTAATCCCAGGGATTATCAATCTCTGCGGTGGGCACAAGTACTTTATTGGAGATAAAAAGAAATGAGTAAGCATTAACAGACAGGGATGTCATAGAGTCATAGAATTGTTGCTGCACAGAGGGATTTCATCCATTACGTTGAGTCCATGCCTACTTTCTGCAAATTTTTACACTCCCTTTCCTCTCTCCATAGTTCTGCACTTGTGCTGTTTAGGTACAGAATCTATCTCCAAAATCCTATCAGGCAGTGTAGTTCAAATTCAGACCTCTTGCTGCAAAAAATACTTTTTTTTTGTCGTGTGGCCTTCCATTCAGTGGACAACCATGTCCTCTAGTTCTCTAATAAAAACAGAAATTACTACAGAAACTCAGCAGATCTGGCAGCATCTGTTCAGTGAAAGTTGAGATAATGTTTCGAGAACAGTGAGCTTGGACTCACTGATAGTACAGATAGTAACAACTATATACGTATATGCTGATGAAAAGAAGCGGGGGAAAGAGTAGGCAGATAGGTGGAGATGGAGCCAGCCAGAGAAAAAGACAGTCAGGCATAGAAAATGGCAACCCAGAGGAGAAAATCTGATAATTGGGACCATAAGTCAGTGAAAATAGGTTGACTGTGCTGAAAGTAGCTCATCTCCAGAGGGTCTGGGGGAGAGTGTGGGTAAAAGACATCAATCAAGGTATTCAGGTTATAAAATTATTGAACTTTATTTGAGTCCTGAAGGCTGCAGGGTCCCTAAATGGGAAATCAGATGCAGTTCTTCCGGCTAATGCTGAGCGTCACTGGGGCACTGCAGCAGACCCGAGACTGAAAGGTTGGCCAGGGAGCAAGGTGAAGTGGCAAGTAACTAGAAACTTGGGGTCACTGTTACAGAGAGGGAGACACTCATTTACATTTAAAATGAGTCAATTTAGCTAGGTTTTCTTAAGTTAACAAGAACAGTTTATTAATTACTAAAGCAAGATAATTTAATAACACTTACATACATTCACACTGATTGGAATAAGAGGTAAGATCAAAGAATAAAAATTTGAAAAAAAACAAACATATAGCTCAGTCTATGAATTGTTCATGTAGAATAGATCGTTCAACATTAAGGCTGTTGTAATGGATGTTACCAGTAGCACTAAAGTTGGTAAGTGAAGTGTTGGACAGTGTGGTGCTGGAAAAGCACAGCTGGTCAGGCAGCATCCGAGGAGCAGGAGAATTGACATTTCAAGTATAAACCCTTCATCAGGAGTGAGGGGGTGGCCCAAGGGGCCTGAGAGATAAATGGGAGGTGGGGTTGGATTGGGGGGAAGGTAGCTGGGAGTGCAATAGGTAGATAAAGGTGTGGGTGAAGGTGATAGGTTGGAGAGGAGGGTGGAGTGGATAGGTGGGAATGGACATGTAGGACACAACATTTATCCCGTGTGGTTGGAGGGACCGATAGCAGAAGATGAGGCATTCTTTCTCCAGGCGTCAGGTGGCTAGAGTTTGCGGTGGAGGAGTCCCAGGACCTGCACATCTTTGGGGGAGTTAAAGTGTTTGGCCACAGGGCGGTGGGCTTGCTTAGTGCATGTGTCCCAGAGATGTTTTCTGAAATCTTCCGCAAATTGGCGTCCTGTCTCCTCAATGTAGGGGAGACCATCACAAATTGAAGTGTTGGCTTAATTTTGTAGATAGTCTGAGATTCAGAGGTTCTCATTCCTTTTGATTGTGACTCAATATTTCCTTCAGCATTTTCTAACTTCAGTTTTTTTTTAATCTTTTATGAACTTGATTGAGTTTTCGATAGGTTAGATGAGATTTTTTAAGTACAACTTGTCTGAAATTGAGCAAACTCAAGGAGCTTCAAGTCTAAGTACTATCCAATCTAAATCATGTTTCATTGATCCTGTATGAAATAACTCCCAGAGGCTGTTTATGGGCGGCACGGTGGCACAGTGGTTAGCACTGCTGCCTCACAGCACCAGAGACCTGGGTTCAATTCTCGCCTCAGGCATGGACGAGTTGGACTGAAGCGTCTGTTTCCATGCTGTACATCTTTATGACTCTGTGACTGTGTGTTTCCTGAGTGAGGTTATGCAATTGCCTTCACTCCATCAGACTGCGAGGATGTCCACTTCCACTAGAATACCCAAAACTCATATGCTCCACCGGTGGCATTTTCCAATGATGAAGCCAATTTGAGCGCCTGTTTGAAGTCTAACTGTGCTTTTGGCTTTTTGCAGGTGCCTTTGCATTGTTATATCATTAATCTTAACATACCAAACAGTCTGTCAGCACCGCACTCATGGTTAAATCAAAATCCCATGCTAATCATTTTAACCTAATCAAAATCCCAATACAGATTCCTCCTGTTCTTGAATTGTTGAATAAAACTGATCATGTCTCCAAATTGGAGGAGGCTTAGGGTCATCATATTCCTTTAATAAACTGACAGATTTTAGCATCTGATACCTCAGCAAACTTAAGTCTCCTAATACCCAAAAAAACAGTAGCATGCTGTATTGAGAATTACTCATTGCTTTTTATCTGCTCCATCATCATTTACCTAAAAAAAAGCATTCTTTCCACACAGTGGGCACATTGTTCAACAGAATTAAATGAATCAAGCTTCCCGAATAAAGGGTTGATGCCAGAAATGCTTATCTCAACTCAAAGATGGCTGTTTCGAGCAAATATTGTCAGGTGTGTGCTTTTCCTTCATTACCACTGAAATAACTCCACAGAGACTGGTAACCCTTCATCAAGTCACCCTTTATTTACACTTTGACAGTCCTTGTCACTGATCCAACTCCCTCAGAGCCTGCACTCAGAGTGAACAGGAACTCAAATTCTCCTATTCTTTTCTCTTCACAGCAGTAGTACTTATATTTTTTCCACAACACCTGTGTTATATTTGTATATGTGCAGTGACTCAGTAAAGATACCATTATGCAAAAATCTTATTCAAAATTTCCACCATCAGAGAAACACCCATGTGGTTGATGAACCAGCAAAAAGCAAAGCTTGATAATGGCAATACTTATACGGAAAAAAAGAATGAAGGGGGAGGGTAGGGATCAAATCAAAATAGAATTAGAGGAGGAAATACACGCCTGTTCTTATCTGTCAGCCAAGGCTTCCTGATTGGACCAGATTAACAGCCCCAATCAGTGAACTCATATTCTATTATGTCAACCTGGCTGATCTCATTATAATCACTACACTATGCATTAGTTTAAGTACCATCATGTCAGAAACTACAAAACAGGTCACAGCACAACATAGCCCAAATAGACCAATTAAAGTGCAGTTCAATTGTAGATTGAGCATGTTGATTTTTCAAACATTAGACAGACTTCCCCACTAAGTTGATTTTCCAGCAAGCCAGACTTATGAAGATATTTTCCCTTTACATTGATTGACCAGGTGAGGGCTGTCTGTGAACTTTAACATCTTAAAAAATTGTCAGCAGTTCTTCCATTTTCAGGAACCATGAAACTGTGCTTCAGTAGTGTTTGTTTCTGCTGGTATGATTAGTGTCTGTCAAGTACTAAATGTCTTTCTACTGGGCCTATTGCCTTGGGAGCTTGCCTACTGCACCTAATTGAAATGGTAATTGTGGAAATAGCTTGCTCATTGGCTGGCTACTAGAAATATTGATGCACTTCAGACTCTTTGAGAAATGGTCTCTGCATCAGGGTCCTGACAATGTCAGGAACACTTAGTGTTTTGCAGGATATTCTCATGGCATGGATGTGGTCAGGTCTGAGAGTAGGATCCAGAGTCTGTTTGGAAAGATGTGGAGTTATGGACGATTGGGGGCAAGTCAGGGATCACGATGGGGGATGTCAGGGGTATGGGAGCCTGTAGGGTGTTGGTTCAGGGGGAAGGGTCAGATTTCCATGGGATGTCAAGGAGGTTTGATGGGGAGAGGCAATGTTGTGTCTGGGAGATCAGTTCTATAGTTATTTACAACAGGTTTTGATTCCTCTGACATTACCTGGCTAAGCATTCAGGTAAGTATTTGTCAGGACCCTCTGAAGTTGCTGACTCTAATTCGGAGTTGGGAATTTTGTAGGTTCCAATCACTTAGGAAATTTCAATTTCCAGGCAATTCAGGTGAAGGCATCTTGCCATGACAACCACATGGTTCCAACATCCAGTTCTTGGCAGCTCCTAGCAGAAGATATGGTCCATTTCAAGTAACTTTCGTATTGAAAAATATTTTAAGTATTACATTTTAAAAGTCATATGATTTTGCTAGTTGACAAAATAATACATTTTCAATGATATATAAATTGGTTTGAATGCAAAATCACTTTCATAGCACTGAAATTTTCTCTCCTCCAGCTGTGTACATTTACATTTGATTGTTCTTTGGACATTTCCATAACACTGAAAATCTAATGATATTGTGATCACTATTTCCCATTTCTCTCCACTGAAACATGCTCTACTTGTCCCACACCATTCTCTCAAATGAGACAGACCACAGTTTTCTACTCCCAAGCCATAGATTTACTGATCAGTGATGTACTTCTCTCAGAATTTCTTCATCCTTTCAGCCTTTTACACTGTGACTATCACAATAATATTTGGACAATTGGAGTTCATCATTATTACAACTCTATTCAGTGTTTAAGTAATTTGGTTGTGAATGTACTCCTCTACTTCCATCCCACCACATTCATAATATTATTTTATGTTTTTCTATATATGTTGTGTTATATAAGTTTAAATAAAAAATATAATGCACCACCATGTCAGGCTGGAAGGGCTGAAAAGCTGTTCCTATGCCGTTGTATCCTGTTGCAGGGTATTAGTGTCACAGTTATCTAAGGCTTGTCAGCAGCATAGCAGAACAAATTATTTACTCATCTTTGGCAGGATCATCTATTCTGATATTGCATGATCACAGTGTTATTTATATTTTCACATGAATGTAGGGAACCCACTGAGAGTTTCCTCGCCTCTTAGAAGTTATCTTCCTACATGAAAAAGTTGCTTATAATTATTGCAAATTTTGATTTTAAGGAACAAAATTTAATAAAACATAATTCAAACCAGGAAGAAACGCAGGAAGAGGTCAGTTTACCTAACAGTTAAATACTAGTGTTCATGGTGTGCATGAGTTTCCTTCGATTCCTGCTTCAGGTAATCCAATCTGCAGGTAATCCCTTCCTTTTTCCCTTGGTGTTTTAAAAAATTCTCAAGGTCAGGTTCGTAGGAGAGTAGTCTGACACAGAACAAACGACCAAGAGGCGAGTCTGCTAGAATAATGGGCATTTTATTCCCCGCAGCGTCGCCACAACGGGTCTGGCTTATACTCACTCTACATGTTACCAAAACTGGGAGCCGTCAGTTCTCGTAGAGCGGTTGCCAACAACCCACGCTCGGCGGTTAAACGTAACCCCGGAGCAGACTCACCGAACTGGAGACTTTTCCAGCTGATATACTCTTTTCCAGATATAAACATTCATGTGAACAGCAGAGCAAGGCTAAAAAACACATTCCATTCTGGTTACATACAGATAAGAAGATTCACACGGGACTAAGCAACACCTCCATTCCGGTTAGATTCACACATGTATTGGGACATAATTTTTAACCGTTTCACCACATTCCACTGCTTGGAATTTTACACCACATTCCACTGCTTGGCCCAATACATGTGTTACATTATGATTCACACATGTATTGGGACATAATTTTACACCACATTCCACTGCTTGGCCCAATACATGTGTTACATTATGCTTAATTCAGTTCAATTCGTTTCAGTTAATTTCAGTTCAGTCAATTCAGTGTAATTCAATTCAGCTCAGTTCAGGTCTGTTCAGTTCAATTCAATTGTGTTCAATTCAGTTCCGTCCATTTCAATTCAATTTAGCTCAGTTCCATTTTGTTCCGTTCAATTAGATTCACTTCAGTTCCACTCAGTTCAGTTCAGTTCAATCCCATTCAATTCTGTTAACTCCGCTTCAGCTTTTTGGACATGCCCACATCCTCCGCTGTACCCCAGGCAAGGGGTTCTTCGGCAGGACTGGGATCCTTTCTCAAACAAACTGCCACGTACATGCCCACATCCATGCCATCCCGGGACGGTCGGGACCTCCACAGTTTGTTCTTCTGGTTTCTTAGTCTTTTTCCAAAACATTGTTCTGTATCAAAATCTCTCCTCAATTGCGATTGATCCTGCCGACTACGCCAAATGTTTTAAAAAATTCTCAAGGTCAGGTTCGTAGGAGAGTAGTCTGACACAGAACAAACGACCAAGAGGCGAGTCTGCTAGAATAATGGGCATTTTATTCCCCGCAGCGTCGCCACAACGGGTCTGGCTTATACTCACTCTACATGTTACCAAAACTGGGAGCCGTCAGTTCTCGTAGAGCGGTTGCCAACAACCCACGCTCGGCGGTTAAACGTAACCCCGGAGCAGACTCACCGAACTGGAGACTTTTCCAGCTGATATACTCTTTTCCAGATATAAACATTCATGTGAACAGCAGAGCAAGGCTAAAAAACACATTCCATTCTGGTTACATACAGATAAGAAGATTCACACGGGACTAAGCAACACCTCCATTCCGGTTAGATTCACACATGTATTGGGACATAATTTTTAACCGTTTCACCACATTCCACTGCTTGGAATTTTACACCACACTTGGGTACTTATTTTGATATTCCTTTGAAATGTCTTTGCTGATTGCATCAACCATGTCATAGCATATTCTAATTTTGCACCGCTTTCTGAATAATGTAGTGCCCAATTTTTTAGAGCAAGTAAACAAGTGACAACCTTGTTACATTTTTGAATGCCAAGTTACATAGTGAGATTATCAATGTGTCAGATCTCTGATGCAAAACAGAATTTGAATCATTTTAACAAAAATAAACTGTCCTGATTTGTGATCTCTACGAGGATATTAAATTAGCTATTACATCACAAAAAAAGCAGTTGGAAAGTTTGAAGGTGTGATTAGAGTCATAACTGGCAATGAGTCTTATAGTTAGCTTATTGATTACTATCTACCATAGTAGAAGGCAGCCACTGAATATAACAGCGTTTATTCAGTCTAATACCCATTTTAATGTCACAGAACACAACATTTATCACTCTGGTTGAATAATCCATGGTTTCTTTAGTGCTCATGAACAACAAAGCTGCTGAATCTTAGGAAGGATTTCACTACACAGATTATTGTGGAGAATTCTAGGTGTGGCTGAATGGAGAATATTAATTATCTGTTTAGGGATTATAATGGGTGGGTATCATATGTATAAATGCTGAAGATCATGATAGTGAGGAAAAGCCCAGCTAGTCTATGAAGCTGGAACACCGAGAATAACTCCAAAAGCTGGAATGGGAGAATTTTCTTTGGAAGCAAGGTCAGACAGTATGGGATTGGAGTTTGAAAGAATAAGAGGCGAATTAACTGAAACATACAACTTCCTGAGGAATCTTGTCAGGTAAAATGCAGAGAATATATTTCATCTTCTGGGAGATTCTCAAACAAGGGGTCACTGTTTAAAAGTAAAGAGTCCCTTATTTAGAGCAGGGATGAGGCATTTGTTTTTGTCTGTCAGAGAATCATGATTCTTTGGAACTTTCTTTGTGAAAAGGCTGTGGAAGCTGAGTCTTTGAATATCTTAAGGCAGAAGTACACAGTTTCCTGTTCAGCAAGGGGATGAAATGTTATCAGGAGAAGTTGGCAATGTGGATTTGAGATTGTATTAAGATCAGTTGTGATCTTATGAAATGGTGGAGCAGACTTGAGGGGTTAAATGGTCTACTCTTGCTCCTTGTTCAAAGGCTTGTAATCTGTTGATGTCTGGAATGTGTGCAGAATTTATTGAAGTCTAGAATATTGCTGAAAAGAGAGACATATTGTTAAAGCTGTTTGACTTGCACTTCAGGACAAATGGAAAAATGTAAAATTTCAGAATGATTGCAACAATTAATATTACAGTAGAAAAGGGTGCTGATTGTTTGGCAAGTTGATTCTGATTGGCTCAAATGTTGCCATAAAAGCAATGAAGAAGCCTGAGCTTCCCAAGTGCCAGGTTAACTGAAAAAAGATGCAAGATTTGAACATATTCCTTATACTTGCACACAACAGATCTCTGTGTAGGAATCCATGTCATATATGGCAAGTGTAAATGAGCCATATTATGACCTCAAGTAATTATTTTAAGATTTTTATGCAAGAAAATCTAGTTTCTAATCAGAGCCAATATGTCAATGATAACAGCTACTTTTCTTACCAGCACTATTACTCTTGGACTGGGTGTTCTTTTACACATGGTCCAAGACATATCCTTTCAACCTATCCTCAGCTAACATTATGTGGATGAACCTGTCCACAAACCTATGGCCCTGCAGCAATTTAATGCTGAGAAAAGCATTAATTATTTTAAGATAAGATCTTCACCTCCATCTTGGGAGGCAATTACTGGCAACAAGAGATGATGCTAATCAGGTTTACAGCAATACCACTGGAAGTTGATACTGGGTATGGTTAAAAGTTATTGGAATAATAATCTAGTGGGGAAATCATGATGACTTTCTTCACTCAGAATTTGCAGGTTCTGAAATTGTCTTCCTGAACAGGTGGTGAAAGTTGATTCCATAACTAAGGTTTAAAAGGGATTGGAAATGTTTTTGAGGATAAGAAACTTCAATGTTGCAGATTAAAAAGCAGGGATGTGAGATGAAGCTTGACTGTCCTTTCAAAGAATTTGCACAAGTATGACTGGCTGAATGGTCACCCTCCGTGCTGTAAGCTTTATAGATTTTTTTTATGAAAGCTGATGATGCTGACATTTGATTTGGTACATTATGATCCAGTTTGCATGTAAGAAAGATTGATCAGAATATTTTTGGAACATGGGAATTTTGGAACAGGAGTGACCCATTCCGCCCCTTGAGTTTATTCTACCATTCATTGAGATCATGGCTGATCCGTGGCCTAACCCCACGTACCTGCCTTTGCACCATATCCCTTTGTACTTTTGCTTGACAAAAATATATCTATCTTGGATGTAAAATTAACAACTGATCAGCATTCCATTGCCATTTATGGAAGAGATATCTAAACATCTATGGCCCTGAGTGTGTAGCAGTGTTTCCTACTATCTCTCCTTCACAGTCTAGCCCAAATTTTCAAACTATTCCTCCTAGTTCTAGAATCCCTAGTAAGTGGAAATAGATTATCTACCCTGCCTTTTCCTTTTAATATCTTGAAGACTTCAATTAGGCCTAATCGGTATTATCTCTTCTCATAACTTATCCTCTGAAGTCCCAGTATCGTTTTTGTAACCCTGTGTTCTACTCCCCCCAGTGCCAACGCATATTTTCTAAGGTTTGGTGCCCAGATCTGCTCACAGTACTCCAAGTGGGGTCTAACCAGAACTTTGTATAAGTGCAACATAACGTCTGCATCCTTGTACTCAAGTCTTCCAGATATAAAGGCTAGTGTTCCATTAGATTTCTTGCTTATTTTCTTCACCTGTTCATGGTATTTTAAAAACCTTTGCACCTGAATCCCAAAGACTGTTTGGACATCCAGCATATTTAACTTAATACCCATCTAGAAAGGACCCTGATCTACCCGTTCTTGGTCCAAAATGGTGAATGCAAGAGGCCTAACAGGGAAGATAGATGATCTCAGGGCAGGGTGAGGAACATGGGACTGGGATATCATAGCAATTACAGAGACATGTCTTAGGAATGGACAGGACTGGCAGCTTAATGTCCCATAATAGAAATGCTTTAGGAAGGACAAAAAGGGAAACAAGAGAGTAGGGGGAGTGCCATTTTTGATAAGGGTAGCATTACAGCTGTACTTAGGGTGGTTATTCCTGAGAACATAGGTAAAAACAATGACTGCAGATGCTGGAAACCAGATTTTGGATTAGTGTTGCTGGAAGAGCACAGCAGTTCAGGCAGCATCCGAGGAGCAGTAAAATCGACATTTCGGGCAAAAGCCCTTCATCAGGAATAAAGGCAGAGAGCCTGAAGCATGGAAAGATAAGGTAGAGGAGGGTGGGGGTGGGGAGAAAGTAGCATAGAGTACAATAGATGAGTGGGGGAGGGGATGAAGGTGATAGGTCAGGGAGGAGGGTGGAGTGGATAGGTGGAAAAGAAGATAGGCAGGAAGGACAGGACATGGGGATGGTGCTGAGCTGGAAGTTTGGAACTAGGATAAGGTCGGGGAAGGGGAAATGAGGAAACTTTGAAGTCCACATTGATGCCCTGGGGTTGAAGTGTTCCGAGGCGGAAGATGAGGCATTCTTTCTCCAGGTGTCTGGTGGTGAGGGAGCGGCGGTGAAGGAGGCCCAGGACCTCCATGTCCTCGGCAGAGTGGGAGGGGGAGTTGAAATGTTGGGCCACAGGGCGGTGTGGTTGATTGGTGCGGATGTCCCAGAGATGTTCCCTAAAGCACTCTGCTAGGAGGCGTCCAGTCTCCCCAATGTACAGGAGACCGCATCGGGAGCAACGGATACAATAAATTATATTAGTGGATGTGCAGGTAAAACTCTGATGGATGTGGAAGGCTCCTTTAGGGTCTTGGGTGGAGGTGAGGGAGGAGGTGTGGGCGCAGGTTTTGCAGTTTCTGCGGTGGCAGGGGAAGGTGCCAGGAGGGGAGGGTGGGTTGTAGGGTGCCAGGAGGGGGGGTGGACCTGACCAGGTAGTCACGGAGGGAAGGGTCTTTGCGGTAGGTGGAAAGTGGGGGGGAGGGAAATATATCCCTGGTGGTGGGGTCTGTTTGGAGGTGGCGGAAATGTCGGTGGATGATTTGGTTTATGCGAAGGTTGGTAGGGTGGAAGGTGAGCGCAGGGGCTTTCTGTCCTTGTTACAGTTGGAGGGGTGGGGTCTGAGGGCGGAGGTGCGGGATGTGGACGAGATGCGTTGGAGGGCATCTTTAACCACGTGGGAAGAGAAATTGTGGTCTCTAAAGAAGGAGGCCATCTGGTGTGTTCTGTGGTGGAACTGGTCCTCCTGGGAGCAGATACGGCGGAGGCAGAGGAATTGGAAATACGGGATGGCAGTTTTGAAAGAGGTAGGGTGCAAAGAGGTGTAATCTAGGTAGCAGTGGGAGTTGGTGGGTTTGTAAAAATTGTCAGCGTCAAGTCGGTCGTCATTAATGGAGATGGAGAGGTCCAGGAAGGGGAGGGAGGTGTCAGAGATGGTCCAGGTGAATTTAAGGTCTGGGTGGAATGTTGTTGGTGAAGTTGAAGAACTGCTCAACCTCCTCACGGGAGCACGAGGTGGCGCCGATGCAGTCATCAATGTAGTGGAGGAAGAGGTGGGGAGTGGTGCCAGTGTAACTACAGAAGGTGGACTGTTCTACATAGCTGACAAAGAGACCGGCATAGCTGAGACCCATATGGATACCCATGGCTACCCTTTTGGTCTGGAGGAAGTGGGAGGATTCGAAGGAGAAATTGTTAAGGGTGAGAACCAGTTCGGCCAAATGAATGAGAGTGTCGGTGGAAGGGCACTGTTGGGGACTTGGAGGGCTTGGAGGCCCTGGTCATGGCAGATGGAGGTGTAAAGGGATTGGATATCCATGGTGAGGATGAGGCATTGGGGGCTGGGGAAACGGAAGTCTTGGAGGAGGTGGAGGGCTGGGTGGTGTCTCGAACATATGTGGGGAGTTCCTGGACAAGGGGGGATAGGACAGTGTCGAGGTAGGTAGAGATGAGTTCAGTGGGGCAGGAGCATGCTGAGACAATGGGTCGGCCAGTGTGGTCAGGCTTGTGGATCTTGGGAAGGAGGTAGAACCGGGCAGTGCGGGGTTCCCGGTCTATGAGGTTGGAAGCTGTGGGTGGGAGATCTCCTGAGGTGATGAGGTTCTGTATGGTCTGGGAGATGATGGTTTGGTGATGGGGGGTGGGGTCATGGTCGAGGGGGCGGTAGGAAGAGGTGTCCTCGAGTTGCTGTTTGGCTTCAGTGGTGTAGAGGTCAGTGCGCCAGACTACTACTGCGCCCCCTTTATCTGCTGGCTTGATGGTGAGGTAGGGATTGGAGCAGAGGGATTGGAGGGCTGCGCGTTGTGAGGGTGAGAGGTTGGAGTGGGGGAGGGGGGTCGACAGGTTGAGGCGGTTAATGTCCCGGCGGCTGTTGGAAGTGAAGAGGTCAAGGGCAGGTAATAGGCCAGCACAGGGTGTCCAGGTGGATGGAGTGTGTTGGAGGCAGGCGAAGGGGTCCTTGGAAGGTGGGCGGGAGTCCTGATTGTAAAAGTAAGTTTGGAGGCGGAGGCGGCGGCTCTTCCAGCACCACTAATTCCTGAGAACATGTCCAGGGAAGTTGGGTGGAACTGAGAACTAAGAAAGGAATAATCACCCTATTAGATTGTACTATAGGCCCCCGGTAGTCAGCCAGAAATTGAGAAACAAATTTGAAAGGAGATCTCAGTTATCTGGAAGAATAAAGGGGTGGTTATTTTTGATTAGATTAGATTCCCTACAGTGCAGAAACAGGCCCTTTGGCCCAACAACACCAACCCTCTGAAGAGTAGCCCACCCAGACCCATTCCCCTACTAATGCACCTATCACTACGGGCAATTTAGCATGGCCAATTCACCTGACCTGCACAACTTTGGACTGTGGGAGGAAACCAGAGCGTCCGGAGGAAACCCACGCAGACATGGGAAGAATGTGCAAACTCCACGCAGACAGGCGCCCGAGGCTGGAATTGAACCTAGCTTCCTGGCGCTGTGAGGCAGCAGTGCTAACTGCTGAGCCACTGTGCTGCCCCTTATGATAGGGGATTTTAACTTTCCAAATATAGGCTGGAATTGCCATAGTGCTAAGGGCTTAGATGGAGAGGAATTTGTTAAGTGTGTACAAGAAAACGTTCTGATTCAGTATGCGGGTGTACCTACTAGAGAAGGTGCAAAACTTGACCTACTATTGGAAAATAAGGCAGGGCAGGTGACTGAAGTGTCAGTGGGGGAGCACTTTAGGATCAGTGACCATAATTTTATTAGTTTTAAAATAGTGATGGAAAAGGATAGACTGGATCTAAAAGTTAAAGTTCATTGGGGGCTGATAGTCACAGGTAAAGGGACGGCTGGAAAATGGGAAGCCTTCAAAAATGAGATAATGGGAATCCAGAGACAGTATGTTCCTGTTAGGGTGAAAGGAAAGGCTGGTAGGTGTAGGGAACGCTGGATGACTAGAGAAATTGAGGATTTTGTTAAGAAAAAGAGGGAAGCATGTGTCAGATACGGACGGCAGAGATTGAGTGAATCCTTAGAAGATTATAAAGGCAGTAGGAGTATACCTAAGGGTGAAATCGGGAGGGCAAACGGGGGACATGAGATAGCTTTGGCAAATAAGGTTAAGGAGAATCCAAAGCAATTTATAAAATACATTAAGGACAAAAGGGTAACTAGGAATAGAATAGAGCCTCTCAAAGATCAGAAAGGCAGCCCAAGTGGGGAACTGCAGGAGATGGGAGAGATACTATGTGAATACTTTGCATCAATGTTTATTGTGGGGAAAGACATGGAAGATATAGAATATGGAGAAATAGATGGTAACATCTTGGAAAATGCCCATATTATAGAGGAGGAGGTGCTGGACGTCTTAAAACACATAAAGGTGTATAAATCCCCAGGACCTGATCAGGTGTATTCTTGAACTCTGTGGGAAGCTAGGGAAGTGATTGCTGGGCCCCTTGCTGAGATATTTGTATTATTGATAGTCACAGGTGAGGTGCCGGAAGACTGCAGAGTAGCTGATGTGCTGCCGATATTTAAGAAAGTTGGTAATGAAAAGCTAGGGAACTATAGACTGGTGAGCCTGAAATTAGTGATGAGCAAGTTGTTGGAGGGAATCCTGAGGAACAGGATTTACATATATTTGGGCAGGCAAGGACTGATCACGGATAGTCAACATGGCTTTGTGGGTGGGAAATCATGTCTCACTAACTTGATTGAGCTTTTTGAAGAAGTAACAAAGAGGATTGATGAGGGCATAGCGTTGGACATGTTCTATATGGACTTCAGTTAGGCGTTCGACAAGGTTCCGCATGGGAGACTGGTTAGCAAGGTTAGCTCTCATGGAATACAGGGAGAACTAACCATTTGGATACAGAACTGGCTTGATGGTAGAAGACAGGGGGTGGTGGTGGAGGGGTGCCTTTCAGATTGGAGGCCTGTGACCAGTGGAGTGCCACAAGGATCGGTGCTGGGTCCACTGTTTTTCATTATTTATATAAATGATTTGGATGTGCAATTAGGAGGTATCGTTAGTAAGTTTGCAGATGACACCAAAATTGGAGGTGTAGTGCACAACAAAGAAGAATACAACGGGATCTTGATCAGAAAGGCCGAGGAGTGGCAATGGAGTTTAGTTTAGATAAATGCGAGGTGCTGCATTTTGGAAAGGCAAATCTTAGCAGGATTGATACACTTAATGGTAAGGTCCTGTGGAGTGTTGTTGAACAAAGAGACCTTGGAGTGCAGGTTCATAGCACCTTGAAACAGATAGATAGGATAGTGAAGAAGGCATTTGATATGCTTTCCTTTATTTGTCAGAGTATTGAGTATAGAAGAGACATCATGTTGCAACTGTCCAGGACATTGGTTAGGCCACTTTTGAAATATTGTGTGCAAATCTGGTCTCCTCCCTATTGAAAGGATGTAGTGAAACTTGCAAGTATTCAGAAAAGAACTTACAGGCATGTTGTCAGGGTTGGAGGGTTTGAGCTCTAAGGAGAGGCTGAATATGCTGGGGCTGTTTTCCCTGGAGCAACGGAGGCTGAAGTGGAACCTTACAGGGGTTTATAAAATCATGAGGGGCGTGGATACGGTAAATAGACAAGGTCTTTTCCCTCATGCAGAATATATTGCCCTTGGAATGGGAACAGTGCGAATACACCAGAATGATATCTGGACTAAAAGGATTAAAATTGAGGACTGATTGCAGTATAGAAGGTTGTAGGGTAAACAAGATTTAAGGAGTGATTTAATTGAAATGCTGATTGTCGTGGAAATTAACTCGACTCGACTCAACTTGCAAAGTTCAGAAAAGTATTAAATTTAGCAAAGCATTGTCTTTCAGATTTCACAGTAAATGTTAATTCTGTTAATTTTCCAGTACATTTTCCTCCTTTTTGTCATTTTATGACAACAAAGACAACAACCAAAAACAAAATACAGAGCCAGAATAGCTTTCTATCAAAAATGCTCAGGGAACACCAGGCCTTTTCTCAGACGTCACCTACCTGTAACACAGCTTTGTGGTGGTATCATCACTTGCTCTGGTGTGCCCTGTACACAGCCCATGTTCACACCTCACACTCATCAACGTCACGGTAGAGTGGGGTCCACGCAATTGGATCTTCCTGCCGTGGGGCCACTGATAGTTTGACCATTTGGTATCCTACTGCACTCATAAGCAAGCGGCATGGGCAGGTACACAAGCAGGGTCCTATACAAAGCACTATGAGTAAGACCAGTCCTACAACTAATAGGACGTGTAGGATCCAATACCCCCATCCTTGCCAAAGGGAGGTGAGCCATCGGAACCAGGAGTCATCTGCTGGGGGACGCAGTCATATCGCTGCCTTCATATGATTTATAACACTAGTGATATTTTGATCAGGAATGTTAAAACAGCATGAGGTACCTCTCTTGGCCATTAGTACATCTAGCACTAGTCGATTTTGTATCACTGCTTCCCTAACCACCGTTAACTAGGTGTTAATGAGTGCTAGGCCTTCCTCCGTCTCATTAGCTAACAGTAATTAATTATATGAGAGGCCATTAATCTTATTCATTGCTACCATTGTCCCTGCTCCCAAGAGAATGGACCACCCAATGTTCTCTTCTGGTGTAGTCCAGGGGTCTGCGAGTGTATACCCATTCCAATGCCGTGGGATGTCCCTTCGGATGCGTCTGTTACCGGCCCTTGGGACGAACACTGCTGTGCCAGTGGACAATATTGCGGAGTAGCAGCACCCCTTCCATCCCAGGAGAAGGTGGTGGTACCCTTTCTCTCCACAGGCCCATATTATACCCGCCATCATGGTCGGATTATTGATAAAGGAACAAGCAATGTTTATGATTGTACCATTTGCATAGGTTGCTGATCAAGAGTCATTGTTCAAGTACAGCTTCATAATACACTGGGAGATCCCCAAGTGGAGTCTCTCCCAATTGGTGTAAATACACGTTTCTCCCCTGCCTTCCACTATGTAGAAGGCTGTGGTCGGGAGCGTGTCAGCCTTGGGACTGCAGTTAGCCTTGATTCGAGTGGTGGCACGAGATTTGCCCTAATTGCTCCCCTATCAGGGTCAGGGTAGTCGCTGCCCGTGGAAGCAGACAGGCTCTCTGTGATTGGTTTGGCAGTCCACCGTTGGGCTGTGTGCAAACATATCCAACAAGGGTAGCTAACGTCTAATCTCCGATGTTGCAATAGGGCCAAAGCACATGCTCTGTTCCCTTCACATCTAGCAATGGTCCTTCGCACCTCCCAACCTACTGGTGTCGCATTTACACCATTTATCTCCTGAAGGACCAACTCCACTACCGAGTTAGACTCGCTCTCTAGCCCCAGCCGGCTCCCTTCGGGTTCGGGCGTGATATTAATGCCCTCTGCCCTGCTTGGGGTTAGGTCCATGATCTGGTTTGGTTGGTTGCCATGCCCCGGTGCTACTATCTTCTGTAGGACCTACTGCACTGCATCTCGGAGAGGCGACTGTACCACTATATTTACCTGCCTATAGATGTCGGAGAAGGGTTTATCTATTCCACACCGCCAGACTCCCTCATCGCTGTTCTGAGTCTTGGATACCCATGCCCTGGCACCTCCTACCTTGATCATAGAATATCTATTTCCCGTATCAGGTGTCCCTTTGGCCATGGTGGCTACTACTAAGTGCCAGTCACTAGCGCCACAAGGATCCCTACATAAATATTTATCAGCCCATTTATAGTCGTCCTGGCTTCTAAATGGTCATGGGTCGCATGTGAAGGTCCCCTTAGCACCCTCAGTTAAGATTACTGTCTGCGGCTGTATCCCAGACACCCCTGCCCTTATGAATAGTCCTACCAGGGCGCTTGCTAATAGTGTGAGCTGGGGCAGCCCCATATTTGTATGAGTTTTCCAATAACTATTTGCACTTAATTGGTTCCGGTGCTGTCCGATATCTCCTCAGGGTCAGCTACACATTTGCAATGGTTGGTGTGTATCCATGTGGCTCTTTCAGCGATCGTAACAGCTGTCTGTGTTGTAAGGAGCACTTAAAATGGTTCCAGCCACCTCTTCGCCTTCCAGTTTTTCCTCCTGAAGTCTTTCACCACTATCCATTCTCCAGGTTCTAGATCACGCAGCTTCCCTTCTGCTGGTTGGGGTAGTGCTGCTTTCTGTATTTGAGACAAAAGTGTAGAGAGTTTTATACAGTAACACAACATCT
The DNA here is from genome assembly GCF_037043375.1 of Chiloscyllium plagiosum. Taxonomy (NCBI): domain Eukaryota; kingdom Metazoa; phylum Chordata; class Chondrichthyes; order Orectolobiformes; family Hemiscylliidae; genus Chiloscyllium; species Chiloscyllium plagiosum. The sequence continues at coordinate 71,644,653 of NW_028270148.1, read as the reverse complement.
CATCCTCATAGTGGCTTGTTATCTGTCTTACCTTAGATCTTGGGCCAATTCCTGTGTTTGGCGGTCTACCAAACAAAATCTCAAACGGGCTAAGATTAGCTCTTCCTCTCCTCCTAGATCTCATATACATTAGCACAATCGGAAGTGCCTTTGTCCATATCACCCCTAGTTCCTCACAACATTTTGCCAATTTATTTTTTAGGGTAGCGTTTTCTCTCTCCACTGCCCCACCGCTCACTGGGTGGTAGGCACAGTGTTGTCTTATGTTTATTCCCAAATAATCACTGATCTGCTGTAGGGCAGTATTGACAAATGGTGTCCCATTGTCACTACTAAGCCTTTCAGGGATGCCCCATCTCAGAATTATTTCAGTTAGCAAAGCCTTGGCTACTGCACAGACATCCTGTTTAGACGTGGGGAACGCTTCCACCTATTTGGAAAACCGATCAACTATTACCTGACAATGTCTTTACCCTTTGTTAGTTCAATAAAATCCATTTGTAAATGTTCAAAGGGTTTTTGGGGTTGGGGGTGTGCTGCCTGACTCATCTGTATTCCCCTCTCCATATTATTAGTGGCACAGATAACACATCGTTCACAATATTTCTGGGAGTAATGAGTAAATCCCTTAGTGTACCAGTGTGCTGGAATACTGTCATACATTCCCCCCTTTTGACACATGGTCCTTACCGTGTGTCAGTTTGGCATAGAATGGAAATAATAATTGTGGTAGACAGGGTTTACCATTCGGGCCACACCATACTCCTTCCCTCACACTGCACCACGCTTTCGTTCACTCACGCTTTTCTTCCAGCATGGTCTGTGACTGTAACTCCCATACATCTGCTGTTGGGGGTACAAATTTTTGTCATACACATGTCAATCTGATCACTTGAATGCTGCTGAGTCTGCCATTGCATTGCCTTGAAAAACAGAATCGTTATTTATTGTGTGGGCTTCACATTTATACACAGCGATTGATTTAGGCAATTGGGCTGCTTTCAGGAGGTCAGAAATCAGGCCATGGTGTGTGATGGGCTTTCCAGTGGAGGTCAAGAAGCCCCTGTGTTTCCACGGGTTCCAAAATCATGTACAACCCCGAATGCATATCTGCTGTCAGTGTAAATATTCACTGTCTTTCCCTCAGCCAATTTACAAGCCTTAGTCAAGGCAATCAGCTCTGCTGCTTGCGCTGACAGATGAGAAGGGAGTGATCCCGCTTTGACTACGTTGTGGGTAGTCACTACAGCATACCCAATACAATTCTGGCTTGTCTCCTTGTTCCTGAATGCTGACCCATCCACAAAAACTCCATATCTGGATTCTGAAGTGGTGAATCCTGCAAATCTGGTCTGGGGCTGCAAATTTCATTAGTTACAGTGACACAATCATGTGGATCTCTGTCTTCCTCTGTGGGGAGAAGGCTAGCAGGGTTAAGGATGTTACATCGCTTTATTGTAATGTTAGGCATTTCCAATAACACAGTATTGTATCTGAGCCAACGTGCTGCCGACATGTGTGCGGTCTTTTGCTCGGAAAGCAGTAAGGATACTGCATGTGGGACCAGAAGGGTTAATTCACCATAGCTGACTATACCCCTGGTTGCTACAACAGCCTTTTCAGCTGCAGCACGGCTCGCAGGCTTTTAGACAGTCCTGCTGCTATGGGATCTAGTTTAGCCGAAAAATATGCTACAGGCCTCAATTTTCCCCCATGATCCTGCAACAGCACAGATGTCATGCAGCCACGCTTCTCATCCACCGTTTGTACAAAAGGCTTGTTTGGATTCAAAATCCCCAATGTAGGTGTAGTTTGGAGTGCCTTTTTCAATTCAACAAAGGCACTCTCGGCCTCTGGGATCCATTGCAATGGACTCTGGTTTTGCAACCCTTTGCCATGGGCTATGTCACTTAGGAGCGCTTCAAAGGTTGCGTAATGTGGGATAAACATTCTACAGTAGGAGGACATGCTCAAAAAGGATAGTAATTGTTTCTTCATGTGAGGCTTTGGAATTTGCTGGTTTGCTTGAACTCTGTCCTGACCAATGGCCTTCCCTTGTTCAGATATTAAGTGACCTAAGAACTTCACTGTTGTTGCACAAATTGTAGCTTTGTGAGACTAGCTTTGTGCCCTGCCCTTGCTAGATGGCAGAGCAGCACAAGGGTATCTCTCTCACATTGTTCCTTTGTTGGTGCTGCTATTAAGCAATCGCTGACCCCGGGGTTAGAACAAGAGTCTCCAGACTCCTGCATAGAGCCTCATTATAAATGGTGGGGGACTCACAGTAACCTTGACAAAGTCACGTGAAGGTATATGATTTCCCTTTGAATGAAAAAGCGAACCAGAATTGACTATTTGGGTGTGCCATTACACTAAAGAAGCCATTTGCTAAATCCACAACAGAGAACCATTTACTGTCTGGTGGAATTTGAGCTAATATAATATAGGGGTTGGGAACATTTGGGGCGTGTGGGACAACAGCATTATTGACTGTCTGCAGGTCTTAAACAAACCTCCATACTTCCGGTTCACCGGGAATGATTGCCTTCTTGACCGGAAAAATGGGGGTTCTCACCGGTGAGTTTTCACCGGAGATTATCACTCTAGCCTTTAGGAGGGATTCAAAGACTGGAGTAATTCCTTCTATGGCCTTGGTTTTTAATGGGTATTGTGTTCTGCAAGGACGATACTCAGACTTCTGGGTTATTCTTATGGGTTCACAGCCTCGCATCAACCCCACATCATGTTTGCCTTTTGCCCAAAACTCAGTCTTGAGTCCGACACTTCTATCTTAGGGAAACTCCAGGCTACCCTCCTAGGCTCTTCAGGGCTAGCGGGGTTTACCTGGACTGTCCTATCTGCCTGAGTTAGCCATTTTAGTCTCTTCCTGTATGTCCGCATATCTGCATTGAACCAGATACCCACATCATCCCTGAAGACCCAACCTTTCATTCTTTTTGCCTTTAGCACCCATGGTCCCAAATCCTGCCACCTGTCACTGGACGCCTTCGCCAGTGACACGTGAGGAGTGGAACCTTCCACATCAAAAAGATAGGGCCTACTTGCCGTCACAGAAACTTTAGATAACTTCACACTGACTGCACATCTGTGATCCCTCCAATAACATTCGCACAATAACAACTGATCTGGTTTAACCAATCTCCTGAATCAATCCTTCTCTTATGATTCGTCAGGGTCATCGCAGCATGCACCCAGCAAGAAAATTGGTGTTAATATGATTAACGTGGTTACTTGCTTCCAGGACGAGTGAATCGCTCACTGAACTTATCGCTCTCTGGCTTAATTGCCACTCATAGACATACATCAGCTGTCGTGGGTCGTATTTTACAGCCTGCATGGGTAAATCTTCCCTTTGAATTACCCGCAAGCCCGTCGGAGTACTGAACAAATCCAACCCCATTCTCCCTATGAGATCCCGACCCATCAGATTTAAATGACAGAATTCCGATAACAAGAATGAGAATTGGAATGTTTCCCCATTACTAGTTTCGTACAATAGGGGTGCGGAAAATCTCTCTCGCACCACCACTCCCGATGCACCCATTATGTTCAGGAACCTTCCACTCATCTTTATTGGCGTTAATTGTCTAAACTGGCTTAATTTAAGGACTGAATATGTTGCCCCTGTATCTACCCAAAAAGGTAACTGGTGCACCTTCCACACATAACATAGAGGTAGGCATCAACTTTGTTGAACATATTGTCCACACTTTGCAATCTCAGCGGTCAATATAGAGGTGGGACATGTCTCAGTGTCCAGAAGGTTAGTAGAAGAGATTAGCATAAGCGAGTCTTGGTTGCCAAGCATGAAGGAAAGAGGCTTACCTGTACCTTGTGGGCTGCCCACCTCCACCTCAGCCTTCCCCTGTCAGTCACCCTGCTGTCCAGCCTTCATTGTCAATTGAGGCTGTCTGTGCAGGCACTGTCTCGCCCAGTGGTCCATTGCTCTGCAATCAAAGCACCCGCCAGATCTACCTCTGCCCACACCTCTTCCACGACCCCCTCCTCTTCCCCTTCTGCGACCTCCTCCTCTGCCTCTCCTCCTGCAGCAGCTCCTTCCAATGGCTGGGCGACCATCTGCATCATAATAAGCTGAGTCTTTTGTGTATGCTGTTCCATCTATAGTTTCCGCTTCTCTTGGGTAAGCAATTTTTCAGCATGTATCACATGTTGTTCTATTAAATTCAGCTTTCCTGTGTCCCAGGTAATACGTGTCCTTTACCTTTTTCACTATTTTGTCCTTCATTCCATTGATGAAGCTGTTCCTCAGGTGTGTTTCATACAGCGTGATTTCTGCTGCCGTTATGCCGTTGGGTGGTCTCAGTCCACAATGGACGTTATGGACTTCAGTGAGGTGCGTAAGGTACTGGGACACTGTCTTACCTTCTCAGTTGTTGCACATTGCAATTTTGGTCGTGTCCATTCACTCTGGGAATGCCTCCCTACAGGCGGTTGCCAGCGTTGCAACAAAAGCATTAAAGTTTCCGTTCTCTTCTGCTTGCGGGTTGGTTGATCTGGCATGGACGTTTATGACATCGGCACCCAGTTTTCGTCCCAGGAGATGTCTCATCTCATGTGGCGTGGGACAGAACTTGGTACAGAACATGTTATAAGCACTCCAATTCACAGGTTCCATTTTTCCCTTCTGTTTCTCCTTCTCTCTCTCCTCCAACCTCGATCTCAATATTTCCAACTGCTTTTAACTAAAACTTCCTCCCTCCGGAAAACCACATTCCTTGATCCACAATTCTAACTGCTTTACAGACTCTGGGCTGTAATTATTTAGCATGACCTGTATTTTTGGTTGGCCATTCCAAGTCCTCTGTGGACCCTCTTTTTGTTTGCTCTTGTTGGAGCCCATTTTCAGCATTACTGGAAAAGTGTTCAGCTCTCTCTCTCTCGCGCGATACCATTATCTTTTCCCTTTGACTTGCTTTTTACCTCCGGGGGTCCCCTCTCATATTGGGCACGCCTCAATGCCTTGGTTTTCATAAACCGAGAAACCACGTACCCGGTACGTCTTTGGCGGGTCCAACTCAGCCAGTGGTGGCTCCAAGTCTAAAACTACCCTTAAACTTGCTGTCTCTTAAGCGCTCTAGATCCGGCAATCCTTTCCCTTGAGTTTTGCTCAAATACCGGGCAAGAGTTCACTGGACCCTTTATTCTCCTATTTATTCTCTTAGAATGAGTCTCTATGTAGGATTACTTAAGCCACGATACTTACCCTGACCCTATTCAGTTCAAACCCTGGCGCTGGGGCGATCCACAGATTCTCAGTCCTTTCACGCAAAAGGGCCAATTCAGCGCTCGAGATGAAGAGAAAGACCTTCAAGGCGCTGGCGCCTGCGCCTCCTGGGAACCTTCAGAATCTCACCCAGTCGCAGAGTCCTGGGATGAGCCCCCAAGTTTACCGTCATGGAAATTAAATGGACTCGACTCAAATGCTAGCAAGAACAAAGAAAAAGCTTTATTTTTAACCCTCTGCATGCAGGACCGATACACTTGGCAAAACTGCCTTGTGTAAGGGCAATGAACAAAATTCACATATTCCTTTTATACCATTCTTATCACGCGCTCAAGAACAAGGGCTGGGAAACATTTGAGTTCTTATTTTCTCATTCCCTTGCCATGGACATAACTGTCTTTATGTTTTCCTTAGCTCTTTTGCTGAATTCGATTGCTTGCAAGGCCAGGTTGAATGTTTACAAAGTTCAGCAAAGACAAGCTGTCTGCTCAACTGCAGAATTCAGCAAAAGTGTTTGCAAAGTTCAGAATAGTATTAAATTTAGCAAAGCATTTTCTTTCAGATTTCACAGTAACTGTTAATTCTGTTAATTTCCATTACAATGATTAAAGGATTTGATAGGTTAGATAATCAATTTCCAATGATTGAGAAATCCAAAACAAGGAGGCATCATCTTAGAATGAGATTGAGTATGTTGAGGAGCGAAGTGAATAAAGTGTAGGGTGTATTTGGACTTTACACTTCTGGAGATTTGTTGAAATAAAACAAGTCAATAAAACAAAATAAAAATGTCAAACTGAAGTTTCTAGTGTTTTGTTCGGCAAGAGTTATAAGAGTTACAAAAGCAAATCAGATGGAATTAAGACACTTGGAATTAATTTCACAGTGAAATAAGCTTGCAGAGTTAAATGATCTACCCTGTACCAATATTTCATGTTTTTCAGGGTGTCTTGTTCCTCAGAGACTTTTGTATTGTTATTGGCTTTGGCTTTCAGCTTCTATAAACAGATTATTGAGATTAGTCTTCCGTGTGAATAGATCATTTTTCCAGTGTATGAGCTGACAAGGTTATAACTGAGGGCTTTCTTTCCTTTGCAAACAATGTTATTTGTTCATTGTCTTTGTAGGAACCTCTTAAAGCTCATCACACAAAGCAAGGTCATACAGTGAGTAGAGTTATCCCGTTTCCCTACCACAGGGTTTTTTTTCCATTTTTAGTTAGTATTTTTTTGAGTGAGTTCACGGTGCCATCCTCCATTGAATTACCTTTCCACTCTTCACTTCTCAAATTATGCAGCTGAGCTTTTGGATACATTTTTAGGTGAACGACAGCTAGACATACTTGTGTGTCGGTGAATGAATCTTCCAGCTTTCATGACTCAGTTTCCATGTTTAAAGCCCAGCTACACGCCACTTATTAAATCCAGGGTGTGGGCTTCATAGAGATGTACAGCATGGAAACAGACCCTTCGATCCAAACGTCCATGTCGACCAGATATCCCAACCCAATTTAGTCCCACCTGCCAGCATCCAGCCCATATCCCTTCCTATTCATATACCCATCCAAATGCCTCTTAAATGTTGCAATTGTACCAACCTCCACCACTTCCTCTGGCAGCTCATTCCATACATGTACCACCCTCTGTGTGAAAAAGTTGCCCCTTTGGTCTCTTTTATATCTTTCCCCTCTCACCCTAAACCTATGCCTTCTAGTTCTGGACTCCCCAACCCCAGGGAAAAGACTTTGCCTATTTACCCTATTCATGCCCCTCATAATTTTGTAAACCTCTATAAGGTCACTCCTCAGTCTCCGACACTCCAGGGAAAGCAGCCCCAGCCTGTTCAGCCTCTCACTATAGCTCAAAAACGAGGGTAGGTTCGATCAAGGACAGTAGTGGGAGACTGTGTATTGAGTCAGAAGAGATAGGAGAGGTCTTGAATGAGTACTTTTCTTCAGTATTTACAAACGAGAGGGACCGTATTGTTGAAGAGGAGAGTGTGAAACAGACTGGTAAGCTAGAAGAGATACTTGTTAGGAAGGAAGATGTGTTGGACATTTTGAACAACTTGAGGATAGACAAGTCCCCCGGGCCTGACGGGATATATCCTAGGATTATGTGGAAAGCAAGAGAGGAAATTGCAGAACCGTTGGCAATGATCTTTTCGTCTTCACTGTCAACGGGGGTGGTACCAAGGGACTGGAGAGTGGCGAATGTTGTGCCCCTGTTCAAAAAAGGGATTAGGGATAACCCCGGGAATTACAGGCCAGTTAGTCTTACTTCGGTGGTAGGCAAAGTAATGGAAAGGGTACTGAGGGATAGGATTTATGAGTATCTGGAAAGACACTGCTTGATTAAGGACAGCCAGCACGGATTTGTGAAGGGTAGGTCTTGCCTTACAAGTCTTATTGAATTCTTTGAGGAGGTGACCAAGCATGTGGGTGAGAGTAGAGCAGTGGATGTAGTGTACATGGATTTTAGTAAGGCATTTGATAAGGTTCCCCATGGTAGGCTTATGCGGAAAGTCAGGAGGCATGGGATAGAGGGAAATTTGGCCAATTGGATAGAAAACTGGCTAACCGGTCGAAGTCAGAGAGTGGTGGTAGATGGTAAATATTCAGGCCTGGAGCCCAGTTACAAGTGGAGTTCCGCAGGGATCAGTCTGGGTCCTCTGCTGTTTGTAATTTTTATTAATGACTTGGAAGAGGGAGTTGAAGGGTGGGTCAGTAAATTTGCAGACGATACGAAGATTGGTGGAGTTGTGGATAGTGAGGAGGGCTGTTATTGGCTGCAAAGGGACTTAGATATGATGCAGAGCTGGGCTGAGGAGTGGCAGATGGAGTTCAACCCTGTCAAGTGTGAGGTTGTCCATTTTGGAAGGACAAATAAGAATGCGGAATACAGAGTTAACGGTAGGGTTCTTTAGTAAGGTGGAGGAACAGAGGGATCTTGGGGTCTATGTTCATAGATCTTTAAAAGTTGCCACTCAGGTGGATAGAGCTTGTAAGAAGGCCTCTGGTGTATTAGCGTTCATTAGCAGAGGGATTGAATTCAAGAGTCGTGAAGTGATGTTGCAGCTGTACAGGACCTTGGTTAGGCCACATTTGGAGTACTGTGTGCAGTTCTGGTCACCTCACTTTAGGAAAGATGTGGAAGCTTTGGAGAGGGTGCAGAGAAGATTTACCAGGATGTTGCCTGGAATGGAGAATAGGTCGTACGAGGATAGGTTGAGAGTGCTAGGCCTTTTCTCATTGGAACGGCGAAGGATGAGGGGTGACTTGATAGAGGTTTATAAGATGATCAGAGGAATAGATAGAGTAGACAGTCAGAAACTTTTTCCCCGGGTACAACAGAGTGTTACAAGGGGACATAAATTTAAGGTGAAGGGTGGAAGGTATAGGGGGGATGTCAGGGGTAGGTTCTTTACCCAGAGAGTGGTGGGGGCATGGAATGCGCTGCCTGTGGGAATGGCAGAGTCAGAATCATTGGTGACCTTTAAGCGGCAATTGGATAGGTACATGGATAGGTGCTTAAGCTAGGACAAATGTTCGGCACAACATCGTGGGCCGAAGGGCCTATTCTGTGCTGTATTGTTCTATGTTCTATGTTCTATAGCTCAAATCCTCCAACCCTGGCAACATCCTTGTAAATTTTTCTGAACCCTTTCAAGTTTCACAACATCTTTCCGATAGGAAGGAGACCAGAATTGCACGCAATATTCCAACAGTGGCCTAACTAATGTCCTGTACAACTGCAACATGATCTCCCAACTCCTGTACTCAATACTCTGACCAATAAAGGAAAGCATACCAAACACCTTCTTCACTATCCTACTACCTGCAGCTAAACTTTCAAGGAGCTATGAACCTGCACTGCAAGGTCTCTTTGTTCAGCAACACTCCCTAGGACCTCACCATGAAGTGTACAAGTCCTGCTAAGATTTATCTGAATTAAACTCCATCTGCTACTTCTCAGCCCATTGGCCCATTTGGTCCAGATCCTGTTGTAATCTGAGGTAACCCTCTTCGCTCTCCACTAAATCTCCAATTTTGGTGTCATTTGTAAACTTACTAACTGTACCTCTTATGCTCACATCCAAATCATTTATATAAATGATAAAAAGTAGGGGACCCAGCACCGATCCTTGTGGCACTCCACTGGTCACAGTCCTCCAGTCTGAAAAACAATCCTCCACCACCACCCTCTGTCTTCTACCTTTGAGCCAGTTCTATATCCAAATGGCTAGTTCTCCCTGTATTCCATGAGATCTAACCTTGCCAATCAGTCTCCCATGGGGAACCTTGTCGAACATCTTACTGAAGTCCATATAGATCACATCTACTGCTCTGCCTTCATCAATCTTTTTTGTTATTTTCTCAAAAAACTCAACCAAGTTTGTGAGACATGATTTCCCCCGCACAAAGCCATGTTGACTATCCGTGATCAGTCCTTGCCTTTCCAAATACATGTACATCCTGTCCCTGAGGATTCCCTCCAACAACTTGCCCACCACTGACGTCAGGCTCACTGGTCTATAGTTCTCTGGCTTGTCCTTACCACCCTTCTTAAACAGTGGCACCATGTTAGCCAAACTCCAGTCTTCCACACCTCACCTGTGACTATCGATGATACAAATATCTTGGTAAGAGGCCCAGCAATCACTACTCTAGCTTCCCACAGAGTTCGATGGTACACCTGATCGGGTGCTGGCGATTTATCCACTTTTATGCATTTCAAGACATCCAGCACTTCTTCCTCTGTAATATGGGCATTTTTCAAGATGTCACCATCTATTTCCCTACATTCTATATCTTCCATATCCTTTTCCACAGTAAATAAAGATGCAAAATACTCATTTAGTATCTCCCCCATTTTCTGCAGCTCCACACAAAGGCCGCCTTGCTGATCTTTGAGGGGCCCTATTCTCTCCCTAGTTACCCTTTTGTCCTTAATGTATTTGTAAAAACTCTTTGGATTCTCCTTAATTCTATTTGCCAAAGCAATCTCATGTCCCCTTTTTGCCCTCCTGATTTCCCTCTTAAGTATACTCCTACTTCCTTTATACTCTTCTATCCTGTCTATACCTGACATATGCTTCTTTCTTTTTCTTAACCAAACCCTCAATTTCTTTAGTCATCCAGCATTCCCTATACCTACCAGCCTTTCCTTTCACCCTAACAGGAACATACTTTCTCTGGATTCTCGTTATCTCATTTCTGAAGGCTTCCCATTTTCATTCTGAGGTATTCAACTTTAGACACCAAAACATAGCCCAGAGGAAAGGAAAGCTTGTTGAATATCCTGCTTCACAGACAAGAACCTGGACGTAATGCTGGACAGGGTGTGGTGGAGAGGAGGGCAGACTTTTTCCCCAGCAGAACACTTCAGGAGGCCATGCCACAAGACCCAGTCAGTCTGGATGCAGATTGCAGGCAGGCCAGTGCTGTATCCCAGGAGAAGCAAGATGCTCAGCAGTGCGGCAGGAAAGTCAATGATCTTCTGCATTCTGCAAAGGAAGATTTCACCATCTTCTCTCTGCTGCCTTCGGTCACAGAGCCAGCACTCACTCTCACTCTGCTACTGCCCACACCTCTCACCAAGGCTAATGATTGCATGCATCATGTCCACTCAACAGCTCTCATCTACCTCATTCTCTCAAGCTACTAACCTTCCTTGCCCACTGTGCTTTTTTCTACTCAGTGAGAACACTTCATCTTCTCTCTTGCTTCTGCATCATCACAAATGGCTCTATTATCCACTTCCACCATACTTCATCACTTTCTTTGATTCATGCAAACCTACCTGTAATCCCCAGACTGCTTGCCTTAACCTGCAGGATTGACCATGCCTCAATTCTCGTGGCAACTGGGACGAAGCAGACAGAGCCCCAGTCTCTGGTATGACTAAGCACCTGATCAACATTGGCCAGGCCCTTTGCGTGGCTGTGGCAGTATTCCTGACTCACTGTAGTCCTTTCTCTGCATTAAAGACATACTCACATAGCTATTTGCTTGAAACACATTTTGTTTGTTTGCTGCATAGACTGCTGTGGGTCTGTCACTGACATAATGCAGTGACATACAATCTCATGGCCAACCTTTATCTGACAGACAGATTGACTGGTCAGTCTCCCGACTGTCACAAGCTGTCTGCTTCTCCTCTGCATGAAAAAGCAATGCAAGCCACAAAACCACCTGCAGCTGAGCATTAAAGACATTGTGGTTTAAGAAAGCAATATGATGAACAGGTAGGCTAGCAGCCTATAAGTCAGTATTAAAGCCCGTGAGTGTGCACTAAGACAGCAACATATATAATGGATTGTAGCTTACAAGTAAGTAGTAAATTGAGTGAACACGTAGAAAGAAAACAAGCCATTTGATGCAAGTGAGCGCAAAGCATTATGTGCAAATGCATGAGATGTGTGGGTGTCCCTGCATGCAATGAGACCTGGTAGTAGTCATTGGTATCATTGAGTTCCAATGTAAATGTTGAAGGCCTGAAGTGATATGTGAGTTGGTCTGAGAGCAGGCATGATGTGGTGAAGCTGGTGGTCTTCCAATGCTGAGTTACGTCGATGAAGTTTAAGGGAGAGTGGTGACTATGAGCCTGCAGGGATGCACCTCAGGAGAAGCAGGTACCCAATGTCTGGGACATACAATCGGTAAACTGCAGTTAACAGGTGCCTGTTCTGATTTACATGTCAAGAATTCACAACGTCTAGTTTTTCAAGGGAGGAGAAGAGAATTGCAAGTGTGATTTAAATAAGATGACTTAGGATTTAATGACATGCAACATACAGAAATAAGATAGTTGCTGGTCAATTGTTATATTCAACGCTGCTATTTAAGCCTTAAGGGGAGAATTACAATAATATTTCTTCAACTTTCAAATCTGGTCTTTTTTCATTCTTGTCATATTTTCACATCTTTCTTGCCATTGTACAGGTCACTCCATGGAAGGGAGGATTCTACTCTATGACATGTAACTCTTCATCTCCCAAAATCTCTGAACAACCCTTTACTATCCTGAATCTCCCCTTTTATGCTACCCGGCTGAGGAAAGCTTCCTCCTACCCCAAGTGCAATTATCTTTCAGGGCTCATTCTCTTACTCAAGGGCTTAAGTCCTCATTCACCCTGCTATAGTGGACATGTTTTTGAGGCTGTCCTTTTTAAGACTGTGTGGACAGGCTAGACTAGTCAAGAAACTTTCCCTCTGAATCCTACTGACCCCAACTTTCCTTCTTAATATCACTTACTTAAGTACTGCCTTCAAGAACATTCTCACCTCACCTCTGAAATGCAGCTGTTTTGTCTATAATTGGAGAAATGTTGTAATGATGAAAAGAGGTGAGTGGCTTTGGCAGAACTCAAACTAAGCATTGATGAGAAGGCTATTTATGAGTAAAGGTCACCTGATGAAGACATCCTTTATGACCATACTGATTGAGAGTGTACTGCCTGGCTGGATTGGATTTCTTCTATTATCAGTCAACAGGACATAGTTGGGGCACATGCTAATGTTCGAATTTTAATGTAATAGCTTAGCTCAGGTGTCTCCGTTTATGGAGGTCAAGGCTTAAGCTGGGATGTTGTCAAATTTTGGTGCATCCAGTTCATACAGTGATTTATTAATATTACATGGAGTGAATCGGGTGGGCTGAAAACTGGCATCTGTGATCTTGTTGACTTCAGGAGGAGACCAAGGAGGATTATCCCCTTGGCATTCCTGGCTGGATGTGGCAGGACTGCAGAATTTTGATCTGATCCATTGGTTGTTGGATTACTTAACCCAATTTAAAATGTGCTGTTTCTGTTCTTTGACATGCCTGTGAGGCTATGTTGCAGTTGTCATCTCATTTTAGGTGTGTCTAGTGCTGTTCCTGGCATGTTGCATTCCTTCACTCTGTCTTGATTGGAGTGGTACAGTAAGGAAAATGCTGGGCCATGAGGTGACATATTGTTTTTTTTAGATTAGATTACATTACAGTGTGGAAACAGGCCCTTCGGCCCAACAAGTCCACACCGACCCGCCGAAGCGAAACCCACCCATACCCCTACATTTACCCCTTACCTAACACTATGGGCAATTTAGTATAGCCAATTCACCTGGCCCTGCACATCTTTGGACTGTGGGAGGAAACCGGAGCACCCGGAGGAAACCCACGCAGACACGGGGAGAACGTGCAAACTCCACACAGTCAGTCGCCTGAGGCGGGAATTGAACCCGGGTCTCTGGCGTTGTGAGGCAGCAGTGCTAACCACTGTGCCACCGTGCCGCCCAGAATTGTATTGTGGTGAAATACAATTCTGTTGTTTGTTGATGGCCAAAAGCACCTCATAGATGTTGGGCTGGTGACAGAAATCAGGTGTCACTGTGCTGTTTCAGACCTGATCTCCAGCCTTAGTCCACCTCCCTCCACCATCCTTGAACTGAAAACAACTTTCCTGCAACCCCCAGCCTCACCCCTGACCTGATCTGAGCAGAGCACCACTGCCCCATCCTTCACACGAACACAGAGTGTCTCTAGAATTCTAGGCTCCAGTTATTGAGCTCTGATATATCCCTGATTCCACTCCTTTCCGGCTCTTCACCCCACCATGTCTTGGCTGAATGTCTTTGCTCTCAGCAAAGCTGACTTATTTTCTGCTATTCATTAACCCTATTTTGCATCTATATCTCTCCTCCTTCTACTTAGTGCTCCCCTTTTCTTTTCTATGGGTACCCTTACCATCAGTTCCACTCACTTTTCCTCCCTCTTTATCAACATCATAAAGGGCAACATTTTCCAGCTCCTGTCAGCGGTATTGGATTCAAAACATTAAATTTATTTCTCATTCCTCAGGTGCTGCTGAATTTCTCCAGCACTTTCTGTTTTTATTTCAGATCTCCAAGTTCCGTAGTGCTTTGCTCTTAATTAAACCACCAGAAATATTTCTTCAGAATTTATTTTCATATAAAATTAAAATTAGATAGGTGGTTGTCCAGTTTATCAAGGCATAATTTGTTTACATGAGGCAATGATAAAAATTGATAAAATTGTAGAACTGGCCATTCATCTATATTAGTTACTGTTTTCATCTGCACATCACTAAAACTTCGATAACTTCTGCAAGTTGGTGAAAATGTCAAAATGCCATTAACTTATAAAATAATTCAGTATGTTATTCATTCTACTCTAACATTCTCAGTTTTCTGGTTTGAGTATTATATTGACAAACACTGAAACTGTTTCTGCTCCATTAACAAGTAAAATTTTGTTATGAACAATTTGTAAACTATGAATAATTTTATAACTGCCTCTGCCAGAATTACTCCATAAATCTCCTTTCGATCAAAGTAGAGGAAGACCAGAGTATTTCAAGTACCACCACATACTGCTCCTTTTGATCGTGTGGTTAGATGGCTGAGCGCTGAAGTGAAGTGATTCATAAAATAACTTGTGCTGCATCAGATTTCTTATCGAATCTTCTCCAACCTGATTTAAAACATTTCAACTCACATTTAGTCAGATGAAGTAAATTTTGTGATTTTACTTCAATGGCAATTCATCTGTAATTAGAATATTGTAATTTTATTTCGGCTGTTTGCATCTTGTTCTTCCTTTCTGAGAGTAGTGCACCAAAAGTATAACTGAAGAGAATGACTGGCCGGTAGTATAGAATGCATATGCCAGAATCTGTGTGCTTTCAACCAATCTGTTGGTAAATAGTAAACCATGTGACACTGCTAGAAAATATTTTGGATTTTAAAAGTCAAATAATTATGTTTTCAGCACAACAAATTGTCTTTTTTGAAGGGAGGGTGATGAGACTGAGTTTAAGAAGTAAGCAACAAGTACTAAGGATGGGAAATACATTTACAAAGTCACAAGAGGAAGGATTGCCAGAGCTAAGATTATTTCTATTAGATGAATATTAATAATAACACAATTATACTTCTTTCTCATTCATTATGAAAGTGTTTGAGATATTCACTGTATTGCTGTCCTGTACCAAATTGTAGAAGGCTGCCCTGATTCTAACTCAACTTGCTTGGTTGGGAAAGTTATGAATGCGGAGTTAAAGTGACAACACAGTGGTGGTTACTCTAATGCCATGGTGATTCTGACACCTTATCTAGGATTCTAACAGAGTTGGAGGTCACTGGTCATAGGAATTGGAGTCTAAACCAAACTATGGAGGTCATGATTTGATGCTGTGATGCAACTTCATCACATTGGGGAGACCCATAAGGTCAGTGAAACAGTGAAAGATGCCACTGCCAACTGATAAGGTCAAGGAAAGTATATACATTTTTCATTTTTGTGGAGATTCCTTCAAGACCAGATCGAACAGGGATGATCTTCCGTTGAGACATCTGAGGCTTCCTGATTCACTATTTATTGTTTCCGCATCTGATCTCTTTAGAAATCTCAATATAGGAACTAACTTTCTTTGTGACATTTTCTACTGATTCTCTTTGGGTTTGGAGAAGTACTGAGTATTTGAAAGAGTGAACAACAGTTGCTAAAGTCTCCGCGAAGCCTGGAAGGTGTAAGGTCCGATGGAAACAACCCCCAGTCATAGAGTCTATTCTACGTAGGCTAAAACAGTCTTTTCCCTACTCCACAACCAGGCCACCACAAGAACACAGACTATAATCATGGGTACAGTCAGCATCTAAGCAGGAGAAAGAGCGAAGGAGGCAGCTGGCATATTTGTGTTTTCAATGAGAGTGCATAACTAGACTTCAGCCGTACTCAGTGAAACCCCAGACTGGTACTGTTCAACAGGTCCATAACTTACCAGCTTTCTGGCCATCACTGTCTTCGAGTTTACAAAGCAACTATTCAATAGCCCTATAGGCTGGCTGGCTGACAGGCAATAGTAAGGGCCTCATTGGAGTAGCAGCAGTGGAGTGGATGTTCATGCACTAAGTTCACGTACCAGGGAACCACTGTCACTCTCCTGGAGTGATGCCTCATCAATGTTAGCAATTAGAGGACAGATTGCTTAACTGTTTTAAGACTCTAAGTTTCTTTGAACATTGTCCCAGACATGAGGACAGAAGTTTAAACTTGTGTGACATCAAGCAGAGATTGCACTAATCGAGTTTAAGCTTCCTCTGCAGCACTGACACATTGGGTGTCAGCGAGTTTTGAGAAGATTGAGGATCTGGATGTAGGTTTGCTCACTGAGCTGGAAGGTTTGTTTTCAGATGTTTCATCACCGTACTAGGTAACATCATCAGTGAGCCTCCGGATGGAGAGCTAGTGGCATGGCCTGCTTTCTATTTATGCGTTTAGGTTTCCTTGGGTTTGTGATGCCATTTCCTGCGTGATGTCATTTCCCGTGGTAATGTCATTTCCTGTTCTTTTTCTCAGGGGGTGGTAAATGGGATCCAAGTTAATGTGTTTGTTGATAGAGTTACGGTTGGAATGCCATGCTTCTAGGCATTCTCGTGCGTGTCTGTGTTTGGCTTGTCGTAGGATGGATGTGTTGTCCCAATCGACTGGCAGCAGATACCTGAAAATGTGTTTCTGAGTGGAAGGCTGCAGATACCTGAAAATGTGTTTCTGAGTGGAAGGCTGCAGATACCTGAAAATGTGTTTCTGAGTGGAAGGCTGCAGATACCTGAAAATGTGTTTCTGAGTGGAAGGCTGCAGATACCTGAAAATGTGTTTCTGAGTGGAAGGCTGCAGATACCTGATAATGTGTTTCTGAGTGGAAGGCTGCAGATACCTGACAATGTGTTTTCTCCTGTTCCATCTGTTTTCCCTCTAAGCCTCCAGTCTCCCATTCCACTGTCTGATCAGGCAGCAGTTCTTGGAGATCTAAAGGGAAGAGCAGGGTTGGGTTGAGGGAAACTGCAGAAAGCCAGAGTTATGCCATTACTCCATCTGCACCTTGTAATTCAGAATAGATTGTGGGTTTAGGGCAGAGTTGGAATTGAGAATGTAAATAGGCAGGAACATATCAACAGCTTCAGCAGATTCAGCTCTGTTTCTGATTACGGCCTCAGTGACAGCTCTTTCAATTGTTCTCAAATCTATTTCCATTGTGGGATATGTACAATTATTGATCAGCTTTGTCTGCAAAACAGAGGGAAGTGAGTCAGTGTTTATGATGCAATGTATTTGTGTGATGCGTCTGCCACAATTGAACGGTTAGTAATGTGTACAAGCTGTTTATTTACAAATGTCAGAGCATACTTGCAATGAAACTTCACCCGTGCCACCTATTTGCCCTTAGAAAGGCCTTCTTCTTTTATTCTCTCCTGTTATATTTCAAAGCAATCCTGTAAGGAGGGAGGCCAGCTTATATTAGGGCCTATTGACTTTAGTGTTATGGTTCAGTTACCTAGGGGATGTTTATGGCTAGTGGACCCAGACATGCTGAATGCAGGTGCACCGTCTTCAGATTTAACTCCTGCAGGGTTGAGGGTGGCTCACAGGGTGAAGATGGAAGGCCCAGCCACCTCTGGAGTGATAGGGCACATGCAGGCAGCTTCAGATTTCTGGAGTATGATTTGGTGCTACATTTGAAATTTGGTGCCCACCAAGAATCCCAGTAGTGGCAAGTACTTCCACCTATAATGAGTGGGAGAATACAATGAGGACGTGGTAGTGGAGTGATGTATAGCGATGAGATGAGTTTGGGAAGATAGTGAGAGAAATCTCCCCAGACTTAATGGCAAGAAACTCTTCATGTAACTTGTCAAAATTGACATTTAGCAAATTTCCAATAAATGTTAGTACAATGATCGTTCATCAGAACTGAGGAGAATAATGTGTTTTGAAGTAAACCATGGAAGTGTATTAGAGACCAGGTAAGAAACACTGATTGTTATTGTAAGTTTCAAAGCTTTATTAGGACAGCACAATTAAATGCACAAATACAGTTAAATTAGAAATTACATAAATAATACAAATAACCAGCTGTTTCACTAAATTAAGGAAATGTTGTTGTGGTGGTCTTGATTTTTGGAGGTGCAGATTTCCTTCATCTCTACCTGTTTTATCCAATCCTCTGATCTTAGCCCATGGGTGAGGAAGTGGTGGATGAAGCTGGTTGGTAAAGAGAAGAATTAAGGAAGTTGTAACTGAATTTGCCCAGCAATGAAATTATAGAACAATCTCATATAAGCATCAATAATCAAGCATGGAAAAATAACCAAATCAGTCAAGAGAACAGTGCAGATACAGTCAAGTCATGGCAAGGCCCAAGGCAGGATTGCATTTAT
Source organism: Chiloscyllium plagiosum (assembly GCF_037043375.1). Lineage (NCBI taxonomy): Eukaryota > Metazoa > Chordata > Chondrichthyes > Orectolobiformes > Hemiscylliidae > Chiloscyllium > Chiloscyllium plagiosum. The sequence goes on along the minus strand of NW_028270148.1, from coordinate 71,626,165 downwards.
TCTTATGCAAGGGCTCCTGTAAGGCAGATGAGTTGAGGGTGTTAATTAATGCATGGCAACGTGATGTCATTTCTATCACAAATATATGGTTGAGGGAGGGGTAATACTGGCAGCTCAATTTTCCAAGGTGAAGAATCTTTTGTCGAGATGAGTTGTAAAAGAAGAGGTGGTGTCACAATATTGATGAAGGAGTCAGTTACAGCAGTAAAAATGGATAATATCTTAGAAAGCTCCTCAACTGAGGCCATATGGATAATTTAAAAACAAAAAAGGAGCAATTACTTTGCTGGTGATACTGATGGTGTACTATCGATTCCCCAAGCAGTTGGGGAGAGGTAGCAAGACAGATGGTTAGCCAAATTTCAGAAGTATAAGAATAATAGGGTAATAATAGTAGGGGAGTTCAACTTTCTCAATATTAATGGATAGACAAACTGTCAAAGGCTTAGAGAGGATAGAATTCTCAAAATGTATTCAGAAGAGCTTTTTAAACCAGCGTATAGGGTAAACCCTTCTGCTAGAAAAGCTCAACTTGCATTGTAATCTGTTAAAGTTCGAGTGGCAAAGGACTATCCCAAACATCACAATTTAAAGAAAAAAGTAACAATTTTATTCTTTAAATCCAAAAGAGAACATTAGACAACAACTATTTATAACTCCTTTCTCTTAAACTTATCTTTTACCTCCCACTCTACAATACTGGTCTGATAAAAACCCTAATTAAGATTTACACAAAAAAAGTCACGTTTCAAAACCAGCCAGCTGTGTAGATTTTCCTCTGTAGATTTTCCTGGGTTGTCTTTTCTTCAGTTTTCTGCATAAATTTCTTATGGTCAGATACCTTTCAGAGAGGTAATCTGCGAGCAGTTTCTTGGTGCTTGACTGCTCTTTGCCGTTCTCCCCAACTGTTCAAAATACCTGATTTTATATACCCCAAAACATCGGACCATCTCATTGGTTTGATGTCATCAAAACATTAAATTGCAAATTTGATTGATTTTTGATATTTTGTGGGAATAATTTAAACTGATTGGCCAAATTCAAATTTGTTGTGTACCATGGCAACACAGCTCCAGCTATTTGTTTCACAACCAGATGTTACATTTTTAAATTGTTCAGCACACTCAGTGCTTTCAGTCAGTCCTTGCTAGCTTTCACTCTCTCTTAAAGGTACGGTACACATCTACAACTTCATAACAATAGAAAGTCCTAGAAGAGAAGAAATGGGGTGTGACTTAATTTTAGGAAACGTGACATATGATTGAGGGTGCATCTTGTGAGAGTGATCACATTTCAGTCAGATTTAAGGTAATATGGATAAGGGTAAAGATGAACTGGAAGTGAAGGTTCTGAATTGGGGGAGGCTCATTTAAACAGGACAGAATCTGGCCAAAGTAGACTGGGAGCAACTTTATGCAGGAAAATTACACAGGTGCCTCTTTCCCTCTCACTCCCTCCCTCTATCTCTAACTCTCCTCCTCTCCCCCTCCCTATCTCCATCTCCTCATCCATCTTTCTCCCTTTCTATCTAATCTCACCCTCCCCCTCTCTCTCTTCCTTTCCCATCTCTGCCTTGATCTCCATTTTCCTCATCTCATCTGCAATCGCTATCTCCATCTCCATCCTGACTCCCCATCCTCACCTCCACTACTCTCCCTATCTCCATCTCCTCTCTTCCTCTCTCGCTGCCCTATCCCCATCTCCCATTATCTCTGTCTCTCTCTCTCTCTCTCTCCCTATCCTCATCTCTCACCCCCTTTCCCTATTCCCATCTCCCACCCTCTCTCTTTCCCTATCCCCATCTCCCCCATGCCCCACCTTGCTTGATACCATCTTTGTTGCTGGCAGCAGTGAGAGTTCGAGCTGAAACTGTAAAATACAAAAATACAAAGCCCAGCTTATCTCCAAGTTTCTTCCTCCCCTCGTCTCCCAGGTGTCTGCACTCTTCTCCAGACCCCATTCTTGCTCTCAGCTTGAATACTCCTGTCCCAGACGATGGCTGCCAGTCTCCCGCTTCAGCTCCATTCCTGGTCTCTCAGTTCCTCAGGTTGGGTCCAAGCAATTCCCAGACTCTCTGCAGTCAGCAAACTACCACCACTGCCACCACCCCCCACCCCACCTCTGATTTTCTTCCACCATATCCTGCTGTCTCTCCCTACTGCCACACCTCCAATATCCATTGGTTGGAGAGGGATGAATACTGCTGGCCCAATTGCTGATTTGTATGTATAGAAGAATTTGAGCATGGAAAACAGACTGAATCACCTTCATTGTATTACCCAGAATGACCAACTTGTTCCTCGTGATCCTCCAAAAAAAACCAGCTGCCCCAAATTGTAATGGGCCCATCTAAAATGCTATTTGGGTCTTTTTAATTCGGTGGAACTAACAGCAGCAATTTTGAATGCAGTTCCTATTGGAATCAAAGCCTGGGTTTTCACAATGTCAGACAGCTTGTCTAATTTTGTGAAACTTCTTTTCTGATGCTAGAGGCTGAATTCAGAATTGCTGCCCATGAACTGGGGTCCTGAGCATTTTTACAAGAGCTTTGGGGACCGATTCCAAATTGGTCTTTTGTTGGTCACTGAGGCAACTACCTACAGAGGAACCTCGATTATCCGAACAAGTTGGGAGGGTACTATTTCGTTTGGATAATCGATTATTCGGATAATTGATTTTACCTTAAACAGGGGAAGCCATACTGATCTAATGCTGTGCTCTACCAGAGAATTTGTTTAAGTATTAAATTTTCATGAGTCTGCCATTTAAACATATTAATCCTTACAGTCTGCAAATTACAAGTTAAAATAAGAAGGACTTACCATCATATAAATATTGTATGTCAAATCCCAGCATTAAACAAGGTCCCAAACAACTTCTATGATCACAAGAGCATTTGTCAGTTTCCGGAACACAGTCTCACGATAGAAAGACAAAAGCACCACCTCACCCATGCGTTTATGTTCTTGGCCTTTTTTTAAAAATGAACGGCCCAATAAAGTGCCGGGAATACTGTAAAACACTTACTTATGCAAAGGGCTGCGTACCAACCCTTATCAAAAAATCCAGTCACTGATTTTTTTTTTTAATTTCAAAATATACTTTATTCATAGAAATAAATCTCTGGTACTTGTACAATTGGTCATGCTGTTCATATATATATATATATATATATACATACAGAGAACAAATTGAGTTAATCGCATTTACAGTTATCGTATTTACAGTTCTGTATATTAACATCCAGCCTCTTGGTATTTAGCTGAGGCATCAGTGGAACCCAACTACTGAGTGGGCCCCCTGTTATTCTACAGCAAAAGGACCTTCTTTAACCCCCAGTTTATGGGGTTAGCATTGTCCATTTGTCGATGGTCCTGTCTCTGGGGCGGCTGTCTGCATCCTCATGGTGAAGGCGAACTGTTGGACCCTCGTGGGGCTGAGGTAGCTGTCCGGCTCCTGACTGGGGTCATTTACCTGCTTTGGTGTCATTGAGCAAGGGTCTGCACCATCCAGTTCTGCGTCTGACTGTGGGACTGTAAGGGGATCACGGCTCTCAGTTACCTGTAGCTGTAGATGTGGGGCAGTGGGTGCCCCTTTGTTCTCACTGGGTGGAGGGTGGACTTCAGGGGGTCCGTTGTTTCCTGTTTGGGGGAAATGTCCTCCTCTTCCCTTATGGTGCTTTGTCTCTTCTTCTGGTGATGACCCTCCTTGCACCCATCTTCACCATCTGAAGAGCTGCCCCATACCCTCCTCCTGCAGCTGCCATTTCCCCCTTTGCTGGGAGGCTTTGGGGACCTGGCAGGATTTTCTTTTCCTGTTTTTAACAGGTATCCACTCCTCTGCCTCCTTGATTATCTCCTCCTTCATTGCTTCCGTCTGTCCAGCTGGAGCTAGGATCGGCTGCTGTGTCTCTCCGCTGGCTGCCGCCTCCTCCACTCCAGCCTGTTCTTCTTTCTTTGTGTCACCAGACTCTGTTTCCCTGCTGTCTGGGTGGACCTTGCTGGTCTTTGAGGGTCCATGGCTCACGTTGTCACCTCCGGCCATCTGTGCGTAAGTGGCAGGGGGCCCCCCCCCCATGTCGGGCAGGTGAACTGCTTGTGTTTTACTGTTTTTGCCAGTGTTTTCACCTCTTCTTCAGTACAGGTAAATCAAATACACTTACCTCTTTGATGTAATGTTTTTGTGGGACTTCAAATCTTCTTCACATAATCTGAAATTCAGATCATCGACATTCGAATAATCGAGGTTCCTCTGTATATAAAACAACAGTTACCTCTGTCAATTGTGATGTTCATTAGCCAGTAGGAGGGATCATGCAGATTAGACCTGGTAGGAACAAGGCAAAAGTGAGGACTGCAGATGCTGGAGATCAAAGTTTAGATCAGAGTGGTGCTGGAAAAGCACAGCAGGTCAGGCAGCATCCGAGGAGCAGGAAATTTGATGTTTCGGGCAAAAGCTGACTTGAAATATCTGAGGATCCATGAGAGCTTGGTACAGAAGTATAAGTTGGCATAGAGCTAATGAAGGGATCAGGGAAGTGGAATTAAGTACATATGCCATCACAAAGGATATAATTGGAGGACATGAGGTTGTAATAGTCAGTATGGGCATAGCATGAGGAAGTCTAAAATGAGAGTGTGTGAGGAATGAGAGCTGGAAGAGGGTTTTATGTTTTGCTTTTTCAAAAATATTTTTGAAGTCCTAGTGCATCCAGGCTGACCTTTACCCAACCAACCTCTGCACCCAACAGCCTTTGCATTGTTTCCAGGGTTGCCAAGCATGACCTTTAGTAAACCAGACATCTTGGAACTAAATTCTGAAGTTATGGCACAGCTTCTGCAGGTTAGGTTTGTACTCCAGTAATTGTCCAGCCAGGAACAATACGTCAGGTCCAAATATTGATGAGAAAGCATTTTTAGCTAAATCTTTTTCATCCCCACTGCTAACATTTAATGTCTGGGGCATTCTGTTCTGATAGAAAAGGCTTTCAGCTGCTCTCAGTCAAGTAATAGTGAAGGGGAATGGGAGTGCTTGTGTTTGATTTATTTGATTTTGGTGAGATCGTTATCTCATGCTAATTTTCAAATATGAAACCTCATGAATATGTATCCCAGTGAGACTTGGCAAGAATATTTTTTTTGCTGATTGAATGAAATACAAGGGTTTCAAAGAGCTCATAGGCCTTTAACAACAATTGTAATGTTCTTCTAGAATGCTTACTTTCACCTTTGAATTGGACAAAACAATATTACTTTATTTTGGATCAAAAATAGGACTAGTCAAAAGGCACCCAAGAGTTGCACACAGAAGGTATGAGGCTTTAAATTGGTTAATAAAGTTCACATTAACTGAAAATGCCTAGCTGCGCTGATGTTTTCTTATTTTATTTAATGATAATACAATAAACTAGAATATATAGATAGAATAAACAAGTTAAAAGTGCACATTATGTTATTAAGTAAAAAAAATCCTAAAACATTGGGGTGAGGAAGAGGACTGGAACCAATATTGATTTGGCAATAGATTGGTGGATGGTTTGTTTCTTTAGGGGTATTTAGACAGAGCTCCTGTAACACAATAAATTGATTTTTCATGTGATATCACGTCAAGTTGCTGTGTGAACAGGGAACAAAATTTGTGATATGCTGATGGTTTTCCACCTCACCTGCAGTATAAATGTCCTCACTTCAGATTAGACATTGAGGCAGTCACAAATGGAAATTTACAGAAAATATTTGACAATCAATTGTAGGTAATATTTTAATTGCTCATAAATTTAACTAGCTGCTTGAGCTGAATTAGCCTTCCCTATTGTGCAGAATAATCAAGAGGTGCAGAGAAAATGGACCCTCCTGCTCAGCAAACCACTTATTCACTGTCTTCCCCTTCGCTACTTCTCTCCTACTCCCAAAACTTTCTCAATGGTTCCCCTCCCAAACCTGCAATTGTCAGTTCCCTTTGCTCTCTTCCTCTCTCTCTCACATCCCTCTTTCTAAGCCTTTGCTCACAGCGATGGAGAGGGAGTGGTGGGGAGTGGGAGGGTCATCAACTTGGAGGGATGGGAACGGGAGGGTCATCAAACTGGACGTACAGGGAACAGGAGGGTCATTGAGCTGGACGTACAGGGAACAGGAGGGTCATCAAGCTGGACACACAGGGAACAGGAGGGTCATGGAGCTGGATGTACAGGGAACAGGAGGGTCATTGAGCTGGACGTACAGGGAACAGGAGGGTCATCAAGCTGGACACACAGGGAACAGGAAGGTCATGGAGCTGGATGTACAGGGAACAGGAGGGTCATTGAGCTGGATGTAGAGGGAACAGGACGGTCATCAAGCTGGACACATAGGGAACAGGAGGGTCATGGAGCTGGACACACAGGGAACAGGAATGTCATTGAGCTGAAAGGAAGATCTGCAAGCATGGGGATCAGTAAGCAAGAGAGGTGGAAGGCAAGAGGTAAGTAGGAAAGATAACATGTTTCTTTGTGTTTTCACATGTATATTAGTCTAACGTGTTTATTAACATAGGAATTTAGGAATACACAGTATTACAACTTTAACTACATCTTTAGTTTAGTTTTTCATGGGAAAATTTAATATGCTTAATGCTATTTAATGTAAAGATACACTCTTAAATCTTCTTCATAAAGTAACTGCAACATAACTCTGTTTCAGCACCTGGGGTGCTGAATATCAGTTTTTACAAGTTACATGCCTTTAAAAAAAATATTTTTAGGATCAAAATGAATCATCTCACAGTACCCCACACTATATCCTATCTGCCACCTTGTTGTCCTCTCAGCTAACCTGTCTAGATCCTTTCGCAGCCTCTTTGTGTCCTCCTCAGAGCAAAAGATTCCTAATTAGCTTTGTAAAATCAGTGAAGTTAAATACATTACTCTCTAGCTCTAAGTCATTAAAATGGAAAGTAAATAACTGAAGTTTCAGCACTGCTCCTTGTAACAATCAACTAATTACCCCCTACCAATTCAAAAAAGCTCCATTTATCCCACCTCCTAGTTTTTTTTCAGTTAACCAATCCTTAGTCTGTGGCAGTATATTATCCCCAATTCCACAATTCATCACCTTGTGTATTAACCTTTTGTGTGGGACTTCATCAAATCTGTTTTGAAAATCCTATGGAAGCTTAAAACCATGTACCAGCAGGTTCAAGAACAGTTTCTTCATGGCTGATTTTAGACTGCTGAATGAACCTCTCAAATTTTAAATCAAACATTGATCTTGCTTTTTCTACACCTTCTGTGTGGATGTAACTTTGTACGCCTTGCTCTGTTCAATCGTCCTATGATCTGGATGTCATTGTATGTTATGATCTGCCTGTATTGCATGCAAAACAAACTTTTTCACTGTACTTAGGTACACGTGATAATAATAAATCAAATCAAATTAATAGTTTTGTCAAAGACAATTTCTCTTTTATAAAATCATGTTCTCTTTGATCATCTCATGATTTTCTCAGCCCAACAGTAAGGCTTTGTTAATGATAGATTCTAGCTCTTTGCTGATGACTGATGTCAGGTTAACTGTCCTGGTTTTACTTTCCCTTTTTTCTCGATGGTGATGTTGCATTTGTAAACTTCCAACCATGAAAGCTATTCCAGAATCTAGGGAATTTTGGAAAAGTATAGCTTACATAGCACAATCTCTGCAGCTATTTATTTTAGCATTCTAGGGCACAGGTCTTCAGATCCTGCAGATTTGTCAAATTACAGCCTGAAACTTTAGCCAACAGGAACCTCAAGATACTGGTGGAAGGGGTAGTGGAGACAAGGGCAGTGCTGTCTCCTGTTGACTGCCCAGGTAGGGTCATGCTTCCAGCCACAGCCATCTTGGACCAAGATTGCAGCCCAGTTAAGTGCTATGTAATTGGTAAAATGGAAGTAGGAGAAAGTGAGGACTCAAGATGCTGGAGATCAGAGTCGAAGAGTGTGGTGCTGGAAAAGTGCAGCCAGTCAGGCAGCATCTGAAGAGCAGGAGAATCAACATTTCAGGCATGAGCCCTTCATCAGGAATGAGGCTTATGGGCCAACGGAGCTGAAAGATAAATGAGAGGTGGGGTAGTGGGGCTGAGGGGAAGGTAGCTGGGAATGCAATAGGTAGATGAAGGTGGGAATGAAGGTGATAGGTCAGAGAGAAGAGTGGAGTGGATAGGTGGGAAGGGAGATGGACAGGTAGAAAAGTTCAAGAAGGTGGTGCCAAGTTGGAAGGTTGGGACTGGGATAAGGTGGGAGGAGGGGAAATGAGAAAACTAGTGAAATCCACATTGATCTCATGTGGTTGGAGAGTCCCTAGGTAGAAGATGAGGCCCAGCCATTGGATGGCCAGAGTTTAGGCGGTGGAGGAGGCCCAGGATTCGCATGCCATTGGCGGAGTGGGAAGAGGAGTTAAAGTGTTCGGCCATGGGCTGGTGGAGTTGTTTCATACATGTGTCCCAGAGATGTTCTCTGAAATGTTCTGCAAGTTGGCATCTGTCTCCCTAATGTAGAGGAGATCGCATCAGTAAAAACCGACACAGCAGTGGATGTGTGTGGAAGTACAGGTAAATCTCTGTCGGATGTGGAAGGATCCTTTGGAGCCTAGGATGGAGGTGAGGGGGGAGATGTGGGCGCAGGTGCTACACCTCTTGTGGTGGCTGGGGAAGGTGCTGGGAGTGGAGGGTGGGTTGGTGGGTGGAATGGACCTAACAAGGAAGTTGTGGAGCTAATGGTCTCTCCAGAATGCAGATAGGGATGGGGAGGGAAATATATCCCTGGTGGTGGGGTTTCTTTTGTAGGTAGTGGAAATGGCAGACAAGGATGCGATATATACTGAGGTTGGTGGGGTGGAAGGTAAGGATTGAAGGGTTTTTGTCCTTGTTGTGATTGGAGGGGTGGGAATCAAGGGCAGAGGTGTGGGAAGTGGATGAGATGTGCTAGAGGGCATTGTGAACCATGTGGGAGGGGAAATTACGGTCTTTGAAGAAGGAGGCCATCTGGGATGTTCTATGGTGGAATTGGTCCTTCTGGGAGCAGATGCGAAGGAGGCAGAGGAATTGGGAATATGGAATAGCATTTTTACAAGAGGCATGGTGGGAGGAGGTGTAGTCCAGGTAGCTGTGGGAGTTGGTGGGTTTGTAGTAGATGTCCGTGTTGAGTCGGTCACTGGAAATGGAGATGGAGAGGTTCAGGAAGGGGAGGGAGGTGTCCGAGATGGTCCATCTTAACTTGTGGTTGGGGTGGAATGTGTTAGTGAAGTTGGTGAACTCATCAGCCTCCTCATGGGAGCATGCAGTGGTGCTGCTACAGTCATCAATGTAGCGGAGGAGAAGGTGGGGAATGGTGCCGCTGTAACTGTGGAAGATGGACTGTTCCACATACCCAACAAAGAGGCAGGCATAGCTGGGGCCTATGCGGGTGCCCAAGGCTACCCTTTGGTTTGGAGGATATGGGAGGATTTGAAGGAGAAATTGGTGAGGGTGAGGACCAGTTCAGCCAATTGAATGAGACTGTCAGTGGAACGGTTCTGGTTGAGTCAGCATGAAAGGAAGAAATGAAGGCTCCAAAGGATCCTTCCACATCCAACAGAGATTTACCTGTACTTCCACACACATCATCTACTGTGTCCATTGCTCCCGATGATTGGGGAGATAAGATGTCTACTTGTGGAATCTTTCAGAGAACATCTCTGGAACACACAAACTAAAAAAACCATTGCCCTGTAGCCAAACACTTTAACTCACCCTCCCAGTCTGCCAAAGACATGCAAGTCCTGGGCCTTCTCCAAATCCTAACCACCCGATGCCTGGAAGAAGAACGCCTCATCTTCCACTTTGGAACCTTCTAACCACACAGGATCAAAGAGGATTTCACCAGTTTCCTCATTTACCACCCCTCCCCACACCTTATTCCAGATCCAACCTTACAACTCACTGCCTTCTTGAACTGTCCTACCGGTCCATCTCCCTTCCTACCTATCTGTTCCACCCTCGTCTCCAACCTATCACCTTCACCCACATCTTCATCTACCTATTGCATTCCCAGTTACCTTCCCCCCAGTCCCACCCCACGTCCCATTTATTTCTCAGCCCCCTTGGGCCACCCCCTCATTCCTGATGAGGGGCTTATGCTTGAAATGTCAATTCTCCTGCCCCTCAGATGCTGCCTGACCAGCTGTGCTTTTCCAGCACCACACACTTAGATGGTAAAATGAAACCGTCAACACTGCAGGAAAATGATCAGGTGTTTTCTGCACTTTTCAAGGATAAGTACCAGTGTCTTCTCTCTGTTACCTAACACTCTCAAGGCCACCATTCACTCTAACTCTGCCGCTGGACACGTTTCTTAGCAAGGCTGACAGACTACATCTCTCACGATTGTATACAAAATGTCTACTCAATGACTTTCACCCACCTCCTCCTAAATTATTTACCCTCCTGCCCTTTTCAACTTGCTCCTCACTCAGTGGGAGTACCTCACCATCTGTCCTGCAATGCCACTAAGTGCTTTTTTATGCACTTTCGTAGTAGTCAATCCATCTCTTTGTCTCACTGCAGGAAAAACTGGTCCGTAACTGGGGTGAGATGTCCAAGACTAGGGCTGAGGATGGGTGGTATTAACTCCTTATTCAGTATAAAGACAAAATTCTTGAGAATTATTCTTCTGGAGAAGAGCATGGATGCTTATGTGGGAACAGGGAACCTCAAAAGACTGTCAACCAACCCAATAAGCTTCATTGTGCTGTGCTGCTGCCCCATTACCACCTATGTTAACTCGTTCTTAATCTGCAAAAGCTTTTATCCCTCTCATACAAATAATTTCTTTGCTTATGCAAGCACTAGCAGCATCCAGTGAACCTTGGCCAAAAAGAGCTGAGCACCAGAGAGCATTCACTCTGCCTGCAGCCCTGAAGTGCAAGTCATTGAACCCTCATAAATGCATCGGAAAGACTTTCACTCTACCCTTCACCAGCTTGAAGACTTTCACCTTGGTGGGTACTCTTTCTAGATCAGAATTGGGAGCAGAATCTGATGAGCACATTATGTCTCCAAAGCTGATTGAGCAAGAAATGTCCCAGGTCTCTGACACATGGAGGACTGCCAGAGACCAAGCACCTGTTTAACCATGAGAAAGAAAAAGATGTTCCATGGTCTTTACCATCAGTAATATTGTGTATATGCATAGCGATGGCAGGCAGAAGGAATTGCTAAACTGGATGAAAAGGTGGAGATCTCCACTGACATTATTAGCACCATTCTGACTTCAGCACGTGTATGTTTGACTGTGTGTATTCACAGGTTGGTGCTAGAGACTCCGATCGAGTACACACAGTGTCTACTGGACATGCACACGGACGTGCATTGCAAATGCTCGCCATCAATCACATGGTGGATGAGATACCTTGCATCAGATGTCCCTTCCTCTCATGGAGATCGGGTGATGCCAACAGGCACCTATAGGGAGTTCGATCTTCAGAAGTTTCCTCTCAGGACATTCCAGAGGTGTGCAGTCCCTCCACTTTGTCCCTGCCTGTCATCCCAAATCCTGCAGAAGTTCCAGGAGAGGAGGATGTGCCTGCATCTGGACAGGGCACTCCCAGCTGGGCTGGAAATTCCAGGCCCCAAAACCCAGGAGATGACTGTTCAAGTCTCTCCCTCTCAACAGGACTCATTACAGTGCAGGCTTCCTCCACTCCTGCTGCAGAAGTCAGGATTGTATATAGTGCCTGTGGTGATGAAGAAACTGCTCAAGAGATGAAGAAACAACAACTTACTGCGTGCAGATAGGTGGCACGGTGGACATTTTTATAAAAAATCTTCACTTATGCTCTTAAGATTGTCTGCTCTAGTGTCTTTGTTGCTATCAGACCTGCTTTAGTCTAACTCTTGTGAAAGATGAGCAGCCTCTTCCAACATTACAAGGATGGAAAAAATATAACTCCCAAGCTTTGTTCATTTTTCACAGGCCACTGACTCTTTGATTGCAGGTAACCTTAGATGTCATAGATCCTTGAACCATGGCATTGAGGATTGTATCCAGGATGTTGCACTTTAATGTGAACAGTACCAAAGCTGAACACAATGTGCAGCGATTGTGCTACAATTTGATGCACATCATTCCATTATTACACTGGCTTTGAGAGTAAGAATGCAAAACCATTAATTCCACAAAACTCTGGATGGAAGGTTCATTCTCTCTCGCAGCTCCTCAAGGGAGTACATTGCAATTCGAGGTTAGGGTACAGCAGTCTGCACACATGTCCATTCTCACCCATAGCACATTGGCCTGACAAGGAAAGCTGGCTCTACCTGAAACGTTGATTTCTCCACCTCCTGATGCTGCCTGTCTTGCTGTGCTCTTCCATCCTCCAGCTTGTTTACTCTGAACACATTCAACACTGTCCTACAGGACTCAAGGAATTGACAGCAAGTTAGCAGTCTACATGTACTTTGAAATGTTGAAGGTTAATAAGTGGTGGAAGAGTAAAAGGAGATGCCTTGGGATTTGTCCTAACCTGCTGCTTATCATGAGAGGCTTCACTCTCCAACAATTGGATATTGTAAAAAGACTGAAGCCTTAAGAGATAACTAGCTTAAACATCATGAGATGTTTGTTTGCTGTTTCACTCTCTGCTGCTTTTTCCCTAATGGTTAATAGAACATGTGGTATGTAGATACTTGAAAATAGATCACCCAAAGATATCAAGCATACAGTCATATGGATAGTGAGGCATTTATTCAGTAGTAGAAAAGGACAAAGGCTGTAACAGTAATGTGATCTGCTCATCTTCTGTACCAAGCAGGGAATGCTTGCCACACAACCAACAGACTATTCAGTCCAAACCCAGCATATTCCTCCTGGGAGTAGGCTTCAAGAGGTTCTCTCTGGCCTCCCAGGCTTGATAATGAATTGCTTTGTCATTCTGTACCAATCAATGTCCTCAGTCCTCATCATGAGGACATTGCTGTCAATCCTTTATTTCATCTGCATCCAGTACATCCACTCTTTGGTGACTTCATCTATGAGGTGCACAGCATGACACAGTGTTACGGGACACCTTCTCTAAGATCCCACCAGAGTGGTCCAGGTATCAAAGCCTCAGTTTTAAGAGGATTTATGGCTTGTTCTACTGTGGCCCTAGTGGGAGCATGGGCAGCGTTGTACCTTCATTCTGCATCTGTCTGAGTATTTTGTAAAAGTGGTATTAACTATTTTTTGTGGGGTAGCCTTTAAATCTTAGGGGCCATCGCTATATTATTGAGGACTCGGAAGGAGGCTGGAACCTATGAGTCTCTGGTGTCATAGCAGCTCCCAGGATATTAGATTAGATTACATTACAGTGTGGAAACAGGCCCTTCGGCCCAACAAGTCCACACCGACCCGCCGAAGCGTAACCCACCAATACCCCTACATTTACCCCTTACCTAACACTACGGGCAATTTAGCATGGCCAATTCACCTGACCTGCACATCTTTGGACTGTGGGAGGAAACCGGAGCACCCGGAGGAAACCCACGCAGACATGGGGAGAATGTGCAAACTCCACACAGTCAGTCGCCTGAGTCGGGAATTGAACCCGGGTCTCTGGAGCTGTGAGGCAGCAGTGCTAACCACTGTGCCACCGTGCCACCCTCTTGTGCAAAATCAGGCATTGATGGTCACACATTGTTTGAGCTTTGATAGAGTGGGAAACTTTTCTGTTGATGAACTCTGCAGTTTAGTAATGAGGTACTTTGAAACAATATGTATACAGTCAGGAGTGCCCGCACCTAGGAGATACCAATGATGGATTAACCCACTGCCTGAGCTGCTTAATTCTTAGTCATGGGAGAAGGATATGAACAACTGTGATCTGGAGAAAATGGCAGCAGTACCATTTCCGATGCATTTGTGGATTGAAGATTGGAAGGTTGAGGTATCAGCCACCAGGTGCTGAATCATGACTGGACTCATAAGCGTGGTTATGGAGTTGGCATCATTTCCAGGTTAAATAATTTGCATGAAGACCTGTGTCAAGTTAGAGTTGGATGCCTCCATGCTTCTTGCCTATCGCAATAGGCTTCAAGCAGAATTGTGCATCAAGCATCTCTGTGTACACTTCCATTATTTTACTGAACTGCACTCCATTAAACTCCTTATCTGAGTCCAATGCTGTCACTGAGTTTCATTTACAATTTCACCCTTCAGGAAACTCACACCCACAGTATATTTTTCTACCCAGCCTGACTGCAGTGTATTCATTCTTGGTGACTCAGCTCATGTTGATCCTGTATGTCCACATGTTGATCCTACAGCATGATGCCATTATCTGAGCTGATTGAGAGTTTCAGATTAAATGATGGTGCTTCTCTGTTATAGATATCCTCTTGCTTATGCCTTTCCTGTATAGGTAGTACCAACTGGCCAAACAACAATTTTCATGCTGGAAAAGCACAGCAGGTCAGACAGCATCCAGGGACCAGGAGAATCCAGGTATCAAAGCCTTGGTTGAGTTTTTTGAGGAAGTAACAAAGAGGATTGATGAGGGCAGAGTGGTCAATGTGCTCTGTATGGACTTCAGTAAGACGTTCGACAAGGTTCCCCATGGGAGACTGATTAGCAAGGTTAGATCTCACAGAATACAGGGAGAACTAGCCATTTGAATACAGAACTGGCTCAAAGGTAGAAGACAGAGGGTGGTGTTGAAGGGTTGTTTTTCAGACTGGAGGCCTGTGACCAGTGGAGTGCCACAAGGATCTGTGCTGGGCCCTCTACGTTTTGTCATTACATAAATGATTTGGATGAGAGCATAAGAGGTACAGATGACACCAAAATTGGAGGTGTAATGGACAGCGAAGAGGGTTACCTCAGATTACAACAGGATCTGGACCAGATGGGCTAATGGGCTGAGAAGTGGCAGATGGAGTTTAGTTCAGATAAATGCGAGGTGCTGCATTTTGGGAAAGCAAATCTTAGCAGGACTTATACACTTAATGGTAAGGTCCTAGGGAGTGTTTCTGAACAAAGAGACCTTGGAGTGCAGGTTCATAGCTCTTTGAAAGTGGAGCCGCAGGTAGTAGGATAGTGAAGAAGGGATTTGGTATGCTTTCCTATATTGGTCAGAGTATTGAGTACAGGAGTTGAGAGGTCATGTTGCAGTTGTACAGGACATTGGTTAGGCCACTGTTGGAACATTACGTGCAATTCTGGTCTCCTTCTTATTGGAAAGATGTTGTGAAACTTGAAAAGGTTCTGAAGAGATTTAGAAGGATGTTGCCAGGGTTGGAGGATTTGAGCTATAGGGAGAGGCTGAACAGGCTGGGACGGTTTTCCCTTGAGCGCCGGAGGCTGAGGGGTGACCTTATAGAGGTTTACAAAATTATGAGGGGCATGAATAAGGTAAATAGGCAAAGTCTTTTCTCTGGGGTCAGGGAGTCCAGAACTAGAGGGCATAGGTTTAGGGTGAGAGGGGAAAGATATAAAAGAAACTTACGGGGCAATTTGTTCACACAGAGGGTGGTACGTGTATGGAATGAGCTGCCAAAGGAAGTGGTGGAGGCTGGAACAATTGCAACATTTAAGAGGCATTTGGATGGGTATATGAATAGGAAGGGTTTGGAGGGATATGGGCCGGGTGCTGGCAGGTGGGACTAGATTGGGTTGTGATATCTGGTCGACATGGGGTTGGACCAAAGCAATCACTTCTCTAGCTTCCCATAGAGTTCTAGGCTACACCTGATCAGGTCCTGGGGATTTATCCACCTTTATCTGCTTCAAGACATCCAGCACTTCCTCCTCTATAATACGGACATTTTGCAAGATGTCGCCATCTATTTCCCTACAGTCTCTATCTTCCATATCCTTTTCCAAAGTAAATACTGATGCAAAATACTCATTTAGTACCTCCCCTATTTTCTGCGGCTCCACACAAAGGCCGCCTTGCTGGTCTTTGAGGGGTCTTGTTCTCTCCCTTGTTACTCTTTTGTCCTTAATGTATTTGTAAAAACTCTTTGGATTCTCCTCAGTCGATTCTGAATGGATGCCCTGAGACTACAACTGCTGCTAGAACTTTCTGATCTCCTCCTGCACCTCCCTTTCATTGCTGAAAATCTTAGCTGCCATATGACAAGGTCATGTTCTTCCTCACATCATCACTCTATCATTCTTTACCTCCCATCTGCACATACTGGCTTTCCCTGTGTCATCCAGTTTATTCCCTCTGACCTCCCTACCTCCCCTGGTCATCTATGTCCCGTTCAATCTGAAATGCATCAAATGCCTCATCACCAATGCTTCTATTCAGTCGAAATCCACCACGTAGACTCCCTGGCCTGCTGTGTACTAACTTCAAGTAGTTGTGAAGTTGAAGGCATATGTTTCTTCATCACTGCAGATTTAACTGTAAGGTTATCATTACTCTGGGTTAAATGGTGTTTAGTAACTATGCATAACATGGTGGTGCATCACAAATATATTCTAGGTGTTTGCCATCGGAAAACTCAATCTGCCTTCAATTCACTGCATCCTTAATTCCATCCTTTCACCCAACGACTAGGAAGCTGACATTTTACTTCCCAGAAAACTCAGTGCACCCACCTACCTGGTTTCCCATTTTGGGTGTTGTTTTCGAGCCAACATTTCGAGTCAATTGGGATGAAGGGTAACCGTTGACTGAAGTGTTAACTCTGCTCCTCTCCTCTGATACTGCCTGATACTCCTCTTGCTCTTTCCTGTATTTTCTGCTTTAATTTTGAATTTCCAGTATCTGCAGTATTTTGCATTTGTAGTGTGAGTGTCAAATCAGCATAACTGACATCATTGTGTAGATGCTTCTCATGGCTGTATTAACACTGTCATCAATATGGTGTCACTAGAGACTGCATTGTAATTTTGTGGCACCAAAGTCTTTATTAAATGCTGTTGTAGACAGATGTTGTACGAACTAATCCCTTCAGATGTATTCCTAAATAACCCCTAATGGATTATATGGGAATTGGCAAACCAAGTGCACTTGTAACAGGAGAGGTCGTTGTTGCTGAAAAGCGTAATTATTTTTTACTTCCTGCTTGCATTTATTTTTAGACGCAAATCAAGGTGCCTTAAAACAATGGATTAGTTTTCCAATAATGCAGTAATAACAACAAAAAATGTCTTCACCTCATCAGTCCTTCTCTTTCTCTGCTTTGTTGGCTAAATAGGGAAGCTCAGCTTGAGCAGTGAAAGACAAAACAGCAAAGCAAATCTTTGTGTTTCGGGGAAAAGATAGCCTCTAATGAATTGATTTCAGTGAACAGGAGGCTTGTATTCACTGCAGGCTGGCAGCTGGAGTTCAATAATCTTTGACTTGTTTTTGGGAAGGGTCAGAGTAACTGGTTTGATTTGAAGTGGATTTTGTGTCGGCAGCAGGTTTGGGACAGCCACTCAAAATGATGAGCCCATTCATTTTTTTTTCCCTGTGGTATATAAACAAATAGAAAAGTTGTGTGCTAGGAACCTGCCTGGACTCCCTTGCATCTCTCCATCAATGTGATGACAGAGTCCTGAGAGGATGATGGATGTGCACTGTTTTCACCTGATATTGGCTGTAAAAACAGAACCTGCATGATCTTTTTAAATCTGTCAACATGTTTGAGGGTGATATGTTTGTGGTGACGTGCTTAAGCTTAAGCGGGTCACAGAGGTTATTAGTGAAGAAGATGACAGGTGTTTGTCTGGTTGGAAAGCTTTCTCCGAGTTTCAGAAGCAGCTATCTGTGTTTTTAAGCAGGAAAATGATGAAACTACCTCAGCAAAAACTCAGAAGACTCTTTATAAAAAGGGTAAGTAAAATAATTTCCTTCTCCTGAAACAATTATAAATATTGTTTGAGAGACAGATCCTTGAAAGGTTTCACTGAGACAAATTAATTGAAAACTGACAGTGAGTAAATAACTAGTTGGCTATTAACCCTTAAATAATTGTTTTTATATTTTCACACTTTTATATTTTTCACATTTAAAATGTTAGTAAATTGAAATCTGAGATTGAATTGTACAGAAAAATAATAGTTACTTGTAACAAAATTGGGTTATGGATATAGTCTAAAATGCAGACTAATAAATAATAACCATTTTGAGAAAACAGTCTTACCAAAAGATTTGGATGATGTCAAAACCATGAATAGAAATGGTCATACAGTATGCAATTATCATTTCTGACCCTTGAGATTGTCATAAATAATCATAGAAATCAGAGCTTTGAAAAAAGTCAGTCAGCTTGCTTCATCAGTTCTAACTCTTCAAACAATTAATCCTTTTTCACCGTCCTTCTCCCATTCCCCATCACCTCATTAAATTGTCTTATATATTAATATAATGTCTTAGCCACTGTAGTAATGTCTTCATATCCTAATGACCAACTGCAGAATATATTTTTAAAGAACACTTCAGTATTCTTTTTCTAAAAGTCCTGATTCTGGGCTCCATTTGTTGTTTGATTTACTGATCAGCAGAAATAATATTTCACCATTTTGTTTCCAAAATGCTCTCATAATTTTCAAAATGTCTGTTAAATTCCCCTTTAACATCTATTCCAGTAAAACGTCACTGCTGGTGATATTTGAAAAGGCCTTTGCTGGCTCCGATTTGTTTCCCTGAGTGCACAGAGCTAGAACAAGTGGTTAGTCAATCTTGTTTGTCATGTTCAAACTCTCTATTTAATGCTTTCACACTTAGACAGAGATAAGTAATATTGTGCTATAAATAGCGTCCAGTGTTTGGTTTCCACTAAGATGTAGGAACATGGGATTCTGAAGAACAGGTAGTCAATTTACTTAATCAGCTCATTCGGTTAGGTCATAGCTGATCTGCACTTTAATTTCATTTTTAAAAAAATCTTAGCTCCTAATCTGTTGATACTTTCAGCTTATTAAAAGAAATGTTCTTAGTACTGAAAACTTCGACCATCCCAGTATCTTTTGGAGATAATGTTCTGAATTTCTACAACAGTTTATGTTCAACTCAAATAAATTTCCAGTCAGCCAACTGTTGGAACTTGAGATAGATATTCAGCTGCATTGTCACAGCAATTTCCAATGAGGTATTAGCCCACGTCAGTTTTATTTTTATCTTTACACCAATTTTGCTTTTGGTAAAAATGTGAAGAATGTTTTTCTCTGCAATCAGGCTCACCACAATTCTTTGGAATGATTATGATTCTGAGGCAGCATGACTCTTTCAGAACTAAAGAACCAAATGTTCACACTGTTAGAACATTGGGAGCAGCATCTTTAATATTGCAGGAGAAACATGAACTATGTCTGGTATACATATTTTAGCACAAGCCCCACATTGCTACTTTACTTCTGTGTTGCCATTGATTGTCCAATAGCAGGTGTGATGGAGACCTGTATGACACTGTGATTTTAGTGAGTGCTTGAAGGTGCAATCCAAAAATGGAATGGGGAGGCATTAGAAGCCAAAACAGAAAAAAACTTGCAGAAGTTTCAACAAAGGCTGTTCTTCAGTTCAAAGATGCATCCCTCAAAAAGACAAACCCTTCCTGGGTATTGAAGAAATCTGCTGATAAGATAAAGAAGGCGTACCAGAAAGTCCACAGCATGAGCATGCTGCCATGTGCTAGGATTCCTGGTTAGTTTTATTGGCCTAACTAGGTCAAGAAAGGTGTGTCCAGTTACACGATTACCTATATCCTTCTGCAGTCATGACCTCTGCTGCCCTTATGCACTGCACCTTGCCCTTGCTTCTGTTCAATCTGCTGTATCAAGGCTCCTCCACCACATAGTTCCTCACATATCATCATTTTCAAGTGCACCTTTCTATGTTTGCAGATGGTTTTGTGTCAAATATATTGTTGGGGGCTGGTGGAGGAAGAGTGGTCATTGAGTACAGTTCTGAAATCAGTCTAGAGGTGTTACTAACTGAATCTTGTATTATAAGGGCAACCTGGCATCATGGGCAATAGAATAAATATTGAAATTATCATCTTTCTCTTTGTTGTCTTTCTCCTCAATCTCATCTTCCTTCTCCTCCCCCTCATATTTATTCACAAATTTTGTCAAGGGCATCAAGAAAAATCATTATTATCTTGTAATGAAGTTGAAACAAAATATTCTTGAAAAAAGTGATGCAGAAATATCACAGTCGAGCAACAAGCACTGTGTTTTGTTCTGTTCACCCTGCATAGCCAGGGTGCATGAGACCTAGGAAGGAAGAATAGTACTGCTATATCTGGAAACCTTCCATATTGTGCTGCTAGGATGGCAGGAAAGCCAGTACAAAAAAAAAAATCAAAGGCATTTGGGAACTACTAACACTGGAAAAACCGCTTGGTAATGAATTTTCTTGGAGTCATACCTGCTCCTCCCCAATATCTTCACCAACAGTGCATTGGAAATCCCATTTATGCACATAAATTCTGCTGGCAGCACCGGGCAGGAATAGAAAGAGGTCACGGAAATTTTCTGGCCCTACGATTTGGTAGTATGGAATGCAGTGACCAGAGGCTCTGGTAGCAATGGGATGACAATTCAGAGATCGGGAAACAAAGCCGAGATGGTTTCTCTCCATTTACACTATTGGTTCCCTTAATAGTTTGAAAACTTCAACCAAATTGCTGTTTAATCTTCTAAATTCCAGTAAATTTACCCAATTTTCAGTAATCTCTCCCTATAATTTAACTCTTGGTGTTCGTGGTTTCTTTTGGTAAATCTATACTATGCTTTATTCAAAGTCAATGTATTATTCTTAAGGTGCGGTCATTGGAATTGCTCATGGGTAAGTTACATGCTGCATTATCCTTGTCTGTACATTGTCATTAGGCAGAGTTATCCTGTTGATATATAATGATTGTCACACTGACAAATTTGTGATTATATTAATTGCAGGATTGTTGAGTGATCATAGAGTTAAACACAAGATAAAATATGATCAATGCATTTTATAATAATGTTTCTTCGAGATTGTTCCGGGAAGACCAGGAATTAAAAAACCTTAGGTGAAGAATACTGCAGCATGTAACTCACCTCCTGACTCCCCAGAGCCCAGTTAAAAATCACACAATACCAAGTTATAGTCCAACAGGTTTATATGGAAGCACTAGCTTTATGTGTGCTGTTTCTTCATCAGGTGGTTGTGGAGTATAAGATCATAAGACACAGAGTTCACAGCAAACGATTACAGTGTCATACAACTAGAATGATATATTAAACAAATCTGGATTGTTGTTAAGTCTTTCATCTTTTAGAATGGGTTGCAGGTTTTGGTTCATTAATATGTAAATCCCAGAACTTCTTGTAAAATATCTTCTCAAGATAACTTAAGGTTTTAAAACAAAAGATGACATCTCAGCTCAGACAATGCATTAAAGGTGTGAAGTCAGAATCTGTCTGTATCCAATTGTTGAGTCAGATTGGTTCTATTTCCAAAGTGGAAATTAGAAAATATTACATGGATTGACCGCCTGCATTGACTGCCTGCAGATTGTGCATTTTTGAGCAAAAAATGAAAGGACCTGCAATGTTTTTAGTCATTGTGGACACCTACTCAAAGTGGCTGGACGTACGTGGCCATGACGATAGAAAAATTGTGCACATCTTTTGCAATCCACAGACGCCCTGGAGTGTTGGTTACAAATGACGGGCTATCATTTACCAGCAGGGAATTGAGTATTTCCTAAAGTCAACTGTATTTGAGAGATATGTAAAACAAGGACTGCAGATGCTGGAAACCAGATTCTAGATTAGAGTGGTGCTGGAAAAGCACAGTAGTTCAGGCAGCATCCGAGGAGAGGTAAAAACAATGTTTCGGGCAAAGACCCTTCATCAGTATTTGAGAGATAAAGACAGTTTCATTCCATCCATCATTCAATGGTCTGGCAGAAAGAGCAGTCCAAACTTTAAAGGTAAGCTTAAAAAAAAGCTCACAGTTACAATATATTCCAAACTGTTCTGGACCACCCTTCTTGCAACTACAAGGATAACTCCTTGCTAATCGGGAGAAGACTCTGCACCAGGTTAAATCTGATTTTCCAGACCTGGGGGTGAAGGTGAAATGGCATCAAGAATGCCAATGACGGACAAAAGACTACTTACTTCAGGTGACAAGGTTTTGTATAGGAACCACAGGAATGGCCCAACATGGACACACGATCAGGTGCAGTGGTGTGTAAAGTTTGGGGAGGTATGACAGTCCTGAACAAGCATGTGGACCATATGAAAGTTGCAAACTCACAAATGGTGCAGAAGCAAAACCTGCCAGGCTTCTCAACAGCCTTTCTGACTGATCTGGAACCCATGGGTTCTCCAAGTCAATCAGGTGTTAAAGATACCTCAGAATCTGAAATGGGTTCTGCAGCTGTTGCCACCTTGATGCCTTTGGTGACTGAAGAAGAGAATGATTTTTTTCTGAGATGCTTCAGGTCCAAGAGATGAGCTACTATGCATTACACGCCACCCATATCAGAGGCAGAGTTGGAGAAACCTGACCTTGTGTTAAAATGCCCCAGGAGGAGATCCAAGGAATGAACCAGTCCTTGGACTCAGAGAGGGACAGATGTAATGACTGTAATGAAGTCAGCCAGGTAAAGGTCATTGAATATGAGTTCCCTGATTGTGGCGGTTACTCTTGTCCAATCTTGGATTCCTGGCTGACAAATAAGAACAAGAGTGCCAGATATCCTGTTTAACTCTGAGAGCTGACTCTGAGGGAGCTGGATCAGTATCAAGGCCTCTCCACATGTAAATAAACAGAGCCTGGGTGACAGAATGGCAGCCTCTATGGATTTGTTGCACATTGGTTTCCATTTGAAATTCTCCAAGCAGGCACAAAAGGTTGCAGAAGGATAAATGCCTGTCACATCCAGCATAAATCAATGTTCCCCAATTTTTAATGTCACACAATGTCCCATATCCAACTTGTGAATTTGGCAATTTTCCTTAAAATACACTCAGAGTATTTGAGGAGGCATTTCACTTGAACATGATCTTAGCCACACAGATACCAGGTAGCATTTTATAAATGTTTTTGAGTTTCTTTGTACAAGAAACTGGTCTGTATAAAGGGTTAACGATAACGTTACTCTAAGAATAGTGACTAAGCATGTGCGTAGGAGCTGTTTCATAGTGCCATTATTTGGAACCGGAACCTGGGTTTGCAAGTTTTCAGAGATGCTCTTCTTACTTTCCTAATATTCCATAATGTTAATGTTTACTCACTTCAGTGCAGAAATCAGATTTTCGAAGATTGTAATTAGTTCTCTACCTGTGAGAAACCGGTTTTTAAATTACAAATGCTTTTCTTCTAATAAACCTATTTCAGCCCTGTTATAAAACTGTATTAAGTCAGAACATTCAGGGCCTCTGAATGATGTGGGCCGTGGCAGTGAAGTTGAGAAACTCATAGGAGATGATCAGCGAGGAATTTCCTGTCATTAAGAGCAAAGTGTCTCATTTTCCAACCAAGTGTGGAATAATGAGATGGGATTCTCACTTGTAAGTGGCGATAGGCTTATTTGCATTCATTAGCACACATTAATATCCTTATTAATGACATTTTTCCTCATTGATATGCAATTCCCATTTCTCCCACCTACTGGATAACAACTAGATAGTGACAATGCCCAAACTGAAAGTCAGAATGGTAATCTGGCGATTGCAGCTTGCTGCTTACTCCTCTGGGCCTCCATCAGACATGAACATCTCAAGTAATATTCCATTGTCAGTGTCTGCATCCATCCCCCGTACACCAATACGCATAGGTCCCCATTGGCAAAGCAGAATGCCAATTTGCCTTGCCCAACATATCTGAAGTAATTGACAGGAACTGTGTAGGGCACAGTTTGACTGATGTGCATAGCTGGACTTTAAAAATAAAGGCACCAGGAATTCTGTGAGGTCCTGGCAGTGGCCATACTTTTGCCTGAGGTGAGTAAGTGAATATGACGAACAGGATGCCATAGGAATCTGGTGCATGTGTGATGAGGTAGTTTGGAAAAGTTATGTGAGAGAACTCTTCCATGAAACTTGTCAAAATTGAAAGCCAGAATTTCTGATAAAATTCAGCCCATGAATTCATCAAGGAATATGTTTTAATAGAAATAAGGTAATCACATTCCATTGCAATGATTGAGAGCATTAATTCATGGGAATGTTTACGTTGCTGATCGCACAAAACTGAAATTTCCAGATTTAAAATGCATCTTCATTCCAATCACATTGTATTAATTTCAAGGTTTTTTTTTAATTGACTTCAGTTTTTCTTTGCCACATTAACTCTATCGAGATTTTTCATAATCAGCAGAAGAAATATGAAGAGCGCCTTCTCCACGTAGACTCTGGATTTTGATTGAAGAGTTATTTGAAAGTGAGGGCATGGTTTTCAAAGAGTTAAATCCAATTTGTTATTAGTTAACAGTTTGTCTAAGTATCACTATTCAGTCTACCTTTCAGGTGAACGAGTACAGAGCTGTATATTGTTTTGGAGCTCCAGTTTAAATGCTACAAATGTGTTCTCTGACCAACAGATTTGGATCACTTGATTCAGTGTGACAGGGTATCCTAGCAGCAGAGCTGGCACTGCTATGATGTACTGTTCTACATTAAAAACGTTGCCGGAATTAATTAACAACTATCACCTGCTCTTTGGTAACAAACAATTACCGTTCAGTTTGGTAGTCTGTCATTATTTTAGATTAGATTACTTACAGTGTGGAAACAGGCCCTTCAGCCCAACAAGCCCACACCAACCCATTCCCCTACATCTAACACTACGGGCAATTTAGCATGGCCAATTCACCTAACCTACACATTTTTGGACTGTGGGAGGAAACCGGAGAACTGGAGGAAACCCACGCAGACACAGGGAGAATGTGCAAACTCCACACAGACAGTTGCCTGAGGCAGAAATTGAACCCAGGTCTCTGATGCTGTGAGGCAGCAGTGCTAACCACTGTGCCACCGTGCCACCCACTCCAGCCCCACTTTTCCTTGTTCCACATATCTTGTTTCCTCTCAGACCTCTCACTGTTCTCATAATGTGCAGAAGACAAAACATTCACAATTCTTCTCAATTGCATCACTCAGCACGGATGTTATAGACGCACATACAGATTTTCTCTTCCCTGTGAAGAGAAACCTCATTTGCATTCAATACCTTTTCTTCTGTATTAATGTGGGAATCACTTTTTTAAAAATTCAGTCATGGGATGGAGGTGTCTCTGAAGCCCATTCCTAATTACCCAGAGGTCAGGTGATAGTCAAAATATGCGTCTGGAGTCACATACAGGTCAGACTAGATAAGGACGGTAATTTTCCTTCCTGAAAGAACACTTAGTGATATGGAGTTTTTGTGACAATGGTCACCATTTGGCTAGCTACTTATTCTAAGTGTTTTTAAAATTGTGTTCAAATTTCATCATTTGCTATGAGGGGATTCAAACTCATGTCCCCAGAACTTTAGCCTGGGTTTCTGGATTACAAGTGTAGTGATATTACAACTACACTGTCATTTCCCTGATGATTTGTGACCCACTTATTACTAATCTGCAGAACATTGTGTGCCAATGTGCTGGATTGCCTCTATGTTTCTTTAAAAAAAAATCTCTCTCCAAAAAGCACTGTTGTTCTCAAAGACACATTCCGCATGCATTCCAAGCTTATTAATTTACCTTAGCACTGCTGGGCTGAAGTCCAAACTATGAATACACATTGACCTACAGTCTACTCAGATTGCTGGTTTGGTATGGACCTGAGTTTGAGTTTCAATGACATGACTAAAAGTGGCCATCTTTGCTACTTGGGCAAGAATGCATAATGACGCTTAGCTGGGATGAGAAACTCATTACATGCTTGAAGCATCTGAATGCAAAGGGAAACTTTCCCTCATTGATAGTTCTGGCCCAGTGACCTCTGCTGCAGGTACACAATATTTATGTAAGGTAAAGAGGTTTCAAGTGATTGTGTTTTCTGCTATTGATACTGGGTGATTGGCACATTTATTGCCTGTAATAATATGGCCTTTTTGCCACAGTGGAAAGCAATTAATGGATGACTTTTTGAAAGTCTTTTTTTACACATCATATTATTCATTGGCTCTACACAGTGGATCTAACATGGGTCAATAGACATGGAAGTGCCATTGCTTGGCATAGAGAGCTTGAGGGGGCATGGATGGAGCAAATGTTTGTGTCATCTACAAATTCTGGACTGTACCTTATACATCAAGTCTAAATCCCTAACATAGATCAAGTAGTAAACCTAATGCCCTGGAAACACCAATATATTACTTTATTCAATCTGAAAAACAGCTGTTCACCATTACTATGTTTCTTGTCACTTAGTCAGCTTTGTATCAATGCATCCACTGCCCCTTTTATTCGGTATGGGCTTCAAATTGTTGACAACTTATACTGCGGCACTTTATCAAACATTGCAACCATTGCAACACATTAACTGGATTACCCAGACGAGTCATCTCTGTTAACTCATTAAAATAATAAACCAGTTGGTTAAACATGATTTGCCTTCAACAAATCTGTGCTGACTTTCCGTTCTAAATCTATACTTGTCCAAGTGACTGTTAATCTTGTCCATGATTATCATTTCTAAAAGCTTGGAAAAACTTTAACATTGCAATTCTCTAGTCCCCTGGAAAGACTAACGATATCTAACAAGACTGGATGGTTATAGCCCCGACCTCTGCAAATTTCAACTGTACTTTCTTCAGTATTTTCAGATGTATTCCACTTGGTCCTTGTGATTTCCTTTCTAACACCTCCTCTATATCAATTTTCATCCATCTAGTGTCTGAACTATCTCTCTTTCACAATAATTCTGACAGATGCACTTTCTTTGATGAAGATACATGCAAAATACATGTGTTTAACTGTGGCTGTGCCTCTGCCTCTATATAGAGGTCTCCTGAATGGTTACCGATCAGCCCTACCCATCCCCGTCGTATTCTTTTTTACTTTCTATCTACCTATAGAAATATTTTTTGATTCATTTTTATATTAGCTGCCATTCTATTCTCATACTCTCTCTTTGCCTCATTTCCTTTTTCATTTTCCCCTATATTCAGCCTGGTAGCAATAATTTAATGCAGAGAAGTGTAAAATGATACGTTTTGGTAGAAAGAATGAAAGAAGTAATGTGAATGAGCTGGCACAGGACTAAAGTAGGAGTAGAAACAGTAGGGGTCTACGTACAATACATTTGAAGTTGGCAGAGCAAATTGAGAAGGCTGATTTTTTAAAAAAGCCTGTGGAATCTTTAAGTTTATGAATAGAGGACTGATATACTAAAAGGAAGGAAGTTATAGTAAAGCTTTATGAAGCATTAATATCTTAATTGGAATATGATGATGACTTCTGGGCACTACATTTTTCGAAGGATGCCCCAGCCTTGGACAAAATGCAGAAGACATTTACTGGAATGTTGCCAGGCTGTGGACTTCAGTTATGTGGGAGACTGGCGACATGAGAATTGTTCCCCTCAGAGATTAGGTTAAGAGGAAGCTTAATGGAAGTGTACAAACTCATGAATGGTTTTGATAGCTCAAATTTATCCCATTATTTTCTGTGGCAGATGTATTGGTAACCAGATGACAAAGTCGAAGAGTATAGTGCTGGAAAAGCACAGCCGGTCAGGTTTATGCCCGAAACGTCGACTCTCCTGCTCCTCGGATGCTGCCTGACTGGCTGTGCTTTTCCAGCAACACCCTCTTCAATTCTGATTTCCAGCATCTGCAGTGCTCACTTTCTCCCAACCAGATGACAAATACTGGCAATTAAAACTTAATTGAGGAGACCCTGAAAAACACTTCAATCTACATCACATGGACCATGACCTCTGGGGGTTTGTCTTCAGTCCTATGTTTGCTTGCTGTAGCCTGAACTCTAGCACCCTAAGAAGCCAAGCATCATTCAGGCTTCATGTCCACTGAAGATACAATCTGGATCCCAGCTGAAAAAATCTTCATCAACACTACTCATTCATTCTGAAGCTTTGTATTCTTCCCTCCGTAGCATTCCTTCACATCATTATTTTAAATGCATTTGTCTACAAACAGCTGCCAGATTAGCCTAAAAGTCAAAAAGACCTGGTTTCCAGACCCATTTTAATACTTGAAGTCAAAATTAGATTGACACTGTGCAATACTGAGGGACACTGTTATCAAAAAGGATCAGTGAACATTAAAGATTCTTTAACATCTGAAAAAGAACTGTTCTTAGCCAACACTTTTTTTCATTCAAAACAGATTAACTGGTCTAATGATCTCATTTAAAAACAGAAATTGCTGAAGAAACTCAGCAGGTTTCAGCAGCATCGATGCAGAGAAAGCAGAGTAAATTTTCAGGTCCAATGACTCTCCATCAGAACTAGTAGCAGCTAGAAAAAGGTGGTATATGAGCTGAAACCAGGGTGGGGGTGGTTGTGGTGGTGAGGGGGGCTGTGGGGGGATGGGGGTTTTTGGCAGTAGAGGAGTAAGTGATACATGGAAATGAAGCCCAGAGGAAGGGAAAACTATTAGGCACACAAGGGGATGTATAAGGGCAGCCCAGGGAGAAAGAAAAGCTGCTAATGAGGACCATAAGTAGGTGAAAATGGGTTGGTTGTGCTGAAAGCAGCCTATTTGATGACCAGGTCTGGGGTGTGTAGGTGGGTCAAGGAAATTGAAGAGGTGTTCAGGCCCTGAAATGATTGAACTCAATACTGAGTCCTGAAGACTACAGGATCCCCAAGCGGAAAATGAGATTCTATTGTTCCAGCTTGCACTGAGCCTCACTGGAACACAGTAGCAAGCCTGAGGCAGAGATATTGGCTAGAAAACATGGTGGTGTGTTGAAGTGGCAGGCAGTTGGAAGTTTAGCTTCATTTTTGAGGACACAACATATTCCACAAAGTAGTAGTCCCTTTTGTGTGCTGTCTCCTCAGTGTAGAGGAGACCACATTGTGAGCAGTGAATATAATAGATGAAATGGAGTGAAGTACAGGTAAGTCACTGCTTCTCCTGGAAGGTCTTTCTGTGTCCTTGGATAATGGGTTGGGGGGGAGGGAGTAAATGGACAGGTGTTACACCTTCTGCAATTGAATGGGAAGGTGCTGTGGGAGTTTGGGGAGTTGTTGGGAGTGGAGGAGAAAGGGACCAAAGTGTCCCAGAGGGAATCGTCCCTGTGGAATGTTAACAAGGGAGGAGAGGCAAATATGTGTGTGATGTTGGCATCCCACTGGAGATGGCATAAATGGCAACATCTGATCCTTTGGAATGGAGATGTTGCTGGAGTGGAAATTGAGGATTAGGGAACTGTATCAGTGTTGTGGAAGGGAAGAGAAGGGGTAAGAACAGAAGTGTGAGAAATAGTTCAGATATGGTTGAGGACCCGTCAACCACAGTGTCAGGGAATCCTTAGTTAGGAAAAAAAGGTAGACATTTCTCAGGCTAATTATTGCTTATGGAAATTTAGAATCATAGAAATATACAACACAGAAACAGAGCCTTTGGTCCAATCTTCCGTGCAAACCAGATATCCTATATAAATCCATTTGCCTCCATATCGCTCTAAACCCTTCCATTCATATACCCATCCAGATGCCATTTAAATGTTGCAATAAGACCAGCCTCCACTACTTCCTCTGGCAGCTCATTCCATACATGCACCGCTCTCTGCATGAAAACTTTATCCCTTAGATCTCTTTTGCATCTTTCCCCTCTCATCCTTAACCTATGCTCTCTAGTTTTGGATTCCCCTGCCCTGGGGAAATGACCATGCCTATTTACCCTACTTAAGCCCCTCATGATTTTAGAAATCTCTGTAAAGTCACTCCTCCGTCTCCAATGATCCAGGGAAAATAGCCACAGCCTATTCAGCCTCCCCCTCTCACTCATAGCCTCCAACCCTGCCAACATCCTTGTAAATCTTTTCTGACCCTTTTCAAGTTTCACAACATCCTTCCTATAGCAGGGAGACCAGAATTGCATGGAATAGTCCAGAAGTGGCCGAACCAATGTTCTGGACAGCCGCAACATGACCTCTGGTCATTGTACATTTGAAAAGAATAAATGCTGTCCAAAGTAGCTCATTATTTGTGAAATGAAAAATATGCGTAAGCTTTATCTAAATCCAACCCTTTGTCCACCTTCATTAAAACTCCTGACAAATGGCACCGACAGACAATACTGTTCAGGTTAGCAAAGCTCTACATCTCTGGCTATGTTTGGTTCTTTGGCTGAAGTTAGTTTTGAATGCATCCTTTCCCAATCCCCATTAATAGCAATGTTAATGTTTTCTGTCCTTTGCAAAACCATCATCTCCTCCCCTTTCAGACTCCCTTTTCTCCAGAATTGGGAAAGGGTCCAAATGATTATTAGGAACAGATCAAGTAAGCCTCATGGTCCTGGATATACTGATTTCCCCCAAGTCCACAAGCTGTTTTGTAAAGATACTTACTTTACAGATGCAGCCTTTCTCCCAGAGTTTCTTCTGGAAGCATCAAAGTAAGGAAAACAATTAATTTTTCTAAACTTTTGTGAAATCTGTTTTTAGAATGTTTAAAATTGACTTTAAAATGTTGCATCAAAAGTAAAGGGACAACTATACTTTGTTTTAAGTGACGTGAAATACTAGTTCTTGTAACATAGCAACCCTTGACCTAGAGGCAGGACAACAAAAGCCCCGCAGCTGAAGACGAAGAACCTATTGTTGTAAAGACCAATGAAAAGCTGCAGCAGGCTAGCAAACACAGGTGGCCTGTTTATAAACAGCTGTGTGAGTGCAATACTGTTAAACAGGATAGAGCGTTGAAGACAAGATTAAAGCAGAATTAGACAATTATATGGCCATGCTTGAGTTTTGCCAGAGAATTTATTGAAAAAGTCAAATACATTCTCTGGGGAATCTGTCCCATGAAAACTGCAATAAACCTAGCTAAGGAGGTTCTGCTATTTGGTAATGACTGTCTCTTTGGGTACTCAGATGGAGTGGAGGTACCACTGTAGATGATTCAAGGAACAAATCCATTTGGTGAAAAATATATGAAAGATCCTATGTTCTCGAGACCAAGTCAGAAAACCTGAGGTGCTACATGAGGGTGGGGAGTAAAATGATTGGCTGTACTTACATGAGATAATCTTTGTTGAATGATGAATGATTTATTTATTGTCATTTATATCTTGAAGATACAGTGAAAAGTGTTTTGTCACCAAATCCAGTGCTTTTTTGTGATACAATAAGAATAAAATGAAATTACCTAAATAAGAGTTTGTCTTCAGTTTAAATTGGGGTCAAGCACAAGCTCAGGGCTTCTACAAGATTTCTGCATGATGTTCCGGTCCTTAAGGAGTCCCGCTCCAGAAACAGCAATAATGGTGCCAATGCCCCAGGAGAAACCGAGCTCTGCTGCTGCCATACCTTACCGACACTGAGCAAAGAAGAAGAACAAAGAAAATTTACAGCCCAGGAATAGGCCCTCCAAGCCTGAGCTGATCCAAATCCACTGGCTAAACCTGTTGCCCAATTCCTAAGCATCTGTGTCCCTCTGCTCCCCACCTACTCATGCATCTGTCCAGATACACCTTAAATGAATCTACAGTGCCTGCCTCTACTACCTCTGCTGGCAACGCGTTCCAGGCACGTACCACCCTCTGTGTGAAGTACTTACCGCGTATATCCCCCTTAAACTTTCCACCTCTCACCTTGAATGCGTGACCTCTCGTTGTTGAATCTCTCACGCTGGGAAAAATCTTATCTCTATCTACCCTGTCTATACCCCTCATGATTTTGTAAACCTCAACCAGGAGCCCCCTCAATCTCCTTTTTTCTAATGAAAACAAATCTAACCTACTCAACCTCTCTTCATAGCTAGCACCTTCCATACTAGGCAACATCCTCACAAATCTTCTCTGCACCCTCTCCAAAGCATCCATATCCTTTGGTAATGTGGCGACCAGAACTGTACACAGTATTCTAAATGCAGCTGAACCAAAATCTTGTGCAATTTTAACATGACCTGCTAGCTGTTATACTCAATACCCCGTCCGATGAAGGCAAACATACCATATACCTTGTTGACCACTCTATCCACCTGTGCACCTAGCATTTATCTGAATTAAACTCCATCTGCCACTTCTCAGCCCATTGGCCCATCTGGTCCAGATCCTGTTGTAATCTGAGGTAACCCTCTTCGCTGTCCACGACACCTCCAATTTTGGTGTCATCTGCAAACTTACTAACTGTACCTTACATACTCGCATCCAAATCATTTATGTAAATGACAAAAAGTAGAGGGCCCAGCACAGATCCTTGTGGCACTCCATTGGTCACAGGCCTCCAGTCTGAAAAACTACCCTCCACCACCCTCTGTCTTCTACCTTTGAGCCAGTTCTGTATCCAAATGTCTAGTTCTCCCTCTATTCCATGAGATCTAACCTTGCTAATCAGTCTCCCATTGGGAACCTTGTCGAATGCCTTACTGAAGTCCATATAGATCACATCTACTGCTCTGCCCTCATCAATCTTCTTTGTTACTTCTTCAAAAAACTCAATCAAGTTTGTGAGCCATGATTTCCCACGCACAAAGCCATGTTGACTATCCCGAATCAGTCCTTGCCTTTCCAAATACATGTACATCCTGTCCCTCAGGATTCCCTCCAACAACTTACCCACCACCGAGGTCAGGCTCACCGGTCTATAGTTCCCTGGCTTGTCTTTACTGCCCTTCATAAACAGTGGCACCACGTTTGCCAACCTCCAGTCTTCCGGCACCTCACCTGTGACTATCCATGATACAAATATCTCAGCAAGAGGCCCAGCAATCACTTCTCTAGCTTCCCACAGAGTTCTTGGGTACACCTGATCAGGTCCTGGGGATTTATCCACTTTTAACCATTTCACGACATCCAGCACTTTCTCCTCTGTAATCTGGACATTTTACAAGATGTCACCATCTATTTCCCTACAGTCTATATCTTCCATATCCTTTTCCACAGTAAATACTGATGCAAAATATTCATTTAGTCTCTCCCCCATTTTGTGTGGCTCCATACAAAGGCCGCCTTGTTGATCTTTGAGGGGCCCTATTCTCTCCCTAGTTACCCTTTTGTCCTTAATATATTTGTAAAAACTCTTTGGATTCTCCTTAATTCTATTTGCCAAAGCTATCTCATGTCCCGTTTTGCCCTCTTGATTTCCCTCTTAAGTATACTCCTACTTCCTTTATACTCTTCTAAGGATTCACTCGATCTATCCTGTCTATACCTGACATATGCTTCCTTCTTTTTCTTAACCAAACCCTCAATTTCTTTAGTCATCCAGCATTTCCTATACCTACTAGCCTTCCCTTTCACCCTGACAGAAATATACTTTCTCGGGATTTTTGTTATCTCATTTCTGAAGGCTTCCCATTTTCCAGCCGTCCCTTTCCCTGCGAACATCTGCCTCCAATCAGCTTTCGAAAGTTCTTGCCTAATACTGTGAAAATTGGCTTTTCTCCAATTTAGAAGTGAGATGAAGAGAATTTTTTTTACAGGGTGAGTTGTTAGGATCTGTATTGCACTGATATGGAAGAGTGGCAAAAGTAGATTAAGATGTATTTTTATTAATATCTTTTTTTTTCAAGAAATTAATGAATATCCTACATCAGTTCCAGTCATGACTGTTGTTTTCTGACAGTTTTTTTCTCTGATTAAGTTGTAAAAAAGTTAATGAAAGGTAGATTTAAATACACTTGCAGGCTGCAGCCTGTTCAACAGAAGAATGTGTGCTGTACATTCAGAAGAGAGATGGAGCTGGAGAAAGAAATTGTTCAGCATGTTATGTGCTGTGACAAAGGTGCTAGACCAGCACAAATACAACCTCCATATTGGAAGCTGTCTCATTGCCTGCGTTATAGTAGTGTAATCATATAGCCTTTGACAGCAACGGTACAAATGCGCTGACTCATCTGTTATACACCTTCCATTTTTGGTTTGTCATGACCAATAAATTATAAATGTCTTTTTACTGTATTATTAATTAAAGAAACTGGTAAGCCAATAATCAGGACTCTGACCTTGTGAAACAAAGTGTTCTGTGATAGTTAATTAAAATTGTTGAATTGCTCATCTGGGATTTAAATGACATAATAACATTTTTAAATCATCAGCTATTATTAAACAGTAATGTGAGGAACAGTGCACTGTATCTGTACATTTGCTGCTGTTAATTTGCCTCAAGATGATACAAGGATTCCTTACAAAGGTGGAAACTTGCATATGAAGGTTTGAATGCAGTAGCAATGTCTAATACCTTATGACTAGGATGTTCCCTTTTCCTCTTATAATTGGTTACAATGGTGCTTCCCCGACCTGAACAATTTGGAATTGGTCAGTGATGTTACCTGCCAGTGAGTTGTGAGGTGGCCAAGATAATTGTACATTACTACTGATTTCCTCTATCCTGCAAGGTTGGCCAAGAAGTTCTTACTCTTTTGACCAATTGATAAGAGCAAATATGATATGATAAAATTAGTGCAGTGTCTTTAGTAGATTGAACTGACGATCTGGGACTCACTGTGTTTAGATGCACTCCCTCTGGAAACCTTGCATTGCTGCTGAGAGTGAGAGTTGCCTGATGCTTCTCTAAGTCTTTGGACACTGGTGGGTGCATATTGAGCCTTCTTGTGGAGTTATTATTTTATTTCTAATATTTTATTGAAATGGTGTCATGTTGCCAAGGAATAATTTGCTTTATTGCTCTGACGTCTATATGAAGGCATATTGAAAGTCACTTGGAGTTTATTTATGGTCAGGAAGTTGAAAAGGGAACCTGTGATCAGTGTCAACATGCTGCAGATCTTATATCCACGTAGTTCTATCTGTGTAAATGACATCCAAATGCACTGAGAGCTTTCATCACTTCAGCATCTCAACATTAATGATGCCATAGAAATAATCCTCACAAGGGGTCTTTTCAAACTAAAGAGTTGAATTGGTTCTCCTTTTGCATTAAAGAATGTTATTTTACAGATAAAGGCTTCTAACCATGAACATTTGTATTTTGACTTCATTGAACTGTCATGAAGGAGCAGAATATAAGATTCAAAAGAATATCCACAGTATGTTGTCCCGAGTGATTTGGCTGAAAGCATTCAGAGGAACAAACCAGCTGCAGTGTTGCTATAGTAACTGAAACCACCTTGTTGTCAGAGGTTTTATGACATGAATCTTTCAAGATGAGTGACACAGAAAAGTAGAGGGGTGACTGTTGCTGAGCATAGTTTCCACTTGCTCCTTTTTGAAATTAACTCACAATCACTTGATTTTTAGTGAAGACCTACATTACATTTAATTTTGGGTCTTGTCATTCCAGTAAGAGCTCCTTTTGGTGCAGTTACCTCTTTGATGGAAAACTCTTCAATCAATTACAAGTTCAGTTCCTATCAGCAGCTTTAGATGTATTCAAATAAACGGGATCATTGATTTCACAGCATAAGATTATTCTACTTTGGTTGAAAAATTAGTCCCTGACTCATTTCCTCACTTATTCTTCCAGTGAACTATTTTGGGGATCAACCTCACACTTGTCATTTTTACCAGCTTCCAGCAAAATTTAAACTCTTTGGAGCTGAGAGTAGGAATATGTACTATGTGGGAACAGGAGGTGCAGTGAGACAAATCTAAAGTGAGTCTCGTGACCTTGCAGCAATAGAGCAGAGCCAACTACTTCCCAGGTCAGTGAAAGGGGAAGGTCTGATTATGAGAAAAAATGGAAAATTGTTTTGTGCAAATTGGCCTGCAGTCAAGTGCACTTCCTTAAGTTGGTTTTTAGATCATATATCGCTTACCATCATATGTATTTTATTCAATATTGTATGGTAATACAGATAGAAATGGGTGTTAAATCACTTTTCTATTGGTATGTGAATTGAACGCAATAATCATTTGGATAGACCATAGTCAATAATTGCTGTCACATCTAGTCAACAATATCAAAAGCTGTAGCAATTGTTGTGAGTCTGCGATAAAACTCTTCAGTCTATTTAACACTCCAGAATACTGAAGCACCCAAAATTAAGCAGAAAATAACTAAAATGTCATGGATAAATGAGAGGCCCAAGAGGCTTCACATAATTAATCTAAATAGTCCATAAATGTTTGTCCTGAAACTATTCCCACATTGTCTTAGGTATGCTGTACAACCTACTTAAGATAAAGATTAGATAAGCTTCAACATCAAATATTGCAGTGTTGCATGTAAGGCAGCTTCCCTAATGACCATTTCATAATCGCCCTTTTTTATTTCATCATTCATCAGGTGCCCCATCAGTGCCTTATCAGGATTTGAAATTTACCTATTGTTCCCTTTATCACTGTGTTGGGTCAAATATAATTTTTCAACAAAAAGCTAGATACATGTTATTGATTAACAACAGTTTACCCAGGCTCAGTAGTTCCCTCTTTTCATTTGCACTGTTTATGATAAATATATTTGTGGACTGAAGCTTACATTCTTCATATTAATTCATTGTATATAAATGAAAATTTTAGGATATGGCCATTTCACCCACCATATTGAATACATAGAACATAAAAGAACATAGAAGAATACAGCGCAGTACAGGCCTTTTGGCCCTCGATGTTGCGCTGATCCAAGCCCACCTAACCTATACTAACCCACTATCCTCCATATACCTATCCAATGCCCGCTTAAATGCCCATAAAGAGGGAGAGTCCACCACTGCTACTGGCAGGGCATTCCATGAACTTACGACTCGCTGAGTGAAGAACCTACCCCTAACTTCAGTCCTATATCTACCCCCCCTTAATTTAAAGCTATGCCCCCTTGTAATACCCGACTCCATACGCGGGAAAAGGTTCACACTGTCAACCCTATCTAACCCCCTAATCATCTTGTACACCTCAATCAAGTCACCCCTAAACCTTCTTTTCTCTAATGAAAACAGCCCCAAGTGTCTCAGTCTTTCCTCATACGATCTTCCTTCCATACCAGGCAACATCCTGGTAAACCTCCTCTGCACCCGTTCCAGTGCCTCCACATCCTTCCTATAGTATGGCGACCAAAACTGCACACAATATTCCAGATGCGGCCGCACCAGAGTCTTATACAACTGCATCATGACCTCAGGACTCCGGAACTCAATTCCTCTACCAATAAAAGCCAGTACGCCATATGCCTTCCTCACCGCACTATTTACCTGGGTGGCAACTTTCTGTGTACATGGACACCAAGATCCCTCTGCTCATCCACACTACCAAGTATCCGACCATTAGCCCAGTACCCCATCTTTTTGTTATTCTTCCCAAAGTGAATCACCTCACACTTAGCTACATTGAATTCCATTTGCCACCTTTCTGCCCAGCTCTGCAGCTTCTCTATATCCTGCTGTAACCTGCCACATCCTTCCTCACTGTCAACAACTCCTCCGACTTTCGTATCATCCGCAAACTTGCTCACCCAACCTTCTAACCCCTCTTCCAGGTCATTTATAAAAATGACAAACAGCAATGGTCCCAAAACAGATCCTTGCGGAACACCGCTAGTGACGGCACTCCATGAAGAAACTTTGCCATCAACTACTACCCTCTGTCTTCTTCTATCCAGCCAATTCCTAATCCAAACCTCCAATTCACCCTCAATGCCATATCTCCGTATTTTCTGCAGTAGCCTACCATGGGGAACCTTATCAAACGCCTTACTAAAATCCATATATACCACATCTACCGCTTTCCCCTCATCAACCTCCTTCGTCACCTTTTCAAAGAATTCAATAAGGTTTGTGAGGCACGACCTGCCCTTCACAAAACCATGCTGACTATCCTTGATCACATTATTCCTATCCAGATGTGCATAAATCCTATCCCTTACAATTCTCTCTAAGACTTTGCCCACAACAGAAGTGAGACTCACCGGCCTATAGTTACTAGGGTTATCCCTACTCCCCTTTTTGAACAAGGGAACCACATTTGCTATCCTCCAGTCTTCTGGCACTACTCCTGTAGACAAAGAGGACATAAAAATCAAGGCCAATAGCTCTGCAATCTCCTCCCTTGCTTCCCAGAGAATCCTAGGATAAATGCCATCAGGCCCAGGGGACTTATCTATTTTCACCTTTTCCAGGATTTCCAACACCTCTTCTCTACATACCTCAAAGCCATCCATTCTACTTATTTGTGACTCAGTATTCACATCGACGACAATGCCCTGTTCCTGAGTAAATACTGAAGAAAAGTATTCATTCAGTGTCTCCCCAATCTCTTCCGCCTCCACACGCAACTTCCCACTACTATCCTTGACTGGACTTATTCCTACCCTAGTCATTCTTTTATTCCTAACATACCTATAGAAAGCCTTAGGGTTTTCCCTAATCCTACCGACTAAGGACCTTTCATGTCCCCTCCTTGCTGCTCTTAGCTCTGCATAGGGACATGCATAGGGACAACACATTTAGAAGGAGTTGAACAAGAGAGGATGGATGGAAAACAGGGATTTTAGAGAGCTTTGTGCCCAGAATCTACTGTTTGTGGTGTGTATTTGAGTAAGAATCCAAATAATCTAGAAAAGGGGAAAATACGCAGTGTATTGATTTTTATTGCTGGCTGAGGTATTATTGTCCAAGAGTCCAGATGCACATTTGTTAATTTGTATAGTGACTTAAATATGCAGTGTTTTGAAGTTGAAACTCACTATCTTTGCTTAGCTGGAAATCAAAAATAACTTTCGGGTATTGGGGTATGTTTCTCTAACTGCTCTTTGGGAACCCTTTGGACATTTGGGCAAAAGGTTATTCTTTGTACTGAGTTAATGAGTTCTTGAAAGATATTCAACTTACCTGGTCATCATGCTATAACCAAATGCCTATTTTCCATCATAGCCTATTGATCAGCCTATTGAACTGACTTCTTCCCCTTTCTAATACATGGTTACAGTCAGACGTCAATTTTTTTGTCTTTTTGAAGGCTCTGAGATTTTCTTGATAACCATTTTTGATTTTCAGAGACTACATTTTTGTTGTCAGGCTCTCCTTTGGTCAAAGGATTTAAGATGGAAGTCAAACTATTCTCAACACAGGAATTTACAAATTTACTCTAAACCTCCCTTAAAGGACCAACTTGACTTGCAAATTTTTTTCACACATGTTTATTAAAAAAGATGCTCACACTAGCAATCATTTGTGACATGTCTATAAGTTTGAAAAAAATCAAAGAAAAACTGGATTTCGCTCACAATAATTTTCTCTCTTTACCTCAAGAGAGATTTGTCAATTTTAAGCTCTACTTTCAAAATTATTTTTGGACAAGCATAAAAAAGGATAAAAACCATTTGATTTGATTTTTTTTTGTTTGCTTATTGTTCCAGCAATAGTATGAAAACAGTTCAGGAGGAGGATTTTAGAAGAAAAAAAACCTTTAAAACAAAATATGTTGGGAAATCATAGAAGTCAACAAAATAATTTGTTCAGTATGATGAATCCTCACCACAGCTTATGATGTTTTGCAAGGCATTTCAGTTTTCAACAAGTCTATTGGGCATTATTAATCAAGTACAAGTTGCACTGGTATGATATGCATTGTTACAAAGATTGTGACAGAGTCAAAATTAGTAGATCCATCATCTTCCAACTACAGCTGTTCTTCTGCCCAAGTCAATATGAATTCAATAGATTGGACAGTACTTAATGCACTCCTCAGCATTAACCTATTCAAAACCTAATACCTTATATACAATAAGCTGCAATTGTTGCTTGATTCCCTCACCATCTATCTGACCCTAAGAGACCTCCTTCTATTGTCAATTCCCTGCTCTTTCTTTCTCTCCCTCTCTCTCTGTCTCTTTCTCTCATACATATATTCACACACACACATGCACACACGTGTACATGGTCAGAAACCCCTTTCTCTTTCTCACCACTGCCCACACCCCCATCCCCACCACAATGTTGCTGCTCAGCTCCTTCTATCACAGCTCGCCTCTTTTTCACCATTGTTGCTCCACCAACCATAGCTCCTGCCTCTGAAGGAGCAACATGAGCAGGCAAGAAGGAGCTTGTCACTAGAAGGAGATAGTAAGGACTGCAGATGCTGGAAGTCAGAGTCGATAAAATGTGGAGCAGGAAAAGCATAACAGGTCAGACAGCATTGGAAGAGCAGGAAAGTCGCTGTTTTGGGTCAAGACTGGGGAAGGGGAAGGGTGCTCAGAAATAAAGAGAGGGAGGGTTGGGTCTGGGGGGAAAGTAGATGTGACAGTGATAGGTAGATGCAGGTAGGGGGTTATTGTATTGGCCAGTGGGAAGGGTGGAGCAGATAAGTAAGAAGAGTTGGATCAATAACATTAGAGGAGAAAGTGAGGTCTGCAGATGCTGGAGATTAGAGCTGGAAATGTGTTGCTGGAAAAGCGCAGCAGGTCAGGCAGCATCCAGGGAATAGGAGAGTCGACGTTTCGGGCATAAGCCCTTCTTCAGGAAGGGCTTATGCCCGAAACGTCGACTCTCCTATTCCCTGGATGCTGCCTCAATAACATTAGAGACAGACTTAGTAATTAGAGCAGCAACTCTTTGTAGATTCTGACTCCAAAGCATATCTGCTGCTGCACCTCCTTTGAAACAAAATGTTTTTCTGCACTTGCATTTCCAAGCTAAATTACATGAAATTTAGGAACTGGATAACAAATTCAAAATGGTTACCTCTGTCTTTACCATTTTGAGGGCTTTTAGATGCATTTTCTGGGCAGACAACTACCTGTTGTCCATTTATTTAGAGCATTAGTTACTGTATGTAATAATAGATTCCAACCGGCACTGGAAATGTAAACTTTTCACTGCTGGTCAAACGTATGGGGCTTTTCAAGATTTTCATGATCTAGTTGCAACAGCAACTTTATTTGTATAACACCTTTTGATTAGCAAAGTGTTCCCTATTGTTCATTGTGTTCTGTTATGACCCTGTTGGGAAAGAAAAGTGTGCTGATGCTCAAGCCTCACTCCTCTCAGGGTTGCTACAAAAGCACACAACGTCCCTGATTTACCTAATTGTTGGAAACAGATCAACAGAAAGTTTTAATCGCAAGAAATATCTATGAACTATCAACATTTAGCTTTAAAACTCTAAGCCCCTTTTAGAACTTCACACACACACACACACACACACAAATACAGTTCAATAGCACCAGACAATAGGTGCATTGAAATGTTCTTATCATGTGCTCAAACTTCTGATTCTTCAATCACCTTTCACCTGGTTTCTTCTCTTTTTCTCAAGAGTACAGCGTGATTGGTATATTAACTACAAAGTCTCTTTGTTACTGGTTAAAGGCAACAGCTTACTGGGAGAAAATAACTAGGTACTTTTACTACAAAGAGATAGAGAGAGAGAGAGAAAGACACCACCTTCCCTTCCATTACTCTGAAGGCTTCTCCCTATATGGTGCAAACCCACAACTTGTTCAGATGCCCAGAAACCAATCGTCAGCTTTGGTCATCCACTGGTTACAATTGCACAAACCAATCAGCTACTTGTTGCTGGCCAAATCTCACTCTGCACCCACATCCTGGACCATTCACAATAATCTTCACCCCACTGCTTGTATAAAGCAGCAATGTAAACACCACAATGTAAACACATTAACTTGTTTTCAAGTGAGTAGCAATTCCTTCCACAGTCCTTTTGCCTTTTAGTCCACAATCAAAAATACAGAAAATAAAATGACATGGTAGTGATAATTCACATATGGCTGATTTATTGGTTCTGATAACTATAAACAGAATGAACTGATGTTTAAATATGGTGCTTGTCTGTCTCAATATTTGGTTGGTTGATTTAAGGGGTCCTTCAGTTGGTGGGTTTATTTGGTGAGAGGGAGCTTCTCTGCAGTGGACTGTGGCACAGATGGAAAACTGAAAAGTGTGACATACATATGACTACAAATGGTTGATGGTGATGATGGCAGGTTTTGGGGGCGTTCAAGTTGGTGGAGAGCAAAGATGTTGGAAACTAAGAGAAACCTGAGAGCAAAGTTTACCTGGCATTAGAGAAATTATTTTTAGTTAAGTTGGGATTGATGAGAATAAAAAGAGCAGGAATATTTAGGAAGGGAGCATTAGGCAGGAAATTATAGACTGGTTAGCCTGACCTCTCATCATTGGGAAGAATTGAGAGACAATTATTAAGGATTAGATTGCAGAATACTTGGAAGTCTTGGTAAAATAGGTCTGAGTCACACGGGATCTCAAGAGAAGGTCATGCCTGACAAATCTCTTCGATAATGAGCAAGTTAGACAAAGAAGAGCCAGTGGACATGATCTATTTGTCAAAGATAGCCTTTGGCAAGCTACCACATAGGACGCTGCTAAATTAGATAAGAGCGCATGGTATTTAAGGCAATGTACTGGCATGGATAGAGAATTGGCTGACTGGTAGAAGGCAAAGAATGTGAATAAAGGTTTTTTTTTCAGGATGGTAGCTGATGACAAGTGGAGTTCCGTAGGGGTCAGTACTGGGAATGCAGCTTTCACAGTATTCATTAATGGTCTGGATGAAGGAAATAAAGGCAATGTTACTAAGTTTGTAGATGACACAAAGTTAGGTGGAGGGATAGGTAGTATTGAGGAAGCAGAGCAGTTGCAGAAGAACTTGGACAGGCCAGAAGAGTAGGTAAAGAAATCGTAAATGGAATATAATGTGGGAAAATCTGAGGTCAAAGGTAGTAAGAATAGAGGCATAGTCTATTTTCGAAATGGGAAAAGACTTTGGAAACCTGAAGCACAAGGGTACTTGAGAGTCCTAGTTCAAGTGTTAATGTACAGGTTCATTTATTAGTTAGGAAGAAATGAATGTAAGCATTCATTTCAAGGACTAGAGAAGAACAGCAGAGATATACTGTACTGCTAAGGCTATATAAGGCTCTGGTCATTCTGCATTTGGAATACTGTGAGCAGTTTTGGGGCCCTGTGTCTCAGAGAGGATGTGCTAGCATTGGAAGGGGTCCTCAGGAGTTTCATAAGGATGATCCAGGGAGCAAGGGCTTGTAATAAGCAGAGCAGTTGAGAATTTTGGGTCTGTACTCAATGGAGTTTAGAAGGATGAGGGATGATCTCGCTGAAACTTAGAGAAGACTGAGACACCTGCATAGAGTGGAATGGAGAAGATGATAGGAGAGACTAGAACTGGAGACAAAACCCCAGAGCGAAGGGATAATCCTTTGGAACTGAGATAAGGAATTTCTTCAGTCAGAGGGTGGTGAATCTGTGGAACCGATTGTCGCAGAAGACCGTGGAGGCTAAGTAATGGAGTGTCTTTAAGACTGAGATAGATATGGTATTGATAAGTAAAGGGGTCAAGGGTCACAGGGAGAAGGCAGGAGAACTGGGTTGAGAAACATATCAGCCATGGTCAACTGGCAGACTCGTTGGAACGAATGGTCTAATTCTGCTCCTCTACCTTATGACCTTAATGAGAATGACTAGAGAGAGGTGGAAATGGTTAAGTGTGACAAAATAGAAGGGAAAATGATTTGATATAACTCAAGACAGTAAGAAATAGAAACAGAAGTAGGCTGTTCAGCCCCACGAGCCACCTCTGTCATTTAATAGGATCATGGCTGATCCAAAACTCCTCATGTCCACTTGTCCTTTTCCCATAGCCCTTGATTTTCTGACTAATCAAGAACCTATCTATCTCTGCCCACACAGCTCTCTGTGGCAAGAATTTCCAAAGATTTACAACTCTCAGAGAAGAATTTTCTTCACAGCTGCATTTTAAATTGGTGTCCCTTTATTTTGAGACTATGCTGTCTCGACCTAGACTCTCCCTTGAGGGGGAACATCCTCTCAGCAATTACTGTCAAGTCCTTTAAGAATTCTATATGTTTCAATGAGATCAACTCTCGTGTTTCTACACTCCAGTGAGTAGAGGCCCAACCGATTTAGCCTTTGCTCATTAAACAATCCCTCCATATCGGGCATCATCCTAGTGAACTTAATGAACTTTAGTCAAAAGTTATTCTTTGTGCTAAAAATGAAGATTTACTACATTTAAATGAAAACATTTTTGAAAAGTTTTGAGGTGAATTAAAAAGAGCATTGATCCAATAGATAAGCACACTGGTAGCGATCGAGACTCTCCAGATGTTTCTACACTGTCCAATTCAATCAAGCATGCATCACATAAATGTCGACTCAAGGTTGCAACAGTTATAATGTTTCGGCTAAGTTTGTATCTGAAGTAAATACTTTGTCATACAACACGAAATAAAAGC
Source organism: Chiloscyllium plagiosum (assembly GCF_037043375.1). NCBI lineage: Eukaryota > Metazoa > Chordata > Chondrichthyes > Orectolobiformes > Hemiscylliidae > Chiloscyllium > Chiloscyllium plagiosum. The sequence continues at coordinate 71,581,948 of NW_028270148.1, read as the reverse complement.
AAAAATAGTTCGGATGCTGGAAATCTGAAACAAAAACAGAAAATGTCAGAAAAGCTTAGCAGCTCTAGCAGCATCTGTGAAGAGTGGGAGAGTTCCTGTTTAATGTTGAATGTAACCTCTTAGGAGTTCTGACGTTATTGGAATTATTGGTAGTTAGGAAGCTGTCTTCTTCAATAATAAATGCTGAAATTATAACAGGAAGATTTCAAGAAATACTTGTTTATTTCTTCAATAATACTGAGCTCATCAGATTTAAATCTAAATCTCAATTCTGGAGATAAACTGTTCCCAATTAGACAGTCGATTCAAGTTTTAGTTCATAATGATTAAACCATTGGTTTGTAACTATGTTGCTAATATGTGTGATCTTCTGCTGGCGAATCAAACTATGTTTCTCCCCCTCAGCAATCGTTTGTAATAATGAGTTGCTGCATGGTCATTGTTTCTTTATCATGTACTGTAAGCGCTTATTCAGGGAATTGATAGCGTGATACTGGAAACGAGGCAAAATTTTAGACTATAAAGTGCCACTTAGTGCGGTTGTGCGTTCAGTTCCTGCAGAGGTCGAACCCACCTGCATGAATGGTGCACCAAGTTAAAAATCACACAACAACAGGTTAGAGTCCAACAGGTTCATTTGGAAGCACTAGCTTTTGGAGCGCTGCTCCTTCAGCAGGTGGTTGTGGAATATAAGATCGTAAGACACAGAATTTATAGCAAAAGTTTACAGTGTGATGTAACTGAAACTATATATTGATAAAGACCTGGATTGTTTGTTAAGTCTCTCATCTTTTAGAATGACCGTGTTGGTTTCAGTTTTTCCATATGTAAGTTACAGAACTTTTTTAAAGTTACATTCTCAAATGAACTTTAACAATAGATGCCATGTCGGCCCAGATAATGCATTAATGGTGTGAGGTGCTCTGTGTGAGGCTGTCTGTGCCCCAATGTCAGACTGATTCTAATCTAAATAACGGATTTACAGAATCTTACATGGATTCATGCAGTTTTTGAGCAAAATAAAATGTAATTCTGCAAGGACAAATTCACCCCACAAACTTATATGTGTATGTGTGAGTGGTGCATGTGGGTCTGTGTGTGCAGGGGAAATGAGTGTCTGTGAGAGAGTTTGTGGATGTGTATGTGTGTGAGTGTGAGTGTAAAGGGGTATAAGTCTGTGAGAGGGTGCGTGTGAGTCAGGGGGTGTATGTGTGTGTGTATGAGAGAGCGCTTGTGTATGAGAGAGGGTCTGCATGATTGTATGGGTCTGTAGGAATGTGTGTGTGTGCGTACAGGAGTGTATGTGTGTCTGTTGGAGTATCTGTGTGTTTGTATAGTGCAGTGGAGTCACCTGTAGTGTGACATGAACTCAAGGTCCCAGCTGAGGTCATCCCCATGGGTACTGAACTTGGCTATCAGCCTCTGCTTAGCCATTCTGCATTGTTGCCTGCCCCAAAGTCCACCTTGGAGGATGGTCACCCGAAGGTCCGAGGTCGAATGTCCTGGGCCACTGAAGTGTTCTCTGACTGGGAGGGAACACTCCTGTCTGTTGATTGTTGTACGGTGTCCATTCATCCGTTGCCGTAGCTTCTGCTCGGTCTCGCCAATGTACCATGCCTCAGGGCATCCTTGTCTGCAGCGTATGAGGTAGACAATGGTGGCTGAGTCACATGGGTACCTGCTGTGTACATGGTGGGTGATATCCCCACGTGTAATGGTGGTATCTGTGTCGACACTCTGACACATCTTGCACCGTCTACCTTGACAAGGTTGTATGGTGAAAGTTGGGTAGTTTGCTGGGAATCTTTAACTGGGAAGTTTACACTCTCTTTATTTCAGTTCGATATGGCTTAATGTACATCCTTAGAATGTGAATCCCCAGTCATTGGGAACATCCTTCTTGTTTTTTGTCTGCTTAGTCCTCTTAGGATCTACGTTTCTATGAGACTCCCCCTCATCATTCTAAACTCCAGTAAATGACCAGAGATGTCATTAGATTAGATTCCCTACAGTGTGGAAACAGACCCTTTGGCCCAACCAGTCCACATCGACCCTCCAAAGAGCAACCCACCCAGACCGATTTCCCTCTGATTAATGCACCTAACACTATGGGCAATCTAGCACGGCCAATTCACCTGACCTGCACATCTTTGGATTTTGGGAGGAAATGGAGCACGCGGAGGAAGCCCAAGCAGACACGGGGAGAATGTGCAAACTCCACACAGACAGTCACCCAAGGCTGGAATTGAACTTGGGACCCTGCTGCTGTGAGGCAGCAGTGCTAACCACTGAGCCACCGTGCCGCCCCATGGTCAGCTTATGTCCCACTTGACCTGTAAGGGAGGAGGCTGCAGCAAACACTGAGTGTAGGGCTTTTAAAAGGGAAAGAACATTGGTTACAGCTCATAGGCATATAAGCTGCCTACTCCCTGGTCAACCCACAGCATTGACACCCTCTGTCTGTTGTATCTCCTTGACATAGCCTCTGCTGGACAATGCTTTGATAGCTACATCTTTGTGCATAGATGGAGCCAAATGTGAAGGATGTTGGATGAGGAGGGACAAAGATTGCCTCTGTTTCCCCAGCTTCCAGATTGTGCAGTAGGTTCTCAGCACAGACCTCCAACCATGGAGCCTTGTTTACAGTCACAAAGTGATGCCAGATGATGTGAAGATATGTTTAGAGCTAACACAGAGAGACTCACTTGTGTCCCTTAAGTTAACATCAGGAGCATTTATGCAGAAACTAAGTGACAAACAAGTCTTTTTCATCTATGCCACCAAAGTGCCCTCTATACACTCTCCAACATCCCAGTGTAGTCCTTGATGGAATTCCATAATCAGGGTGGAATGGAGCCTATTTGGTGGGGTGACCTAGGAGTGGAGTGATGAGACTGTCAGACATGTCAAGGGTGTTTTTGCCAGAGGCAAAGTTGACCTCCTCACCTTGAGCTTCCAAGGGTTGGAGGAGGCTGGGAGGGTAGAGATGGAGGATCCAGCCATCTCTTGCAGTTCCTGAGTGGAAAATGCAGAGAGGCCTGTGTGGTTCCATCACTAGCTGGATGACTCTCGGTACCACCGTCTCTCCTTTTGAGGAGGGGTTATCAGAACCAGCCTGCAATCAGAGATATCCCTCCACCCACTCTCCGCTTGCCATTGCTTTGCCATGCCTTCAGTCCTGGGGACTAATGGCTGGGGCAATGGAATGCAGGTGTCTGTGCCTCTCAGCAGATCCTGATGATGCTGGACCTGTTCTCCATGGCAGTTGCCAATCTGTCCATTAAGGAGGACAGATGGTTATTGCAATGCTGCAGCTTCTGGGTAATGAGAGCCATTGTGTCCCACACACCTGTCTGCCATTGCTGCTCCACCTTGTGCATGAGGATGAAGCCCCTAATTGCTGACACCAAAGGATCCTGTCCTGCCTGGGGTTGAGTCGGTGTCTAGTCTCCGGCTGTCCTCTGAGTGCCAGTCACTTGAATATTTCTTCTTTGGCTAGATATAGAGCTGCCTCTGACCAGCTTGTGTACCAACACTCCCTGTCTACGGTTTCTCCCGGATTGGTTGAGGGTACAGGAGGCAGTTTATTTGATGATTCCTCTCAAGCTTCAGTACTCTTATTCTTGTAAGGGCACTTCTGGACGAACTGAGCACAAAGATTGTTGGGAGGCTTAGTGGAATGCATAAGAGAGAAGAGAGAGACAGTGACAGTCAGTAGTTAGAAATGGCGTGCAGTGATTAACACCACTGTCATTCACAAAATGAGAGTTGCTGCAGAATGAAGAGTGGGCCATGGATGCTTTGGCATCCATCTAAGAGCAGTCCTGTTCATCCCCTTTTGTAGGGAGCGAGGACACAGATGTTTGGCACTCCTCCACCTGTACAGGCTCACTCTCTCTACTTCATTGTGGACTGTTTTCCCCTATAATGAGAAAAAAAGGTGTGAGAATGAGCTGAATGTTAGCATTCCTGTGAAAACTAATGCAGTTTATCAGATGATGTGTCTGTGGAGCAGAACGTAGATGAGGAATAGATCATTGGGAGGCATCAGAGAAAATGGAGTAGGAGAGGAGAAGCCATTGAAAGTGGTCCTATGGTGAGGATGAATAAATAAGAATAGAGTCAAGCAGGTTTACTCCCAGACAACTGAAAGGTAGTGGGAGAGAAGATGAGGTCAATTCTGCCAAACGGCAGTCAGCTCGAGAATGTTGAAATGGAGAGTGTACTCTTGTCACAGTAATATAGGATGTAATTTGTGACTTCCATAAGGGTATGTTTAGCATTGAGGCAGATTTGACATTCAAACAGGGAGTTCGAGATGGAGCATGGCAAACACATTTGGAACCAATAATGCTTTCTAAAAAGCTGAGGGGAAATATTTAAATATGGTTACAATGATAACAGAAATAACTTCAAAAGGTGTGCTTCATAATGCCACCGACTTGCCCTTACCTGTTATTTTAGTTGATTTTTTATTTTGTATTCTATATTGCAGGAAGGTTAAGATGGAAACAGAGCACCCTCTACAGGACATTTGGGAAATGAGTGAACAATGTAACAGATAGGAGCAGGAGTAGGCCATTTACATACATAAGACATAAGAACTAAGAACAGGAGTAGGCCATCTGGCCCTTCACACCTGTTCCGCCATTCAATATCATCATGGCTGACCTTTTCATGGACTCAGCTACACTTACCCATGCTCTCACCGTACCCCTTATTTCCTTTATTGTTCAAAAACAAATCTACCTTAGCTTTAAAAATATTAACTGAAGAGATGTCAATGACTTCCCTGGGCAAGGAATTCCATCGATTCATAACCCTCTGGGTGAAGAAGTTCCTGCTCAGTCAGTCCTAAAACTGCTCCGTCTAATCTTGAGGCTATGCCCTCTTGTCCTAGTTGCACCTGCCAGTGGGAACCTGTCTATTTCTAGCTTATCGATTCCCTTCATAATTTTACATGTTTCCATAAGATCCCCCCTCATTCTTCTGACTTCCAATGAATATAATCCCAGTCTACTCAGTCTCTCCTCATAAGTCAATTCCCTCAACTCCAGAATCAACCTAGTGAACTTCTTCTGCGCCTCCTCCAGTGTCAGTACATCCTTTCTCAAGTAAGGAGACAAAACTGCGCACAGTACTCCAGGTATGGCCTCACCAGCATCTTGTACAGCTGCAACATAACCATCTTGCTTTTAAACTCAATCCCTCAAAGACTATTTGCCTTCCTAATTACTTGTTGTGCCTGCAGACCAATCATCTGTGATCCATGCACAAGAGCACCCAGGTCCCTCTGCATAACAGCATGCTGCAAGTAAAAATCCTTTTTTTATTGCTCCTACCAAAATGGATGGCTTCTCATTTATTAACATTGTATTCCATCTGCCAGACCTTTGCCCACTCACTCAATGTATCTATGTTCCTTTGCAAAGTTTCATAGTCCTCTGCACACTTTGTTCTGCACCCCTCTTAGTGTCATCCACAAACTTTGACACACTACACGTGGTCTCCAACTCCTTGTCATCTACATATCTTGTGAATAATTATGGTCCCAACACTGATCCCTGAGGCACATCGCTAATCACTGATTGCCAGACAGAATAACACTCATTTATTGCAATGTTTTGGCTTCGACCACATTCCGTGGTAGTGAATTCCACAGGCTCACCACTATCTGGTGAAGAAATTTCTCCTTGTCTCAGACTTTAAAAACTTTACCTCGTGCTTAAACAATGCGTTTTGAATTCCTCCATCATCTGGAACACTTGTCTTCTCCTGTTTGATTTTTATAGGTTTCTATGAGATTTCCCCCTCATTCTTCTAAACTCCAGTGAACACGATCCTAACCAACTTCATCTCTCCTTGTACATCAGTCAGCCGTCCCAGGATTCAGTCTGGTAAACCCTTACTGCACACCCTCGATAGCAAGAAAATCCTTCTTCAGATAAGGAAACCAAAACTGAATCAATTCTGTATAAGTAAAGAAACAGTGTTGGAAAAATTGAGGGGATTGAAGGCTGATAAATCCATCAGAGCTGATAACCTATATCCCAGAGTTCTTAAGGAAGTAGTCCTAGCAACAATGGAGGCCAATATTCCAGGTCTCACTAATGCCCTATATAAATTGCAGTGAGACATCCTGGTTCCTGCAATCCTCTTGGCTTTGAATGCCAAAATAGAATTTTCCTTCTTTAGTGTCTGCTGCAATAGTACGTTTACTCTCAGTGATTGGTGCAGGTCTCATTGAACATTCCCCTCTCTCAATTTACAGTCAAATAATAATCTGCCTTCCTACTTTTGCTACCAAAGTGGATAACCTCATATTTATCCACATTTCACTGTGACGGTCATTCATTTGGTCACTCTCTCAACCTGCATCGATCACATTGCAACTTTGCTGCATTCTCCTCATAGTTCACCCTTCCACCCAGATTTTGTCTCATCTGCAGATTTTGAGATATTTCACTTAATTCCCTCATCTAAATCATGAATATATATTGTAAATATCTGGAGTTCTAGTACTAATCCCGACAGCAATCGTCACAGCCTGCTGTTGATAAAAAGACCCATTTATTCCTGCTTTTTATTTCCTGTCTGCTAACTAATTTTCTATCCATCTAAATACAATCACATGTGCTTTAATTTTACACATTAATCTATTTTGTGGGACTTTGTCAAAAGCTTTCTGAAAATCCAAATAAACCACATTTGTCTCCCCAATTTGACCTCTACTAGTTACATCATTGAACAATTCCAGTAAATAAGTCAAGCATGCTGACTCTAATTTGATTCTTCTATTGTTTTCTAAGTGCTCTGTGATAAAATCTTTGATAATGCACTCTAGCATCTTCTGCACTTCCAATGTCAGACTCACTGGTCTATAATTCCCAGTTTTCTCCCAACACCGTTTTTAATTAGTGCCGTTACATTAACTACCCTCTGGTCTGTAAGAACTGTTCTAGTATCTAAAAGAATTTTGGAAGATGATCACAACTGCTTCCACTATTTCTGGGATTACTTCCATAAGAACTCTGGGATATAGGTTATCAGCTCTGGTGGATTTATCAGCGTTCAAGCCCATCAATTTTTCCAACACTTTTTTTACTAATACAGAATTGATTCACTTCCGCCTTGTCACTAAATCCTCTCATTTCTTATTCATGCTTTCCTTTGTGAGGACAGAAGTTAAGTATGAATTTAGTTTGTCAGTCATTTCTTTGTTTGCCATTATAAATTCCCCTATTTCTGACTATAAGGGACCTACATCACTTTTCATCAATCTTTTTCACTTTATATACTTATAGAAACGTTTACAGTCAGCTCTTAGATTCCTGCAAACTTACTGATAGTCTATTTTTCCCTTCTTCGTTAATCCATTGGTCCTCCTTTGTTGACTTCCTAATCCTCAGGTCTCTTGTTTTCTCTTGTCAATTTGTATGCCTCTACTTTGCATTTAATACTATCTCTAAGTTCCCTCATAAGCCATGGTTTGATCACTGTTCCCACTAGCCTTGGTTGACTGCAACTCCAACAAGATTGACATCATATCAACCAACTTAAGTACTCAATCAAACATTGACAGATCATGCCTGTGGTGTAAGACACCAATAAAATGCATTGCAGCAACTCATCAAGGCTTCTTTGGTAGCACTTTCCCAATTGGCAATTTCGACCATAAGGGACAAGAGCAGCAGAAGCAGGGAATGCCATTATGTTCCCTTTCAGCTCAAACATCATTCTTGCGTGGAAATATATCACCAATGTTCCTTCACTGTTGCAGGTTAAACTCCTGAAACTCTCTTCAAGACACGAGTATGGAAATATTTTCACTGCATAGACATTAGGAGTTAAACAATATGGCTCACCACCACTTTCATAACGGCAGTTAGGGATAAATGATAAATTCTGTACCAGCCAGCACAAGGCATCCTGTAAACTTTTAAAAGGAAGATCCAGACTATTCATATTCAGTACCTCTATCAATTTCCTTCTTTAGTCCTGTAATTAGTGTCACTATTTCTTTTTAATTATTCACATGTTTCTAAAATACTTCTGAGATCATTATTTTAGAATTGTAAAAATGTTGCCTGGAATGGAGAGTTTTTTGATTGAAGGAAGATTTGTTAGCTGCAATAGAGTGTGTGTAAGAAGGCAATAGGATATGTTGAATGTGAATGTTGGCAATTGATGGGGGTGTGAGGAGATGCCTGGAGGGAAATGAATGAGTAGTTGAGTGATTCTGTAAGGCATGTTGGTCAGAGGAGTAGTTGCAGGAGAAGTCAGAAAGTGACAGATGCCACCTAAAAGTCATATTCACTGTTCCTTCCTGACCTACTGGGGTCATTAAACATTCTTTAGATTTTTTACCGGGTAGGGGAGGTTAGCTCAGTTGGCTAGATGACTATAGTGCAGTGCAAAATAATCACTGTACTAGCTGTGGCCGTTTTTCAAAATCTGCCTCCTTGCTTTACCCCATGCTTGTGAAGCGGTTACCCTCAAGCTAGATATAACTAATTGCCATTCTCTAATGGAGGGAGATGCCTGTGATACCTCGTGGACTATGTCTCTATATCAATCTTGTGTGAGGTCCTGGCTACCTCATCCTTATTATTGATGACTTCTGCAAAGGTCAGCCAAGTCCTTTTAACTTTGAGTGGTTGACCTTTTCCTTTTTGAGGAAACAGGCCTCACTTGTGGTCCTCATTACTTCCAGCATAACCTCCAGGATATAGTCAGAGCATTTAGGCTAGCAAACATGAGCAGCCTTCTCATGTTTTCCTTCTGTTTATTTGCGATGTGGTGCTGGTGTTGGACTGGGGTGGACAAAGTCAGAAGTCACACAATACCAGGTTATAGCCCAACAGGTTTATTTGAAATCACAAGCTTTCAGAGCACTGCTCCTTCTCAAGGTGAAGTGGAGGGAAATACACAGGCACAGAATTTATAGGTGGAGAGATAATTGCAAGATAACTCCAGATAATTTAGAGTGTCAAAAGATTGTACAAATGATGTGAGTGGAATGTGGACAGGCTGAATAACAAGTCTTTGCAGGTGATCAAAAGTGTCAAATGGTGTGAGTAAAATGTCAACAGCTGAATAGCAAGTGAAGGGATGACCTATGGTTCAATTAATCAAAGCAGAGAGATAATTACAACAAATCAAAAATAAGATGGTGTGCTTTCCTTCACTTCACCTGATGTTGGAACAACGCTCCAAAAGCTAATGATTCAAATAAACATGTTGGACTCTCAACTGGTATTGTGTGACTTATGATTTCTATTTATTTGCCTCCTATAAGCCTCAGATACAAGGTTTGTTTGAAGAAGATTATGGAAAAGCAAAGGCAAGGCCATGAAAGGATTTAAACCCAGTGATGAAAATATTATTTTAAGGCACTGCAGAATCCAGGTGCCAAGTGGAGGATTAATGATGTGAAATAGGATATCACGTCAGAGCTTTGGATGCATCCACATTTATTTTAAGGCTGAAGAACAGCTAAGAGCACATTGAAATAGTTGAATCTGAGAGTGATAACAAAAGATTAGGAGTAAGTAGTGCAGTTCATTTGAAGCAGGAGCCTGTTTATTCTTGTTTAAGAAAGATTGAGCTGTACACTTCACTCAGCAAACAAGGACATTTCACAAACAAAAGGTGCAGCTTTTAGAAATGGTCCATGAGAGTTATATGATAGAGTGCTGCAGGCTTCATCCAATGGAAATGCTTCCTCAATAGTAAAACATTAGTATGGGTTTCTTTGTAGCGGCCACTGTGGGATTAAAGGCTCACGAAAATCTGGTTCTGCTTAGAATGAAGTGTTAAAAGCTTTCAGTCCATTAATTCTGTGCAGACCTATATTAATACTGTTGATTAGTAAACAATCCTTCATTGAAGTTTACACCGTAGGACAAAATCGGTGTCCTGAAAGAAACTGGTGTTCGCATCCTGAGCCAAATGTGCATTTGTCCTGGATTAAATAATAGTAATTTTCACTCACTGGCTTAGATATCTATGGGCTGGATTATGGGCACCAAGGCCAGTACCTTGTATTCGAGTATTTCCTGACGCACCACGTCTGTCTTGTATAAAGTATCCTGAAATAGAGTAAGTTTAACTCTTGGCTTGTGAGGCCTGAAATGGAGCCAGACATGCCAATCCTGGAAGTGGAGCATAGATACCGAGTGCTGATTAGGGTTCATTAGAAGGTCCACCTCATTTATCTTAGATTTTATCACCATTACTTTAGAAGTTGCTTGACCCTACTATCTTCACCCCTAATGACCTCTCAACTGTCACTCCTATGTTCTCTCCTAGCCCCATGTCAATTTAGTTGCCATCTACCCCCATTCTCCTCATAATGTCTGTGCCATCTCCATAGCCACTCAGTATCCCCATTGGCAGACCTCAGCCACCATGAGAAGGTTAAAAAAAATGTTTTTAACAAACTCAAGTAGCTCTCATTCCTATAATTTGGTAGTGAAAAAAAATCACAAAAACCATTCAGAGCTTTTAAACCTTCTCAAGTGCTTAATTTCTTATAAAAACAAACATATATTTCACTAAGTATGTTAAAAGAACCAAATCTTTACTAGCGTCTTTAAGTTGTCAATCAAACTTTGAACTTGGAATCTCCTGATGGGATAATTGTAGTTTATGAAACTTAATGAAGCAATTTGTGACGCGTACATTGTGGATTAAGGCCTTTGCAATACCCAAAGTGGAGACTGTTTCAATTCTCAATTACTTTTAAATGGACCATCAAAAATATGATATGCCTCAATATGTGAAAAATACCCAGCTTATACCACCACCAGTAGAAATGGTTTCAGATGTAAATTGGATGTAATTTCTGTATCTGGGCCCTGCCTGCCATTTTTAAAGGTATGTAGAATCTTCCTGATTTTGTGAAAATTTGGACGGTGTATCTGATTCCATGATGCAAAAAACTGGTGGGACATATTCACATTCCATCCAATTTAATCGATCTCAGGACTAACAAATTATTCATTTCAATGATATCAGTGCTTGCTTAGCAGGGAGGAATGAAAATCCTGTGGCATTAGCATAGAACAGAATGGTTCCAGGAATGTGACGAATATGAGGAATGTTTGAGGACTCCGGGTCTCTACTCGATGGAGTGTAGAAGGATAGGGGGGAATCTAATTGAAACTTACAGAATATTGAATGGACTGGACAGAGTGGATGTTGGAAAGATGTTTCCATTGGTAGGAGAGACTAGGACCTGAGGGCACAGCCTCAGAGTAAAGGGAAGATCTTTTAGAATGGAGAAAGGGATAAACATCTGCAGCTAGAGAATGGTGAAGCTGTGGAATTCACTGCTACAGAAGGCTGTGGAGGCCAGGTCATTGAATGTATTTAAGACTGAGATACATAGATTGTTGAATATCAAGGGGATCAAAGGTTATAGGGAGAAGGTGGGAGAATGGGGATGAGAAACTTATCAACCATAATTGAATAGCGTAGCAGACTCGATGGACTGAATGGCCTAATTTCTACTCCTATGTCTTATAAATTAAAGGAGTTCATGTGAGGGGGTGAAGAAGTCTCAAAGGAAGGTTGCAGGCACCACAGTGGATGAAGAAACCACTTTAAGAGGTTGAGTGTCTACAGTGGCCCCTTTAAGAACAAATGGTAATGATGTTGATGTGCAAGGTTTCAAAGACAGCATGTGCTTAGCATACACTGCTCACAATGGAATTTTGTGTTGAGATCCTACTGATGTTATGGTACCTTGATGTAGATATTTGAGTGAAGCACCTGTTTTCTTTAGATGGGTACTGAAGCCACCTGTGCCTTGACCTCAATCAAAATAGCGGTAAGGCATTTGGCAACTGGAAGATCTGGTAAGTTATGCCCTTCCACCTCTTAATAAACCACTACCGTCTCCTTAACCAAAAAAAAGGAATAAAGTTCAGCACACTTTTAAAAAAAATGCCTAGCCACTTATAAGTTGCTTGCCATTGAGGACAGGATGGCATCAGTTGTCCACATGACTAAAGCTATTAAGATTCCTGGGTAGATGATGGTATAGTGGTAATGTCATTGAACCAGTGATTTACACACCCTTGGGTTCAATATTTACTATTGCAGCTAGTAAAATTTACATCCAAGTAACTCATAAGTTCAAATAATTTATTTAAAGAATTCTAGAATTGAAAGCTGCTGTCAGTAATAGTGATATGAAGCTAGCTTCGATTGTCACAAAATCCATCTGGTTCACAGATGTCTTTTTGGGAAGGGTATCTGCCATTCTTAATTGGTCAGGCTGACAGGTAACATTAATGTGGTTGACTCTTAACTGCCCTCTGAAATCTGGCTAGTGAGCTATGTAGTTGGTATCAGAGCATCGCAGAAAAGTCAAAAAGGAATAAAAGTGAAGGAGCATATTATTTGAACACTGCAAATAATAATGGCATATAAGTGTATTGACATTGAAGTCCTCTGTAATAATGTTTGGGGACTTGTAACAAATTTGAAAGAGCTGTCATATTCATGCTTGTAGAATAATACCTTACAGACAATGGCCTAGACATGACCACAGCATCTTTGTGTATGTCTAACAGATGTGGTAGCACAATGGTATACAGCCAGGAGACTGTTGCACTGGGAGTCCTCCACATTGTATCTGAACCCCATGAATCCTCATGGATCAGGCCAAACAAGGATAAGAAAACTTTCTGCTAATTATGACTTATCACCTGTTGCTCCACCCCTTACTACTTTACAAGTGATGAATCATTGTTCCTCGCCTCTGTGTACTCCTTTGAAGAAACACTGACAATAGCCAAGACACAGAATATACTCTGGGAGGGGGACTTCAATGCCAATCATTCACCTGACCGATATTGAAGCTCACAGTGCCCTCCTCAAAGCATGGCTCACCAAATCTGAGTGTCTGAGACCTAAAGAAATACCCCTTTCTTCTGTCCCAGAACAATTTAAATTTTTAAAAGAACATACTTGTTTTCCATCCCTCTTCATATAACCAGATCATCCAATTCAGTTGAAGGCTATGTCAGGATGCAGTAAAACAGGCCAGGAGATTGAAGAGTCTAAATAAAATGTTTCAATCATTGTCGTCAGAATTAATTTCATAAACATGTAATAAGTATTTCGCATTTACTTCCTCTTACTCCTATGTGATGTAATCACTATGGCTTCATCTAAACTGGAGGCAGGCTGCTTGACCTCCTGCTCTGTGACTTGTGGCTTTAGAACTTGTGTGGTTCTTGCAAAGATTGCCCCAGTTGCTTCTGGGTAAATGCTGACCTGGCGACTGTGCAGGAAGCAGCAAATGGAGATCCTTTGGGAGGGAGATGAACAAGGGATGAGAAATAAGGGTATCATTGTGTATCCTTTCTCAATTTTCCCTCTCATAAACATCAGGTAAAGTTGGAGATAGAACATACAGCCCATTGGTCAAGACCATTACACACTTATTTCCTGCCAATTCTATTTCTCCATCAGAATGGTCTCTCTTTCAAAGGTATATTGGCATAAATGCCCTAGAAATCTTTGCCCTCATGGTCGAGACGGACTTTTCCAATCTCTCCCCAGGGTGTTCACATTCTCTGCAATATCCACACTTGTTTACTTTGGTTGGCTGGCTGGTATCTTCTTCCTGTCCTAAGGAAAAAACAACTCCTTATGGTCCTCACTACCTCCAACTTGACCTCTCAGGTAAGAGTATCAAGCGATATGGATGAAAAGTGGTGAAATGAGGTTGTGATACTAATCAACCATCTAATTAAATGGGCAGAAAAAACTCAAGAGGCTGAGTAGCTTTCACAGCACAATGATTTTACCTCAGTAGCTTCTTCTGTTCATACATTTTAGTATTCAGATTTTAATACAAATGCCGACACAATAGGAAATTGTAATATTCATTTGTAGCATCAATACTTTGCAGCTTTAATATCCTGAGCCTGTCAGCTGTCTTGCTCCCATTTCTGTACTGCTTCCCTTTGTATTTTCCTTCCATTCTCTCCTGAAATTGTAGACCTGTGGTTGAGGCACTGCAGACATCAGTGGCCTCCCAAAGCCCAAGCCAAATTCTTAATCCGCATGTTTGACCTGTCATTCTCCATGGCAGAGGAGATGTTTTCCTTGCTTTACGGAAACATGTTTTCATGCATACATACTCAAACTCAAAACTTTTTACCCGTTTCTCAACACATGTGCGATATGACAAAAGTCAGACAATTACTCAGGAATCAAGGCATCTTGCTCGACAGTGACAACTGCAATCTGTCAGATAAATATGAACACAATTTCTAAAACGTGATGTCTCATGTGGAGATGTAATTCGATCCTCCTATTAATGTTGTCAATCAACGAACTGAGCAGAAGATTAACTGGCTTGTCTTTCCCGCTGCCTGTAAACTCTGGAATACTGACCAGTGCTGCAAGGTGACAGGTCATTACTTTCAACCCATCTGAGCATTTTAATTGTCACTCTGGCCCAACAATTTCACCTAGTTCCATTTTTTCTTCCCACTTAAATCTCCTTTATTCTTTACTTCATCTTGAATCCTTTCTGCTGTCATCATGCCTCTTTTCATTTCTACTGCACTACTCTTTTCATAGGGAGGAGGAGTAGGGCTCCTCTCATTTATCTCTCCACCCTTCAGGCACTCTGTCCGTATTCCTGATGAAGGGCTTTTGCCCGAAATGTCGATTTTAGTGCTTCTCGGTTGCTGCCTGAACTGCTGTGCTTTTCCAGCATCACCCTAATCTAGATTCTGGTTTCCAGCATCTGCAGTCATTGTTTTTACCTCGGAGGAGTAGGGCTTCTGAGCCCTGGCCAGTCTGCTCCATATACTTTTCTTTTCATTTCTTTTTTTCCCTCTTCACTTGTTTTTTTTTTATTTTACTTACCTCTTGTGAAGAGCTTGATCACAGCAGCAAGTGAGCCAAGCAACAAGAACTTGACTAGGCCAAATTGCGTGGACCTGTCTCAACGGCATTGGAGGTGAATTTGGGTTGCTAGCAGCTTCTGCATTGTCAAGTTGGTCCTCGTACCAACTCATGGTTGCTGTGACAGAGGTTCCTGACAGTTTCTATGTCCAGCGTGGGTTCAAGGAGATGGTGGCACAGGCAGTTTTGGGCCCAGTAAGAGACCCAGCAGCATCAGCAGTGGCTGCATTATTAAGGTGGGCCTAAAGCAAAGTCATGCAGTGGTGAAGTCATGTTTGGGCCAATACAGTACTGGCAGCAATGGTGGCATCTGCACTGGCGAGGTTCATCAAGAACTCATAGTGGTGAGGGTGTCACTGGAGGCAATATGTCAAATAAAAGTAGCAATTTTCATTCCAATGGTGATAGTGCAGTGAAGGAAACTCATGTCTGGCCACCAGACCCATGGTTCATGATGGAGTACTGTAAAGATTAACATTTTTTCTTTATTCCTTCATTTTTCTGCCTTTATATTTTACATTTTGGTGTATTTTACTGTGCCGCCAGAGAGTGATGACGCTATACAAAACTTTCACTGTATTTTGTAATAAGATACATGTGACAATAAATCAAATCAAATCAAATCAAGTAAGGAAAAACAATGACTGCTGATGCAGGAAACCAGATTCTAGATTAGAGTCTTGCTAAAAAAGCACAGCAGTTCAGGCAGCATCCGAGGCGCAGGAAAATCGATGTTTCGGGCAAAAGCCCTTAATCAGGAATACAGGCAGAGTGCCTGCAGGGTGGAGAGATAAATGAGAGGACGGTGGGGGTGGGGAGAAAGTAGCATAGAGTACAATAGGTGAATGGGGGTGGGCATGAAGGTGATAGGTCAGAGAGGAGGATGGAGTGGATAGGTGGAAAAGAAGATAGGCAGGTAGGACAAGTCATGGGGACAGTGTTGAGCTGGAAGTTTGGAACTGGGGTGAGGTGGAGGAAGGGGAAATGAGGTAACTGGTGAAGTCCACATTGATGCCTTGGGGTTGGAGTGCTCCAAGGCGGAAGATGAGGTGTTCTTCCTCCAGGCATCGGGTGGTGAGGGACCAGCGGTGATGGAGGCCCAGGACCTCCATGTCCTCGGCAGAGTGGGAGGGGGAGTTGAAATGTTGGGCCACAGGGCGGTGTAGTTGATTGGTGCGGGTGTCCCGGAGATGTTCCCGAAAGCGCTCTGCTAGGAGACATCCAGTCTCCCCAGTGTAGAGGAGACCGCATTGGGAGCAACGGATGCAATAAATGATATTGGTGGATGTGCAGTAAAACTTTGATGGATGTGGAAGGCTCCTTTAGGGCCTTGGATGGAGGTGAGGGAGGAGGTGTGGGCCCAATTCCTGCGGTGACAGGGGAAGGTGCCAGGACGGGACGGTGGGTTGTTGGGAGGTGTGGACCTGACCAGGTAATCACGGAGGGAATGGCCTTTGCGTAAGGCGGAAAGGGGTGGGGAGGGAAATATATCCCTGGTGGTGGGGTCCGTTTGGAGGTGGCGGAAATGTAGGTGGATGATTTGGTTTATGCAAAGGTTGGTAGGGTGGAAGGTGAGCACCAGGGGCATTCTGTCCTTGTTACGGTTCGAGGGGTGGGGTCTGAGGGCAGAGGTGCGGGATGTGGACAAGATGCGTTGGAGCACATCTTTAACCACATGGGAAGGGAAATTGCGGTCTCTAAAGAAGGAGGCCATCTGGTGTGTTCTGTGGTGAAACTGGTCCTCCTGGGAGCAGATACGGTGGAGGCGGAGGAATTGGGAATACAGGATGGCATTTTTGCAGGAGGTAGCGTGGGAAGAGGTGTAATCCAGATAGCTGTGGGAGTTGGTGGGTTTGTAAAAAATGTCAGTGTCAAGTCAGTCGTCATTAATGGAGATGGAAGGGGAGGGAGGTGTCAGAGATGGTCCAGGTAAATTTAAGGTCAGGGTGGAGTGTGTTGGTGAAGTTGATGAATTGCTCAACCTCCTTGCGGGAGCACAAGGTGGCGCCAATGCAGTCATCAATGTAGTGGAGGAAGAGGTGGGGAGTGGTGCCGGTGTAATTACTGAAGATGGCTGTTCTATCTAGCCCACAAAGAGACAGGCATAGCTGGGGCCCATACAGGTGCCCATGGCTACCCCTTTGGTCTGGAGGAAGTGGGAGGATTCAAAGGAGAAATTGTTAAGGGTGAGAACCAGTTTGGCCAAACGAATGAGAGTGTCGGTGGAAGGGTACTGTTGGGGACATCGGGAGAGGAAGAAATGGAGGGCTTGGAGGCCCTGGTCATGGCGGATGGAGGTGTAGAGGGATTGGATATCCATGGTGAAGATGAGGCATTAGGGGCCAGGGAAATGGAAGTCTTGGAGGAGGTGAAGGGCATGGGTAGTGTCCTGAACGTATGTGGGGAGTGCCTGGACTAGGGGGGATAGGACAGTGTTGAGGTAGGTAAAGATGAGTTCGGTGGGGCAGGAGCACGCTGAGACAATGGGTCGACCAGGGTGGTCAGGCTTGTGGATCTTGGGAAGGTGGTAGAACCAGGCAGCGCGGGGTTCCCGGATATTAGGTTGAAATCAAATCAAAGCAAATCAAACCTAAACTCCACAATTCCCTACCCCAAAATTCAGCATTTCTAAACTTTCTGACCTTTTTCACAGCCAACAGTTTCCCCATATCTTTCTTGGTAGCCATGCAAAGGGTCAGTGCTCACAGGCAACAATTCCAAGTGCCCCATTTTTATATCTCGCTGAACCTCCCATCCAGCAAATCTTTTGAAGACTAATCTTTCCACTTTTCTTGCTGTCAAAAAGTGTAGCAGCGAGTCAGGCTGCATCGAGGAGCAGGGGAGTCGATGTTTCGAGCATAAGGTCTTCATCAGAGCTAATGCTTGAAACGTTGACTCTTCTGCTCCTCAGATGCTGCCTGACCAGCTGTGTTTTTCCAGCACTACACTTTTTGACTCTGATCTCCAGCATCTGCAGTCCTCACTTTCTCCCATTTTTCTTGCTGCTCAACCTAACTTTGTCAGTGCTGACATTGTGTGGACTTTGTTAGGGATCAGTGCTCAAATGCCCTTCATTGCATCTTTCTCTGTAATATCCATTCACTCATAAACTCATGGTTGGCAGGGCCTTCTTTATCGCAATTGGGTACATTGACATCCTGGTCTGCCTTAAGGTGATGAAACCTTCTCCCTTTGCTTGACTCTAACTTACACTGGTTGGTCCACCCAAATTGCCAGGAAGGAGTTCTGGTTCTTGTCACTAATCACACTTTGGCCTATTCCCTGCTCCTCTGACACCTTCTCATCCCTTGAACATTTCAAGGAATGTTACACCCTGCTAATCAATAATTTCAAATCTCAATTTGCTATCACTCACTCAACTACTGTGCTCATTTTCTCACCAAGATACTTCATGAGTTTTTTTGTTCAGCTTCTGTACTGACTACTATCTCGTCCTCGAAGATTTCAGACTACAACTCAGTTCACTGTGTTCTTTTGCCCGTGACTTCACTGTCTTCCTTTTTTTTCATTAAATTCTCCCTCAGTATAAATTCCCCAAATTGTATTTGTCTCCATCCCTATAGCATTCTCATCAGATTTAGCCTTGTTATTTCCATCATAGCAATCTTCATTGCATTGCTTTCTGCCACATACCTCAAACCTCTCCCAACATGCTCCTTCCTACACCAACAAAAATTTATCCCTCAATTTACTTACAATGCACTTTCGATCTCTCTGGTTCCAATTATCTTTTCACAGCTACTGATTTGTTCAGCCATATCCTCATCTCCACCTTTGTTATCTACCTTTTAAACCATTCTCTGCTCAGACCCGGGTTATTTCATAGAATAGAATCCCTATAGCATAGAAGCAGGCCATTCGGCCCATGAAGTTCACACCAAACCTCTGAAGAGCATCCCACCAGACCTAACACCCTACCTTATCCCTGTAATCCTGCATTTCCCATGGCTAAACCACCTAACCTACATATCCCTAGATACTATGGACAGTTTAGCATGACCAATCCACCTAACCTGCATATCATTGGACTGTAGGAGGAAACTGAAGCACCTGGAGAAAAACCACCAAGACACGGGGAGAATGTACAAAGATCTACACAGACAGTTGCCTGAGGGTGGAATCAAACCTAGGTCCCTGTGTTGTGAAGCAGCAGTGCTAACCACTAAGCCACTGTTCTTCAGTGTGACCCTCACTCCACATCTTTACATACATGAGATGCGAACATGAATGTTTATGACTGTCAACTGAGTTCACCATTCAGTGCCAGTTTACAAAAAGTCTGGTTTCTCTTCTGCAAACATTCCTCACTATTGCAGAATCATCCTGGAATGCAAAGTTAAAACATGGCTTTTGCTCTTTAATGTAAATCTCTTCCCTCCTGCCTCCTTGGCCCACACTTTCAATGATATAGAAAGGAATTTATGGATTTCTCTCACACTGGGATAGGGATCATCTGTTCACCTACCTCTGTCCCTTTCTCTTTGTCCACCAGGCTGAGCTGTTTACACAGACCCCGACATTTCTCTGGATGCCTTTGTCAGGTTTTGCTGTTACTTTCTCTCAAGCCCTGCTCAAGCTCATCTTGTCCATGAGCTTCATTCCATGCTGCTTGGAACCTAGTCCGATTAAACTGTTGGCCAGATGACTTCTCTTCCTGTCATCCATGTCAGCTGATAGTTTTCTCTACAAAGATATTGTCTCTTAAATCTGACAGAATCATGCCTTAGAAAAAACATCTTTGACCCCCTCTTCCATCGTAAGCCATCATCTTATCTTCAACTTTATTTCCTCTTCAAAGACTAATAATATGTTCTGAAGAAGAGTCAGTGGACTTGAAGCATTACATCTGCTTTCTTTCCACAGATACTGCCTAACCTATTGAGTTCCTCCACCAATTTGTTTTTGTTCCTTGTTGTTGCCTTCCCAAACCATGTCTATTCGTCCAATAGCACCATATATAATGATTCCAAAGAAGATTACACTCCAATTTGGAATACCAAATTGACGTTTAAAAGCCATAAACATCATTCTATGTGACTGTGGACTTGGTAAACTATTCCTCCTTGCCCCCTCAATATGTCTTCAGCCTTTGACATGGCTAGCCATGGCATCTTCTTCTAAACTGTCCAGTTGTATGGGACTGCACTCTCTGATTCCATTCTTAAATAATTACATTCTTAAATAATTATAGCCAACACGCAACTTCCAATATTTTTTCTTCCCTTTCCCACACTCTTACTTCTGGTGTAGCAAATATCTATCCTTAGATCCCTCCTATACTCATGGATATGCTGTTCCACAGTGATGTTATCCAAAAACATGTCTGTTTCTATATGTACACTTATCACACACACACTATTACACCACTTCACCACCATCTCTCTCTCAACCCTACCCCCCATTACTGGATCTACGTTGTCAGTCTACTTCTCTGACATCAAATTTGAGCAGAAATTTCTTAAATTTTAGGCTAGCTATTATCTGCAATGCAGGCTGCAAGTTTTCTCCCTAGCTTCTGAAACCATTTCTCTCCCTCCTAAATGTCTAAAGCTGATCCAGACAGCATCATACTTGACCATGGGAGGATCTTCAGGCCCCATGACTCTGCAATCACTAATACCGCTCACAGTCAGTTCTGATTTAACACGATAGTTCTGTTCTCATGCGATCTTGCATTATAAGAAAATCATGCAATAGCTCCGCTATTTAAATTCACGGGGCTGGAATTGCCTTATACTCAATACAGGGAAGGAAAGTTTGCAATCTACAAATAATGGTCTAAATTCTTCAATCGCGTAAAAGCCAATTCACATTGAAGAAACACACATTATAACAGAACAGTCGATGCTTACATTTACACATTATTGCCTATTTCTATCCTTAGGTCATCTGATGCTAAAATCATTTTCCCTGTTTTTTGTTCCTCTATACATGACTACTCCAATGCACTCCTGGCTGACGCCCCATCTTCAACCTGTACTCACTTACCCTGTGCTCACTCTCCAAAACTGATCCTCGGTTCAGTAATGCTTTGTTTATAGAATTCACATCTTTAGTTTCAAATCACTTGTTGGCTTTGTTTCTCCCTAGTTCTCTAATCTCGCCAGTTCTCTCACTCTCAAGTATACATGCTGCTTCCATTTCTGCCTCTTCCACATTCTCACTTTTAACCAGTCCATCTCTGGCAGATGCACCTTCAGATGCTGAGGACCTAAATGGTCAAATTCACTCCCTTGATTTTTGCACCTTTGTTCCAGGATGGTTCTTCATCACATTCTTTAAAACCTACCACTTTGACCAAGCTTTTGGTCATAGCACAACATTGCTGTGTGGGCTCAGTGTCAAATTTTACTTTACTGGTTTGAAGCACCCCCAGACAATTTAATATTTCAAAAGGTCAGTGCAAATTCTTGATGTTGGACAGAGTGGAATAACAATAAGGAGTGCTTGTCTGAGGGAATGAATTTAGTCGCAACTCAATCTGATAACTAACAATTAAACTATGTAATGAGGTTACATTGAAGGCATATAAAAAGCTGGAAATAGTCAGATTATCTTTACTGATGTTCTCAGACATTACCATAACTCACAATAGGTCGAAATTGCACCAGGCCATCTGAACACTGGCTCATATCAGTAGAACCTCAAGCTTCTCATAACGTTTTGCTTCTGTGATTTTAATTCCTTCAGCAAAGATTAAAGGTGAATGACGCTAGTGATGTGCTTGCAGCACATGCATGATTGGCATTGCGTAACACCCTGAGCTATAGGTCTAGAGAAAATCCATTCAACTGCAATATATCAATCCAAAAAAAATCACATTTGTATTTGAAGATATAGTAAT
Source organism: Chiloscyllium plagiosum (assembly GCF_037043375.1). Taxonomy (NCBI): domain Eukaryota; kingdom Metazoa; phylum Chordata; class Chondrichthyes; order Orectolobiformes; family Hemiscylliidae; genus Chiloscyllium; species Chiloscyllium plagiosum. The sequence goes on along the minus strand of NW_028270148.1, from coordinate 71,560,149 downwards.
GTGTTCAAGAAGAAGTATGAAGTATATTAACCAGCAGAATGCTGGGCAATAGGAACTAGAGATATAAGAAGACCCAAATTACTAAGACCACTTTCACTGGAACAAGAAAAATCAAGAACAGATTTATGGTGCTCTTTACTATTGTAAAGGGTTTTGATGTGATGAATATGTTATTATTTACCATAATTGGAAATTCATTGACTAGTCGGCAATTTAAAATATGCTTAACAATAGGGAGATTAGCTCAGAGTTCTTTTCTTGCAGCCAATGTATTTTGTTGGAATGGATGTGGCTGCTTTTTTTTGGACCTCATAAAGTGTGTTTTGTGTGTTGTACAACTAATGCACTACTGTTCATAACTGCTTCCTCAGTACCGGGGATAGGCAAGCTTGCTGTCTGCTGGTGAGTGAGCAGCTCTCGTATTGCTCTTGTCTCCAACCTATTCCTGTTAGGTCTTGAGAGGGTCTTCTGCGTTCAAGTCCAATGCAGTGCTGGTCCTTCCCATGTTCTGGCATAAAGAGTAGAATCTTGTGCTCTACCCTGTGGCTAGTTTGACAAGGGCATTTAATCAAGTGGAGAGTGGCAGGTGATGACACCGCCACCCCAGTTGAATGTGTAATAGAAAGGTCCATGGAGTACTTTCCAACCCCACTACCAATTGAGATCTTTAAGTGGGCAATAATGGCCAATTAAGGGTTTAGTTCTTCATACTATTTATAGCTTTTAATATGTCTTCAGTGCAGCCTTATTACACAGTTTAATTTTTAGTTTAAGCCGGCTTTACAGGTATTCCTCCAGCAGCAGCGGGAGTCTCAGGGAACACAGCAGATAAACCCTGACATGTTTGCCTGTGGATGATTGGATTTCTTCTGTTAAAGGCACTCAGTACCTGATCGTGGGAACCAGCATTCAGAAGTGGTACACAGGGTGGAGGACTGCTAAGACCCAACCTGTGCCCTTGCTGCCAACTGCATCCACTCTAAACCCCTCATCATGACCCTTCTTCCTCACCCTTTCCTCCTACCATAACTCACCTGTAGTTTGGGTCTTCCCCAATTCAAGGCCTTGTGTGGATGTAGAACTAGTAGCAGCCACTGCCTTCCCAGCATTGGGCCACAGTAGAAATGTGGGGCAGCATTATTTAGATGGTAGGATTTTAATGCTTTACTGTCCGAAGAATTGATAGTGATACATTCTCGCTACTACCAGCTTCTTAAATGCTCAGGGGGGGTATTAATTATCTCAGAGGGAGACTTTCATCTGAGGAGGAAGTCCTGCCATAGAGAGTTTCCATTCAATCTGATTGGCTGGCAACGCTGTAATCTCAGCAGTGCCAGGTTTGAGCAGTGGTCAGTATTGGGACTACAGCTCTCCCCAAAGGTGTAGGGCTCAAAAGTGGCTAGGTTGAGGCAAGTTATCACCTTGGCATGGTGGCTCAGTAGTTAGTACTGTTGCCTCACAGTACCTAGAACCCAGGCTCTATTCCAGCTTTTAGCGACTGTCTGTGTGGATTTCCTCCGCATGCACTGGTTTCCTCCCACAGTCCAAAGAGGTGCAGGATAGGTGGATTAGCCATGCAAAATTGCCCATATTGTCCAGGGATATGTAGGCTAGGTAGATTAGCCATGGAAATGCAGGGTTACAGGGGTTGGGTAGGGCTATGGGTATGGGTAGGATGCTGTTCGGAGAGTTACTGTGGACTCAATGGGCCAAATGGCCTACTTCCACACTGTAGGAATTGAATGATTCTATGTTGGGTAGACCCCTGCAAGGGGGATGAGTGCTATGGCAGGCAGGGTCTGAGAGAGAAACTGTGGGAGGAGGATACAGGGATAGGAAGATCTTGTATGGAACATTTCCAGAGGGCACAGGGAACTATAACTCCATCCTCTTGCCTAACACTAGCTCACTCAGTAAATGTTGCCGGCTATCCACCAGGCCTATCCATTATTAAACCGCAGACAGGGTGGGATGAAGCACTGAACTGGCTGTGTGGTGTATTTTACGAGCTTAGCCCACCCAGTTTCAAAACTGCTGTCTGGGGACCATAAATCTCCACTTTGTAAACATTTCAAGACTGAGGTGAGCAGATTTTTGTTGAATAAGTGTATAAAAGGGAACTGGAGTAAAGATGGAATTGGGTCACAGAATAGTTATCATCTCTTGAATGGTGGAATATGCTCGAGGGCTGAGTGGGCTGAGTGGGCTCCTCCTCTTCCTATGTTCCAATATATGGAACCACTCCAAGGACAGCATTGATAGTCATCCCAAATAAATCTTTTCTGGCAGCTCCCAGCGGTTCTATTTTTCTGCATATGAACAGCAATTCAATGCAGTTATCTGCCTTTAGAATATAATATACATTCATAGAGATGTACAGCATGGTAACAAACCCTTCAGTCCAACTGATCCATGCTGACCAGGTATCGTAAATTAATCTAGTCTTATTTGCCAGCATTTCGCTCATATTCCTCTAAACCCTTCCTATTCATATACCCATCCAGATGACTTTTAAACATTGCAATTGTACTACCCGTCACCACTTCCTCTGGCAACTCATTCCACCTGCATGAATAAAGTTGCCCCTTAGATCCTTTTTAAATCTTTCCCCTCTCACCTTAAACCTATGCCCTCTAGTTTCAGATGTCCTTACCCTGGGGTAAAGACCTTGACTATTCACCCTATCCATGCCCCTTGTGATGTTATAAACTTGTATAAGGTCGCCCCTCAGTCTCTGATGCTCCAGGGAAAATAGCCCCAGCCTATTCAGCCTCTCCCTATAGCTCAAACTCTCCAACCCTGGCAACATCTTGTAAACCTTTTCTGAACCCTTTCAAGTTTAACAACATCTTTCTTATAGCAGAGAGACCAGAATTGAACACAGTATTCCAAAAGTGGTCTAACCAATGTCCTGTACAGCCACAACATAACCTCCCAACTCCTGTACTCAATACACTGAACAATAAAGGCAAGCACAATCTATAGTACAATCCCAATAAGGTGATCATCCCTTTCTTAGTTCTCAGTTCTATCCAAATAACTTGACTGGATGTACTTCCTGAAATATTCTTCCTAAGTAAAGCTGTAATGTTATCCCTAACCAAAATGCCATCTCCTCTCTTCTATTACTCCTCTTTCTATCCTTCCTTTAGCATCTATATCCTGGAATGTTAAGCTATCAGTCCTGTTCATCACTGAGCCACATCTCTTAAGCTATGATATCCTAGTCCCATGTTCCTAACCATGCCCTCAGTTCATCTGCATTACCTATTAGGCCTTGTACATTGAAATAAATGCAGTTTAATTTATCAGTTCTATTTTAAGCAAATAACTTGCTTAATGCCATTGAGGCATATAAATCATGTGGGTTGGTATGAGTTACCTGTAATTTTCCCACTATGAGCAGTACTGACATATTCTATTTGTGCATTTTGTTGAAATTCCATATTGTATTAAGCACTGGGGCATGAATGTAATAGTAGCTGAAATTTCAGGTGTTAATTAGAAGTTTCTCTATATCACCTCAAGATTATTCACTGAAAACAATAAACATGTGAATTGAATGTTACCTCGGTGTTGGTAAATGAACAATGGAAAAGAACAGGGAGGTGGAATGTGACTAAATAAATAATGTGCAATGTTTTGCCTCATTATAATGTTCTAGAACTGAATGTGGTAGAATGTCCCTTAAGTGAATAAATAAAACACAGTGGGTGAATCCCCTAGGTGTTTTCAGTAGTCTACTCGCCCAGATTCTGCTGAGCAAACATGGCAAATTCTCCTGCTTCAATTTTTTTTAATTGATAGGTGCTAGTTTGATGTTGGAAACAACCTGAATAAGCTATTTGGATTTAAACGGTTGGCACTAATGTTAGCAGGCCAGAAAATATTGTCGTCAAACATGTGCTCTTCTATTTCTGTACTATGGGGCTGAGATATATTGTCATAAATTATTTGAAAACCTGATTAAGACATCATGGGCTCTTGCCACAGGTGCCTCTACCTAAGTTTTTAATCTTTTTTCGCAAGGTAGTATTGTGTGACTGGTTCATCTCACCGTGATACTGGTGAATATGATCCAAACTCTTCAACAGGATCCATTTTTAACCCTCCTTGCAAATGATCATTCTCTCGGCCACCACAAAGCTGAAATAAACCTATTCAGCACTTCAAATTGATGTTGACAAGAAAGCCATTCAATATTAAAGTACAAAATTCATCTCATCATCCTTATGCATTTTCTTAGTGTCAATCTTTCACATGGCTATATCTGTCCTATGGTGTTCCTATGCTGAGGCCGTGCAAGGCAGATGAGATGATACTGATTCCAGTGAGGGAGCTGCCAATTGATGTGCAGGACAGCTTCACTGGAAGGCTCAGCTTTAAACTGTTCCATCTCACCAACCACATCAGAAGTCTGGGCAGGCTGCCGAGACTTATAGGGCACTAAAAGTGCTCAGAGGATAAGTGCTGTCATCCTGGGAAAGCCATGATGTGGAGGAGCCAGTGTTGGACTATAACCTGGTGTTGTGTGATTTTTTTGTTTTAACTATATCCTGGGAAAGGACAGCAGGTGAGAGTGAATAACAACAAGCAAAGCTTGAATATCTTCAATCTGGCCTCCCAATACAGCACACAGAACTACGGTGGATGCTAGTGTTGATGGCTTCTCATTGTGCAGCAGTGGGGGCTATGACATTGGCCATTATCATGGCTGGTTCTGTCTGTACTTTAACGGGGTTAGCCACTCCTTCTATTTTGGAAAGGGAGTTCTCTCCAAACTCTCTGCAAAGCCAAGTGCAAAGTTGATGTCGGACTCTCCTTTCTTCCTAACAGTGTCTAAAGGCCTTCTGGCAAGTCTGCCAATGCACTAAGCATTTCTGGTCCAAGCCCATCCATCCTTATCTCGATATTGCCTCACCAAATCCTCATTTGAATCCAATGCATGTAAATGCAGGTACCGGCCTCACACTTTGGCACTTGTCCCAAGTTATACTTTACCTGCAGGCTAATGTGCTGGGACTGACAGCAGTCAATCCTGACCTCTACCTTACTCTCCAGATGACATACAGTGTCATTATCTAAATTGGTGTCTACAAGTTTGGAAACAGCTGATAGTGTTATTTACAATGAGTTTCTTTGTCCTCTTCTATTAGCTCTTGCACCTATGCCTAGCCAGGTTGCAGTGTTCCAGTATCTGAAAGGAGAAAGGCATGGGGTAGATTTCTGGTGAGACAAAGGTATGTAATAACAAGCAGTGGTAGGATAAAAGAGAGGCAGGATGTGAAAAGAGTGATGAGGTATTAACCTTCAGAATTTCAGCCTTATTGCTTGTCATGTGGGGAGGTGATGGCCTAATGATGTTAATCCAGAATTTGGCTGATGAATCAGTTCTCCTCCATGTTGAAGAACACTTGGAGGAAGCACTGAGGGTGGCAAAGGTGCAAAATATACTCTGGGTGGGGGGATTTCAATGTCCACCATCAAGAGTGGCTCAGCAGCAGCATTACTGATCGAACTGGTTGGGTCCTAAAGGATTTCACTGCGAGACTGGATCTACGGCAGTTGGTGAATGGAATCAACAAAAGGAAAAAATGTACTTGACCTCATCCTTACTAATCTGCTGGCTGCGGACGCATCTGTCCATGACAGTATACGTAAAAGTAACCACTGCACTGTCCTTGTGGAGACAAAGTCCCGCCTTCACATTGAGAATAACCTCCATCATGTTGTGTGGCACTAATACCGTGCTAAATGGGATAGACTTCGAACCAATGTAGCAGCTCAAGATTGGGCATTCATGAGGTGCTGTGGACCATCAACAGCAGCAGAATTGTACTCCAGCACAATCTGCAACCTCATGGCCTGGCATATCCCCCACTCAACCATTACCATCAAGCCAGGGGATCAACCCTGGTTAAATGGACAGTGCAGGAGAGCATGCCAGTAACAGCATCAGACATACCTAAAAACGAGGTGTCAACCTGGTGAAGCTACCAAGCAGGAGTACTTACATGCCAAACGGCATAAACAGCAAGTGATAGACAGAGCTAAGCAATCCCACAACCAACGGATCAGATCTAAGTTCTGCTGTCCTTCCACATCCAGTTATGAATGGTGGTAGACAATTAAACAATTCACTGGAGGAGGAGGAGGCTCCACAAATATCCTCACCCTCAATGATGGAGGAGCCCAGCACATTAGTGCAAAAGATCAGGCTGATCATTCGCAACAATCTTCAGGCAGAAGTGCCAAATGGATGATCCATCCTAGGCTCCTCTAATAGTCCCCAGCATCATAGATACCAGTGTCCAGCCAATTTGATTCACTCCACGTGATATCAAGAAATGGCTGGAGGCACTTGATACTGAAAAGGCAATGAGCCCTGATAACATTTCAGCAATAATACTGAGGACGTGTGCTCCAGAACTTGCTGCTGCCCTAGCCAAGCTCTTCCAATATAGTTACAACACTGGCATCCACCTGACAATGTGGAAAATTGCCCAGGTATGTCCTGTACACAAAAAGCAGGACAAATCCAACCTGGCCAATTAATGCCCAATCAGTCTATTTTCCATCATCAGTAAAGTGATGGAACGGGTCATACAGTGCTATCAAGCAGCACCTGCTCAGCAACAACCTGCTCAGAGACGCCCAGTTTGGGTTACGCCAGGGTAACTGAGCTCCTGATCTCATTTTGTTCTACAATGAACAAAAGAGTTGAATTCCAGATGTAAGGTGAGAATGACAGCCCTTGACATCAAGGCCGCCTACGACCAAGTATGGCATCAAGGAGCCCTGGCAAAACTGGAATCAATGGCTATCAGGAAGCAAAGAGTCATACCTGGTTATGTCTCTATGGTTAGAGTCATACCTGGCACAAGTGAAGATGGTTGTCGTTGTGGAGGGTCAGTCATCTCAACTCCAGAACATCTCTGCAGGAGTCCCTCAGGGTAGTGTCCTAGGCCCAACAATCTTCAGCTGCTTCATCAATGACCTTCCCTCTGTCATAAGGTCAGAAGTGGGGATGTTTGCCAATGATTGCATAGTGTTCAGCACCATTCGCAACTCTGCAGATACTGAAGCAGTCCATGCTCAAATGCAACATGATCTGGACAATATCCAGGCTTGGGCCAACAAGTGGCAAGTAACATTTGTGCCACACAAATGCCAGAAAATGACCATCACTAATAAGAGACACTCTAACCATTGCCCCTTTACATTTCACAGTTCTACCATCACTGAATCCCCCACTACCAACATCCTTGGGGTTACCATTGATCAGAAAGCACAACATAAACACAGTGGCTGCAAGAGCAGGTCAGAGACTAGGGATACTGTGGCGAGTAACTCACCTCCTGACACCCCAAAGTCTATCCACTATCTACAAGGCAGAAGTCAGGAGTGGGATGGAATACTTCCCACCTGCCTGGATGGGTGTAGTTCCAATAACATTCAAGAAACTTGGCAAAGGACAAAGCAACCCGCTTGATTGGCACCACATCTATAAATATTCAATGCTTCCACCACCGGTGCTCATTAGCAGCAGTGTGTACTATCTACAGGATGCACTGCAGAGTTTCATCAATGATCCTTAGACAGCTCGTTCCAAACCCACGACTACTTCCATCTAGAAGGACAAGGGCAGCAGTACTTGGGAACATCACTGACTGCAAGTTCCCCTCCAAGCCACTCACCACCCTGCCTTGGAAATATATCACCGTTCCTTCACAGTCATTGGGTCAAAATCCTGGAATTCCCTCCCGACCGGCATTGGGGGTCAACCCACAGCAAGTAGACTGCAGCGATTCAAGAAGACAGCTCACCACCATCTTCTCAAGGGCAAATAGGGATGGCTTATCAATGCTGGCCAGCCAGTGATGCCCAAGTCCCACAAATAAATATTTAAAAAATCCTCAAACATACAAATGCAATATGAGTGAAAATTGTCTCCTTCATTGGGCCTATGCAGGGTCCTGTGGTTTCTAGTTTTTGAATCTGGCTAGTGTACATCCAATGACCCAGAAGGTGAGAACCTTTAAACATTTAAAAGGGGAAAACACAGGCGCAGACCACAGCAAGTTGTGCTAGAAATGCTGCCATTCACTGCCCATAGAGTGAGCCTTGTGACCTGCTGGAGGTTATAGACCTCAGTCTTCACATGGGAAACCTGTGCTGAAGAATCAGGTAGAATAGTTTCTTAACAAAATTCCTACATCATCTAAAACCACACATTGGTCAAATATTTTCCATTTTCCTGAATGAGTGCATACTCAAGAAGTTCATCACCCCAAAACAGGACAAAGCAGGCTGCTTGAAGGTGGGTAGGATGGTGGACTGTGAGGAGAATGCAGAAATGTTTCAGTATGATTTCGACAAGTTGAGTGAGTGGATAAATGCATGACAGATGAAGTCTGATGTGGATAAATGTGTGGTTATTCATTTTGGTAGCAAAAACAAGGCAAATTATTTGAGTAGTGATAGATTGGGAAAGGATAATGTGCAACAAGACCTGAATGTTTTTATACACCAGATACTGAAAATAGTAATTCAGGCAATCAAAAAGACAAATGATATGTTGGTCTTCATAGTGAGTGAATTTGAGTACAGGAGCAGGGATGTCTTGCTGAAGTGTGTGGGTACTTGGTGAGACTATACCTGGAGTATTATCTGCAGTTCTGGTCTCCTTTTCTAAAGAAAGATGTTCTAACTGTGGAGAGATTTACCAGACTAATTCCTGCAGGACTGATGGCAGGACTGATGTATGAAGAGATACTGGATCGGTTAGGATTATACACACTAGAAAAATGAGGGGCACCTCATTAGAAATCTAGGAAATTCTCCCAGGACTAGAAAGGAGAAATACAAGAAGGATGTTTCTGATGACAGGGGAATCCAAAACCGTGAATCATAGCTTAAGGATACAGGTTAGGGCATTTAGGACAGACATGAGAGCTTTATTCACCCAGGAAGTGGTAAGCTTGTGGAATTCTCTGCTACATAAATTAATTGAGGTCCAAACCTGGAACGTTTTCATAAAGGAGTTAGATATAGTTCTTAGGGCTAAAGGGATCAAAGGATATAGGGAGAAAGTGGGAATGAGTTGGATGATCAGCCATGAATAGTGCAGAAGACACAAAGGGCTGAATGACATATTCCCTGTCTAAATTTCCATGCTTCTACTGTCATCCCATCCACTATCTTAATCAGTCATTCGCTCCCTCAGTTGCATGTTGTGTCTGCCGTAAGTGCCATAGTTAAAATGCATTTCAAAAACGTAACTATCACATAGAAGAACAATAGTCACAGATGCATGAGGAAAGTATCACTATCAAGTTTCTTTCCAATTTGCATACATCCTGACACGAAAGTATATTGGTGTTCCTTTGTAGGTGCTTTGTTAAAAGTTTGGAATTTCCCACCAGATCGCAGACATGTACCTGCAGCACATGGGCTGCAATGGGTCCAGAAGTCAGGTCACCACCACATTCACAAGGGTGTCGGTGGAGAAAAGGAAATGCTGGCCTTGCCACTGCTGCCTATGTCCTACGAAGCTCAACACCATCCAGGACAAAACATTCTGCTTGATTGGCACCATAATCGACAAACATTCAATCTCTTTGCCACCAATACTCAGTGGCAGGAGTCCGTACCATTAACAAGGTGCACTTCAGAAATTCACCAATGATCCTCAGACAGCACCTTCTAAATTAACAACCAGTATCATCTTGAAGGACAAGTACAGCAGATACATGCATTACCACGTATAAGTTTCCCTCAAGGTACTCGCCATTCTGACTTGGAAATATATTGCCATTCCTTCAGTGTCACTGGGCTAAAATCCTGAAACTTCCTCCCTCGAGGCATTTTGGTTGTATCTACAACACATGTCCTGCGGCAGTAACAGAAGGGATCTCACCACTTTCTCAAGGGAAATTAGGGATGGACGTAACACTGGCTTAATAAATGAAATGCACATCCCATGAATTAATTTTTCAAAAATGAAAACCAAATTAAATGTCTTGTTTGATGCATCGTGAACTGCACCATTGTATTCTTTTCCACTATATTCCTATGTGCCTTACAGTCTATTAAGTACTTCTGAACGGTCATCACAGTTGTAATGTAGGAAATATGGCAGCTAAAATACTCCCAGCAAAGTAATCATGGCCTGATATGTGTCTGTACGTTGTTGATTGAGAAGTAAATATTGGTCAGTGCAATTGGATGTTTTACATAATGAAGATCGGCATTCAGCTTATGTCTCATCTCAAGGACATACTGCACTCCCTGATTATTACTTCAGAACAGTCTGCCTTTTGTGCTCAAGTACTATAACCAACATCCTCCAAACTTCTAAATCAAAGGCAAAATTGCTATAATGGAGCTGCAGTTGGCATACAAACAGGAAATGCAAATGATTGTCCACATTGGGTTTCAGGGAAAGTTATTAATATGGGTAATAAATCTGACAAAAAGGGCAAAATAAAATTGCAGCTGGTCTGATCAATGAAAAAGAAATAATAATGCAATATTTAATAAAGAACAATATCAGTAAATTAGTTTGTGATTTTGTCAACAATTCACTTGCAAAGAGCTCAGCAACACTTTTCATAGTAATCTATTTCCCTTTAGAACCCTTTCTCATTGATAGATCAAAATTGACTAATCAACCCTTGTAATAACTGCTTTCACATTTCTCAAGGACCTTCATTGGCACAAAAGTGTGAAAAATGAGGAAATATTGCTTAATGCAGTTGTGAAATTGGAAGATGTTACACAACCCAACCCTTCAAGCTTTTTCTGCTGTTTAATTAGATATGACTGATCTGCACTTAAATTTTATTGCTTTTGTTTAAAAGCTACTTGCAGTTAACAAAAAGCTCTCAATCTCAATCTGAATAAATTGAATTGATTCACAGCCTTTTGAGTGAAAATGTCTATAATTCCACTAGGAGAAAGTGAGGTCTGCAGATGCTGGAGATCAAAGTTGAAACTTTATTGCTGGAACAGCGCAGCAGGTCAGGCAGCATCCAGGGAACAGGAGATTCGACGTTTCGGGCACAGGCCCTTATTCCTGAAGAAGGGCCTGTGCCCGAAACGTCGAATCTCCTGTTCCCTGGATGCTGCCTGACCTGCTGCGCTGTTCCAGCAATAAAGTTTCAACTATAATTCCACTATACTTGGTGAGAAAAAAACTTCCTGGTTTCACTGTCAAATTGCTGGGCTCTATCATTGAATCACAAAAATGGTTACAGCACAGAAGGAAGTCACTTGGCCCATTGCATCCGTACTGACTCTAGACAAGACCAAACCAGCTAGTCCCACTTGCTATCCTTGCCATCCAGGCCTTGCATATCTTTCCATTAAAGCACTTAATGCCTTTTCAAAGCCAAGATAAATCTGCTTTTACCACTCTTTCAGGCCGTGCATTCGATGTGCTGTTGATAGTGGGGATAGTGAGGATAGTAATTATGGATATTGCAGGTTCAGCTTACGGGGTAAGCTTATCGGTATGGTGGCAGCATTACTTCTACTCCTTAGCTCATTCTGTCTTACATGAGGTCCAGGAAACAAGGCCAACATCAAGAAAAAATAGTAAACTTGTTAAAATGAAGGCATCCAACCTCCTGAAAGGTTTACTGACTTACCTGTTCTTGAAAGAGAAAGTGCTCAGCTTCTATAGTTTCACCTCCATGGGCAGGTTCAAAGTATGGTAGGTTTTGGATTTTAAATTTTTCAAGTTTTAGATTTCAGCTATTTTGGGGAGTTTTGGTTACTCCTTTACAAAGTCAGTGATCCCAATTGCTTTTCCAACAGCTTTCTCTATTACAGCTTCCTTTTCAAAAACCCACATTCCTATTTCTCTCTGCAGTACCACTTTACAATTGTGGGCACAATTTATAATCACATTCCCTTGCTCATCCAACCAAAATGTTTCACATTACACTTCTTTGCATGAATTTAATCATCTGCATAATTTTAAATTCTGCCAAGCAACCTATGACTAATTTATTAATATCCAACAAAAAAACAGCAGTCTGTACTGATCCCTAGATATGCCATTTTACACTACCCTCTAGTCTGAAAAAGTAAGGTTCACATTGCTCTCTTTTTCTGACTCTGCCAGTTTCACATTTATACCATTGCCCCTTTCATTGCATGTGCTTCAGTTTTGTTAACAGATTTATTATGACATATTTTATCCTATGCAAATTGAAAATACATATATGCATCAGTTGCACTATCCTTATTGTTCTCTCTGCAATTTAATTAATTTATTCAATGAAGTTTATCAAACACACAGCTTGCCTTAACAAAATTTCAATCCCATTTACTGGTATTGTTCTTCATTAGATACTGTATTATTATTCTTTTCATGTGTTGGTTGTCATAAAAATCCACCTGGTTCACTAATATCCTTTAGAGTAGAAAACTGCCATCCTTACTTAGTGTACAATTGCCTCAATGGGTAATAAACATTGGCCTAGCCAGGAAAACCTTTATCTTGTGAATGAATAACTAAAATCCACTTTCAATTCATCACTGTTGCCCCTCTTCCATTGTAATATTTGCATATTTCATAATTCTTGATCAGATCTAAATCTGATGCTATGTGCTTACTGTTTTCCCCAATGCTCCAATAAATTGTTCAGCTTCATTCTTCATATCAAGATCCAGCATAGATTTCCTTTTTTTAATCCTGGAAACGTGCTGAGAGAATTCTGTTACTTTGCACTTTTCATGAGTTCCTGCCCCTTTACATTGTTCCTATATTATCTTCACTTTGTGAGGATAATTGTAGTCACCCATTATTATGTCTTGATAATTGTTGCATCTTTCTAAACTACGTCTGCAAATTTGATGACAGTCTCCTACTCACCACTGAGTGGCTATAACATACATCCAACACTTTTACAGTTCCTCTATTCCTTAATTCTAACCAGATCTAAATCACTTTGATCTTTTCCAATGTAAAAATGTAAGTGATGGCTCAATAGGAATCAGCATTATAAATAAAATGCTTTGCAAAACATGACTATGGCACATTATTCGTTCATTTTATTGGATGGAAGATGATGTAGAGTTTAAATTAAAGTGTACATGAATTCCTGATATAATCCTGTCTCTAAAATTCTCCACCAGAAGGCTAAAGGCAACTGTTTAATCTAATGACTGGATACTGAATATGCACAATAGACATCAATAGTTCTCTAAAAGAGTTTCAGATCTCACAAAGTAGCCAAGATTTCTAAAAAAAAGACTGCTGGATCAACCATATTTACCATCAAAAGAAAAAAAAATGATTATGTAATACATTGAGACATAGTAAGGTAGTGAATACCTTGAGATCCCTAGTCACCACACCAATGCTCGAACTCTGACTCTGTACTTGGTAATCCTCAAATGAACCTGGTATATCTTGTCAAAAATATCTTCCCGCAGCAAAGCTGGAATTACAATCATAAAGCATTGCCTGCGATTATGAATGCTGTCAATGCTCAAAGTATTTCCTCGTTGCCAACCCACTGGGTCTTTGTTTGTGAACCATTCGGCACAATAGTGATGATTGGCTCCATATTTACTGTCCTGTTTTTGTTCCTGTCACAATTGCAAGAGCCTCTTTTGGCTTCTTAGCCACTGCACTCCTGTGGCCTAAGTATACGACTCAATTTTCAAAATAATTTCCTCAGAATGTGTTGTGAGGTTGCTGTCCGTTGTTCTGGAGAGCACATTACCAATGTCACCAATGTCTACCTACCCCCAAGCATTTCTTCTTTCATATGTAAATCTCATAAATCAGGTTTAAAGTCTCTGTATTCATCCTTACTGACTCCTTCTTGTTGAATAGGGAGACCAATGGTTTATGGCTTGGCTCTTTGGGCCAATAATGTCTGGCAATGCCCTATAGGCATAACACCAGTTTCAAAAAGTGGTTTGGTTGCTTTTGAATGAGCAGTGTTCATGAAGCATCAATAGCTCTGTTGGTTGGAAATGATTGATTGTAATGAGCTGGAACTTCTGGGAATGTCAATATGAAATTGATCTTTTGGAAAACATCCTCTTAAAGTATGTTCAAACATCTTCTTGAGAATTTGTTCAAAGGATTCTGGGTAATCCAAGCTGGAGGATGGGAAAAATTTCTGGCTATAACGGGCTATTCCTTGTTTGAGGTGTTGAAGGTGATTTCATTGAATTCCAGGAGCAGCAAATACTATTGTATATGTTGTTGCGTTGTTTTGGAACTTCGAAGAAAAAAAAGTCAAAACAACAGCACTTTTAAAAGGGAGAGGAATAGCCAAAGGCAGCACATAGTGAGGTCAGTGCAGGAGAGAAAGAAATCCACACTGCTAACTGACACAGCAGTGAACCTGTGCAGTTACTGCCTTTGCTGTTTGAATTCATGTATCGCTGGACACTGGAAAGCGTCTGGGTAAATTAACAAACAGTGAAATTCACAACTAACCTTGGAGGAACCTGTTTGGGAGAGGTCACAGCACAGAAACAGATAAATGAAAAATTTTAAGTGTGGTCTTAAGTAAATTTGCAGTAATGAATAGAGTGGGTTCTTTCTTGATTATATGTTTTATTGAGATATGTCTCTTGACTAACTTAAAAATATAAGCCATAAGTATTAAATTAGACTGGAACAGTGGTTTGTAGAGGAATAAGACGGTGCTATTTTCTGGGTATTTACAATGAAAGTAGCAAACATGGCCCTGAGTAGAGTAATATGCTCTTCTTCTCGAATGTGGGGATTTAGGGAGAGCTCGAATGTTACTGAGGATTACATCTGCAATAAATGCGGTTGATTGCAAATCCTATCAGATCAAATCGATCAGTTGGAAAGACAGTTAGAGGTAATGAGGAATTTACAAGAGCAAAGGGCGTGATGAATAGCAGGTATAGGAAGGGAGAAAAGTTGCAGATACAGTCACATGAATGGGGTAACTCCGGGAAAGGTAAGAGAGGAAGACAGGTAGTGCAAAAATATTCTGTGGCTATTTTGTGGGCGGCACGGTGGCACAGTGGTTAGCACTGCTGCCTCACAGCGCCAGAGACCCGGGTTCAATTCCCGCCTCAGGCGACTGACTGTGTGGAGTTTGCACATTCTCTCCGTGTCTGCGTGGGTTTCCTCCGGGTGCTCCGGTTTCCTCCCACAGTCACAAAGATGTGCAGGTCAGGTGAATTGGCCATGCTAAATTGTCCGTAGTGTTAGGTAAGGGGTAAATGTAGGGGTATGGGTGGTTTGCGCTTCGGCGGGTCGGTGTGGACTTGTTGGGCCGAAGGGCCTGTTTCCACACTGTAAAGTAATCTAATCTAATCTAATCCCCATTTCAAATAATAATGCTGTTTTGGAAAATGTAGGGAGTGATGGATTCTCAGGGGAATGTAGCATGAACAACCAAACTTCTCGTATCAAGACTGCCTCTAATGCAATGAGGGGTATGTCAAGTTCTAAGAGATTGATTGTGTTCGGGAATTCTCTAGTCCGAGGCACAGACAGACATTTCTGTGGCCAGCAGTGAAAAATCAGAATGGTGTGTTGCCTCCCTGGTGCCAGGATCAAGGATGTCTCAGAGAGGGTGCAGAATGTTCTGAAGGGGGAGAGGGACCAGCAGGAGGTCATTGTACACATTGGAACCAATGACATAGGAAGGGAAAAGGATGAGATTCTGAAGGGACAATATAGGGGGTTAGGCAGGAATTTGAAAAGGAAGTCTTGGGTGTAGTAATATCTTGATTACTCCCAGTGCTGTGAGCTAGTGAGGGCAGGAATAGGAGGATAGAGCAGATGAATGCATGGCTGAGGAGCTGGTGTATGGGAGAAGGATTCACATTTTTGGATCATTGCAATCTCTTCTGGGGTAGAAGTGACCTGTACAAGAAGGATGGATGCACTTGAATTGGAAGGGGACTAATATGCTGGCAGGGAGATTTGCTAGAGCTGCTCAGGAGGATATAAACTATTAAGGTGGGGGTGTGGGCCCCAGGGAGATAGTGAGGAAAGAGATCAATCTGAGACTTGTACAGTTGAGAAAAGATGTGAGCCAAACGGTCAGGGCAGGCAGGGACAAAACAAAGAACAAGGAAGGACTGATGAATTAAACTGCGTTTATGTCAATGCAAGAGGCTGAACAGGGAAGGCAGATTAACTCAGGGCATGGTTAGGAACATGGGACTGGGATATCAAAGCAATTACAGAAACATGGCTCAGGGTCGGACAGGACTAGCAGTTTCATGTTCCAGGATACAAATGCTACAGGAAGGACAGAAAGAGAGGCAAGAGAGGAGGGGGAGTGGCGTTTTTGATAAGGAATAGCATTACAGCTGTACTGAGGGAGGATATTCATGGAAATACATCCGGGGAAGTTATTTGACTGGAACTGAGAAATATGAAAAGGATGATTACCTTATTGGGATTTTACTACAGACCCCCTAATAGACAGTGGGAAATTGAGCAACAAATTTGTAAGGAGATCTCTGTTATCTGTAAGAATAATAAGGTGGTTATGGTAGGGGATTTTAACTTTCCAAACATAGACTGGGACTGCCACAGTGCTAAGGTTTTAGATGGAGAGAAATTTGGTAAGTGTGCACAAGAAAATTTTCTGATTCAGTATGTGGATGTACCTACTAGAGAAGGTGCAAAACTTGACCTACTCTTGGGAAGTAAGGCAGGGCAGGTGACTGAGGTGTCAGTGGAGGAGCACTTTGGGGCCAGTGACCATAATTCTGTTAGTTTTAAAATAGTGATGGAAAAGGATGGACCAGATCTAAAAGTTGAATAGTTCCATCTAAATTGGAGGAAAACTAATTTTGACGGTATTAGGCAAGAACTTTTAAAAGCTGACTGAGGGCAAATGTTCGCAGGTAAAGGGATAGCTGGAAAATAGGAAGCCTTCAGAAATGAGATAACAAGAGTCCAGAGACAGTCTATTTCTGTTAGGGTGAAAGGAAAGACTGGTAGGTGTAGGGAATGCTGGATGACTAAAGAAATTGAGGGTTTGGTTAAGAAAAAGAAAGAAGCATATGTCAGGTATAAACAGGAAGGAGCAAGTGAATCCTTAGAAGACTTATGGACTTCAGTAAGGCATTCAACAATGTTCCCCATGGGAGACTGATTAGCAAGGTTAGATCTCATGGAATACAGGGAGAACCAAGTCATTTGGATACAGAAGTGGCTCAAAGGTAGAAGACAGAGGGTGGTGGAGGGTTGTTTTTCGGACTGGAGGCCTGTGACCAGTGGAGTGTCACAAGGATCAGTACTGGGTCCACTACCTTTCGACATTTATATAAATGATTTTGATGTGCGCATTAGAAGTGTAGTTAGTAAGTTTGCAGGTGACACCAAAATTGGAGGTGTAGTGGACAGCGAAGAGGGTTACCTCAGATTACAACAGGATCTGGACCAGATGGGCCAATGGGCTGAGAAGTGGCAGATGGAGTTCAATTCCGATAAATGCGAGGTGCTGTAGTTTGGGAAAGCAAATCTTAGCAGGACTTATACACTTAATGGTAAAGTCCTAGGGGAGTGTTGCTGAACAAAGAGACCTTGGAGTGCAGGTTCATAGCTCCTTGAAAGTGGAGTCGTAGGTCGATAGGATAGTGAAGAAGGTTTTTGGTATGTTTTCCTTTAGTAGTCAGAGTATTGAGCACAGGAGTTAGGAGGTCATGTTGCGGCTGTACAGGACATTGGTTAGGCCACTTTTGGAATATTGCATGCAATTCTGGTCTCCTTACTATTGGAAATATATTGTGAAAATTGAAAGGGTTCAGAAAAGATTTACAAGGACTTTGGAGGATCTGAGCTACATGGAGAGATTGAATAGGCTGGGGCTGTTTTCCCTGGAGCATCAGAGGCTGAGGGGTGACCTTATAGAGATTTACAAAATCATGAGGGGCAAGGATAGGATAAATAGACAACTTCTTTTCCCTGGGTTGGGAAGTCCAGAACTAGACAGCATAGAATTAGGGTGAGAGGGGAAAGATATAAAAGAGACCTAAGGGGCAGCTTTTTCATGCAGAGGGTGGTACGTGTATGGAATGAGCTGCTAGAGGAAGTGGTGGAGGCTGGTACAATTGCAACATTTAAAAGGCATCTGGATGGGTATATGAATCGGATGGGTTTGGAGGGATATGGGGCGGGTGGTGGCAGGTGGGACTAGATTGGGTTGGGATATCTGGTCAGCACAGATTAGTTGGACTGAAGGGTCTGTTTCCATATGTACATCTCTATGACTCTATGAGTCTATGACTCAATCATAGTTGTCATATGAAACAAAGCTTTTGCCAAATAGTTTACCATCTCTAGAAATCTTTGCAGGTTATGAACTAACCGGAGTGAAAAACTCCTGAACAATCTTTGCTTTGTCTGGATCTCCCATTACACCATCACTGCTAAAAATGTCACAAAAAGTTAATTGGTTCCTTGGAAAATTCAAATGAGTCTTTGAGAATGAGTCCTTCAGCTTATAAGCAGAAAGCATTTCAAAGACACCCCAAACGCTTCCCTCAAGAAATGCATCATAGATGTCAACACGTGAGAGATACTCATCAAAGTTTGTGCGAAGATTTGTAGCTCGGGTGCTCGTTGTTGTGGTTCTGTTCGCCGAGCTGGAAGTTTTTGTTGCAAACGTTTCATCCCCTGGCTAGGCGACATCATCAGTGCTTGGGAGCCTCCTGCGAAGCGCTTCTTTGATGTTTCCTCCGGTGTTTATAGTGGTCTGTCCCTGCCGCTTCCGGTTGTCAGTTTCAGCTGTCCGCTGTAGTGGTTGGTATATTGGGTCCAGGTCGATGTGTTTGTTGATGGAGTTTGTGGATGAATACCATGCCTCTAGGAATTCCCTGGCTGTTCTCTGTCTGGCTTGCCCTATGGTAGTAGTGTTGTCCCAGTCGAATTCATGTTGCTTGTTGTCTGCGTGTGTGGCTACTAAGGATAGCTGGTCGTGTCGTTTCGTGGCTAGTTGATGTTCATGTATGCGGATTGTTAGCTGTCTTCCTGTTTGTCCTATATAGTGTTTAGTGCAGTCCTTGCATGGTATTTTGTACACTACAATCGTTTTGCTCCTGTTGGGTATCGGGTCCTTCGTTCTGGTGAGTTGTTGTCTGAGCGTGGCTGTTGGTTTGTGTGCCGTTATGAGTCCTAGGGGTCGCAGTAGTCTGGCTGTCAGTTCCGAGATGCTCCTGACGTATGGTAGGAACTGACAGCCAGACTACTGCGACCCCTAGGACTCATAACGGCACACAAACCGACAGCCACGCTCAGACAACAACTCACCAGAACGAAGGACCCGATACCCAACAGGAGCAAAACGAATGTAATGTACAAAATACCATGCAAGGACTGCACTAAACACTATATAGGACAAACAGGAAGACAGCTAACAATCCGCATACATGAACATCAACTAGCCACGAAACGACACGACCAGCTATCCTTAGTAGCCACACACGCAGACAACAAGCAACATGAATTCGACTGGGACAACACTACTATCATAGGGCAAGCCAGACAGAGAACAGCCAGGGAATTCCTAGAGGCATGGCATTCATCCACAAACTCCATCAACAAACACATCGACCTGGACCCAATATACCAACCACTACAGCGGACAGCTGAAACTGACAACCGGAAGCGGCAGGGACAGACCACTATAAACACCGGAGGAAACATCAAAGAAGCGCTTCGCAGGAGGCTCCCAAGCACTGATGATGTCGCCTAGCCAGGGGACGAAACGTTTGCAACAAAAACTTCCAGCTCGGCGAACAGAACCACAACAGAGATACTCATTTTGAAGAAACTGGTTTAGAAGAAACTCCTGTCATAAGGGACACAATCCTTTAAGAATATTCATCTGCAAGAAGACGTGTGGAAAAGGAACTCGAAAGAAAGAATGCCAATGATCTTAAGACCAAGAAACACTTCCACCTCCTGGAAATATGAGCCAAATGTATGGCCAAAGATGTGACTCGAGGATGAGGTTTTCAGCAAAGCAAGGGCACACAGAGTACCCATGACACAGAATTTCCTTAGTCAACTTGTGAGTAAGAGATTGATGAGAACAATTTTAAAGCTCCTCAATGGACATATTCATTGGCCATCTCACTGTGTCAATGGCATCTGTGTGACATTTGATACCTTCTAAAGTAAAGTACTGGACATAGGTCCAATTAAAGTTCTCTGGTGCTATATCAGTCATAAATGGTAATCCACTGAAGCACAATCTCCTCAATGGAAACATAAACATACGATGAAGGAGCTGACAGACAAAAGGTTCCTAATCCCAGCATAATCCACACGCTTCTTTCCACATACATACTGTAAATACTTCCTTGTTTCACTTTTATTTCCATTAATTAACCTCTGAGATCTTATATGTTTCAATCAAGTTGCTTTTTACTTGTCCAAACTCCAGTGGATACAAGGTGAAAGTGAGGACTGCAAATGCTGGAGATCAGAGTTAAGATTAGAGTGATGCTGAAAAAGCACAGCAGGTCAGGCAGCATCCGAGGAGCAGGAAAATCAATATTTCAGGCAGGAGCATTCCTGATGAAGGGCTCCTGCCCGAAACATCGATATCCCTGCCCCTCGGATGCTGCCTGACCTGCTGTGCTTTTTCAGCATCACTCTAATCTAGATTCCAGTGGATACAAGCCTAGCCTGTCCAATCGTCTTCATAAGTCCAACCCTCCATTTTAGGTATTAACCTAATAAACTTTCTTTGAACTTTCTCTTATACATTTACATCCTTCCTTAAATAATGCAATGAATAACATGCACAATACTCCAAATATGATATCACCAATGCTCTGCTTTTGTATTCCATTTCCCTCATCCTTCCAGTCTGTGCTTATGCAGCTTCCTATTATCTGTGGGTGAGGTGCACAGCACTCATCATGCATCCAACAAACAGTAGGGTACTGAGCAAGAATAGTTTTGTAACCTGCTCCATCTCCACTGAAAGTGAGTTTTTGTTCCACAACAAATTCAAGAGGTAAAATCCATCACTACTCATTAGCAAGCCAAGAACAAATGAAACAATGTAATGAGAAATGAAGTCAGAAAGAGTAGCTTGAAACTTGCAAAATGACTGGTAAACATGTGTATCACCCTGATCTGACATGATTTAGTGATTAGCTCTTTAAATGATGGACTGAGTCACGCTATTATCTTCTGAGTTAGCTGGATGTAGCAACATTGTATTTCTTAACTGTAGTGATTATAATGAAGTCAGCTAGGTGGACCTCATAGAATATGAGTTCCCTAATTGGAGCTGTTAATCTGGTCCAATCAGAGAGCCCTAGCATAACAGCTAACAACAGGAGTGTCAGACATCCTATTCACTCTGAAAATTGGATGACTCTTAGGGACCTGGATCAGTATCGAGGACTTTCCAGGTGTAAGTAAAGGGTGATTTGCTGACAGGATACCGGAACTCTGTGGAGTTATTTCATTAACCAGAGTAAGGGAAAGGAAACAATAAAAAAGGCTCTGGATCCTGAGTGGCAACTATCAGGGATGCACAACAGGAACAAACAGAATTGCTTTTCATTGTGATGCCTCCATAGTCAAATAAGAATGCAATCATTTACTAATCATATGGTAGAGAATGGTTAATAGGTCAAAGTACAAAATGGCTACCATATCTCATTAAACTCAATCTTAGCAAGAATTAGAGCCTTCATGAAAAGTGGGAGAACACTGTGAAATACACAAGAACATTAATTTATAGCAATGGTGTGGAGGTTCTGGTTATGGACTGGGGTGGACAAAGTCAGAAATCACACAACACCAGGTTATAGTCAAATAAACCTGTTGCACTATAAGCTGGTGTTGTGTGATTTCTGAATTTATAGAAAGGGAGAGGAACATTGTCACAGGATTTGGGAGATTGTATTTTATATTATTCAGTCTTTCCATTTTAGGCTGCTGTGTAAGGAAATTGTAATATTGAACTTTGCTATATCTAGGATGCAAAATTCTCAGTTTTATTTAAAAATAGAACACAGACATTGAAGCTAGTTGATACTGAACAGTGGATCAAGTCATGCTTGTGATAAGCATCACTTTGTTCCCCACAGAGATTCATTATATATTGAAGAATTGAGAGAACGGTGCCTTCTTTAACAATGTGGAGATTAAAGTCATTTTCAGCATAACACAATTTGCTCGATTTAAGGTCGATCATCTTATGAATCATAATTCAATGTTCACAGTGTGGCTAATGTGGATTAGTTTTCATTAAAAAGAATTTTTAAAAAGGAGAAGGGGGACAGGGTATAATGAGACTTTCAAGCAGACTGCACAACCTGACCTTATAACCAAAGGAACATGTTGTACTGAAAAGAGTCTCTCAGAGATTCATTATATCTTTATAACGTCACAGTTAGAGTATTATGTAAAATTAAAATTGCCCAAATTAGGTACATTATACTTAGAAGTGTTCGACTTTCACAATTTATTTAAACTGTTTTGGCATGTGTTCTCATTTGTACTCTTCAGTTGAACTTTATCTGTCACATGATATTAATACTGGACAAATCAGATCCCAGACTGAAATTTGGCTGGTTGGATCCTAAATTTGTTTCTGCTTTAACTGTGGAGATCAGCTGCTGAAGCCATTCACAAAATGTTGCTGGTGTATTTTTAATATCAAAGATAAAACATTTATTAAGCAAGAAAACACATGTATTCTATTACATTAGACAAACGCAAAACTTGAAACGATTTTTTTACTAAACAAGAAAAGCACCACCCCTTTTATCCCAAACATATCCTGAAAAAACATTCAAATCTCAGTGAAAACTTCACCACTACTGTAGCTTCAGAGTAAAGCTACTTGCTCAGACACAGGCTAGGACATCTGAAACTAGTTTTGTTTTGGCAAACTTCTTTTTAGTTATTAGATATTTTTCCATAAGGCACACAAACTAAAGTGCACTTAGGTCACAATTGCATTATATTTCAGAGTGAATCTAAGTTTCCTAAACTTAGGTGTGCCCTACCTCTACTGTGTGACACACTTACATGCAGACTGAATTACTTCTGGATTGTTCTGTTTCCCAATATGTTTAGGCTCCTTCACTATGTGACAGCATTTTTTTCTCCTACCTTTGTATAATAACGCACTGAAGTATTCATCCAAGAGTTTAAAACCTCATTAAAATGCATGTAAGCAGACAAACCTCCTGACTGTCCAGGACTAAAGTCCCAATTTCATAAATAAAATAATAAACATATGTAACTCCCTTTGTAACACACAAAATACAAAATATAAATGCAACTTAAAGTTATACGTAGTTTGTAGCTTTGTACATCAGATATCATCAATGTGATGTACTCTGAAGTCTGGTCTGTAGATTGAAGGCATTGTTGATAACAGGAAGGGAAATTCTGGGGAAGGGGCTGTGGCTGAATTGGGTTTGCAGGCCAGGGCAGTATAGATCCAGATCAAAAACAGAAATTGTTGGAACAGCTCAGCATGTCTGGTAGCATCTGTGAAGAGAAATCAGAGTTCATGTTTCAGGTCCGGCAAACCTTCCTCAGAACAGAGGATTCTGAAGAAAGGGTCACCAGACCCAAAACATGAATTCTGATTTCTCTTCACAGATGCTGCCAGACATGCTAAGCTTTTCCAGCAATTTCTGTTTTTATTTTGATTTACAGCATCTGCAGTTCTTTTGGTTTTTAATCTAGATCCAGATAACTTGTTAGGCCTGAAGAGTATTCCTTCTGATCTTATTAAGAAATGTTCTTCCTTTTACCATTACCTTTGCTGGCTTCCTGACTGCTTTTCGTGGTGTGAGACTAAAATAAACACTCACTCATGAATAGGCAAAAGTGTCATGAAGCTGGGAAGGTGAGGATTCTAAAATGCCCTGAGATACTGATGTACATTTGTTAATGAGGTTGCTGCTGATACTTAATGACAGTATTATCCTGAACAAAAATTAATCATATTAACGTAAGTTTTCAATGGAGCTGGAGGTTTTTTGTTTTAAACCTTCACCTGTTCCTTTCTGGATGATTTCAAAGAGTTAAATTTTTCCTCAAATACTATTTGGAGCAAAGTTTCAATCTTAACAAGTTCAGCTTCTTGCCTGAAATAATTTACAATATGATCACTGTAAAATTTGAGATTTGACAGCAATTTGTGATGACAGCAATATTTTGTACAGGATCCATTTCATTGTTCACTGGGAGCTGGGAGCATTTGCACCTCCATAATGTGACAAGAAAATGATCACTCAGTCAAAGACTACTTGTGTACTGTGATAATAAATGGCTACTTAAAAAAAATCACAGTGAGAGTAACAGACTATTGCTAAAAGCTTTTGGACAGGAATGAGTGGTATTTGAGTTATTAGGCTGTTTTTATTGACGTCATTTTCATTTACAAATGTTACATAATTAGCATCATTGATTGCATGAGGGAAGTAGGTGGAGCAGCCGAATGTGTGACCAATCCAGAATGGATAATTTCACAGAATTTCAGAATTATTACAGTGCAGAAGGAGACCATTTGACCCATCATGGCTGCACTAGCTCTATTTTCTAGGACCAATCTCCTGCCTTTTCCCCATATACCTGCACGTCATCTATATCCAAATACTAATCTAATGCCCTCTTGAATGCTTTAATTGAATTTCCTCCACCATATTTCCAGGCAGGGCATTCTATACCCTGACTAATCGCTGTGTGAAAAAGCTATTTTTCTCTTATTGCCCTTGTTTCATTTGTGCAATACTTTAAATCTATGCCCTCTTGTTCTTATTACTTTTATGAGTGGGAGCAGCAGCTCCCTATCTATTCTGTCCAGCTTGTTTATGATTTTGAGAACTCTGTCAAATCTCCTCTTAGCCTTCTTTTCTCTATGGAGAACACTCCTAACTTTTCCAATCTTTCTTCAAGACTGAAGTTTCTCACCCCTGGAACAATTCTTGTAAATCACTTCTGAGCTGTCTCCAATGCATTTGTATCGTTCCAGTAATGTGACACACACAGCTGTACACAATACTCCAGATGAGGTCTTACAAGTGACCTAGGAGAAGGTGAGGAGAAGCAGATGCTGGAGAAGTCAGAATCGATAAAATGTGGCACTGGAAAAAAGCACAGCAGGTGAGGCAGCATCCGAGGAGCAAGAAAGTCGACATTTCAAGCTTAACATTTCATCAGGACTGGGGAGGGGGGAGGAGGCTGAGAAATAAATAGAAGGAGGGGGTGGGACTGGGGGAAAGGTAGTTGGGATGGCAAAAGGTGGGTGAAGGTAGGAGGTGACTGTGATAGCTCGGTGGGAAGTGTCAATCCAATAGGTGGAAAGGAAGATGGGCAGGTAGGTCAGGTCAAGAAGGCAGAGCCAAGTCGGTAATTTGGATTTGGGATGGGGTGAGGAGATTTGGAAACTGGTGAAATCAATGTTGAGGCTGCGTGGTTGTAGGCTGCCTAGATTAGGTGGAAGATGAGGTGTTCCTCCTCCAGTTTGCAGGTGACCTTGTTTACCCTGTGGAGGAAGCCCAGAATGACATGTCATGGGGGGAGTGGGAGACAGAGTTGAAATGGATGGCTAGAGGAAGGGGGTTGGTTGGTGCATACAGACCAGAGATGTTCCTTGAACTGTTCTACAAGTGTGCACTCGATCTCTCCAATGTAGAGAAGACCACATCGAGAGCAATGGATGCAGTAAATGAGGATTGAGGATATCCAATTTGCCAGATTTGAAATGATTCTTAGAGGTGTTGGATGGAGCTGAGGGGGGAGCTGTGGGCACAGGTTTTGCATCTCTTACAGCAGCAAGGGAAGGTGCCACGAGTGGAGTCGGTGGTCCCTACGGAATGCAGATAGGGGTGGGGAGGAAAATATATTGTTGCTAGTGGGGTCTGACTGTAGGTGTTGAAAATGGCAGAGGATGATATGCTGAATTTGGAGATTAGTGGGTGGAATGTGAGGACCAGGGGATTCTATCCTTGGTGCAGTTAGGGAGAATGGGATTTGAGGGCAGAGGTGCGGGAAATGAAGGAGATGTGATTGAGGGCAATGTTGATAATGGGAAGAGAAGTTATGATCCCGGAAGTAGGGTAAGGGTACCTGCATGGGTCCGAGCTATGCTTGCCTCTTCATAAGATACGTGGAACAGTCCATCTTCCACAGTTACACTGGCACCATCCCTTATCCTTCGCTCGCTTACATTGATGACTGGGTCAGTGCTGCCTCGTGCTCCCACGAGAAGCTTGAACAGTTCATCCGCTTCACCCACACCTTCCACTCTGACCTCAGATTTACCTGGACCATCTCTGACACCTCCCTCCCCTTCTTGGACCCCTGTAGCAATTGACTTAACACAGACATCTACTTCAAATCCACCAATACCCACAGCTACCTTGACTACACCTCCCATCTGCCCCCTGTAAAAATGCGATCCCATACTCCCAACTCCTCCACCTCCACCCTATTTGCTCCCAAGATGAGTGATTCCATTCCAGGACATCCCAGGTGTCCACCTATTTCCAGGACCATAATTTCCCCTCCTCTGTGATTAACAATGCCCTCAATCCTCCAATTCCTGCACCTCTGCTCTCAAACCCCACCCACCCAACCACAACAAGGAAAGAATCCCCAATGGTCCTGACATTCCATCCCACTAATCTCCAAATCCAGCATAACATCCTCCATCATTTTCACCACCTACAGTAAGATCCCACCCCCAAAAATATATTTCCAACCCTATCTGTATTCCGTAGGGACCATTTCCTCCACGACTCCCTGGTTAGGTCCACGCTCCCCATCAACCCCCTCTCCACACCTGGCACCCTTCCCTGCTGCAAGAGGTACAAAACCTGTGCTCACACTTCCTCTCTCACCTCCATCCAAGGCCCCAGAGGATCATTCCAAATCCACCAGAGATTTACTTGCAGATCCTTGAACTTCATTTACTGCATCTGTTGTTGTTGATGTGGTCTTCTCTACATCGGAGAGATCAACCGCAAATTCACAGAATGGTTCAGAGAACATCTTTGGTCCATATGCACCAACAAACTCCACCTTCCTGTTGCCATCTATTTCAACTCACTCTCCCACTCCCCCCCATGACATGTCCAGTCTGGGCTCCCTTCACTACCTAAACAAAGACCACCCACAAACTGGAGGAGGAACACCTCATCTTCCATCTTGGAAACCTACAACCACGCAGTCTCAACGTTGAATTCACCAGTTTCCCAATATCTCCTCTCCCCACCCCATCCCAGATCCAACCCTCCGACTTGACTCCGCCCTCTTGACATGATCTACCTGCCCATCTTCCTTCCCACTAATTTGCTCCACATTTTCCACCAATCTATCACAACCATCTCCTACCTTTGCCTACCTATTGCCATCTCAACTACCTTTCCTTCGGGCCCAACCCCCATTTATTTCTCAACCCACTTCCCGCTCCCCAGTCTTGATAAAGTATTAAGCCCGAAACATTGACTTTCTTGCTCCTCAGATGCTGTCTGGCCTGCTGTGCTTTTTCCAGCACCACATTTTATCAACTCTAACAAGTGTCCTATACAAGTTAAGCATACCTCCTTGCTCTTGTACTCTGTGCCCCTTAAATAAAGCTGAGAATACTGTATGCTTTATTAACTGCTCTCCCCACCTGCCTGACCATCTTCAACGAGCTGTGTTCATATACACCCAGATCTCTCTGCTGCTGCACCCTTTTAAAATTGTACCTCCTATTTTATGTTGTCTTTCAGTGTTCTTCTGATCAAACTACATCACTTCACATGTCTCTATATTGAACTTTATCCACCCCCACCATCAATTTGTCAATGTCCTTTTGAAGTTCCACACTGTCCTCCTTGCAATACTTTCAAATCTGGTGTCATTGGCAAACTTTGAGATTGTCCCCTGCGCACCAATATCCAGATCATTAATCAGCAAAAGCAAGAGTCCCAATACCAATTCCTGGGGAACTCCACTATGAATTATCCTCCAGCTTGAAAACATCCATTGACTTTTAGTCTGTATTTCCTATCATTCAATTTTGTATCTATGTTGTTGCTGACCCTTTTATTCCATAACCTCTAAACTTTCCTCACAAGTCTGATGTAGAGCACTGTATCAAATGTCTCCTGAAACATCGGAACTAGAAGCAGGAGTAGGCCATTTGGCTTTTCAAGCCTGTGTGCCATTCATTATGATCATGGCTTTAGAAAATGTATGCACCTCAAGAGCATTACCTTAATTGGGTCTTTCTGTTACCTCTTCAAAGACTCCAGAAAGTTAGTTAAACATGATTTCCCCTTTTGAAACCCATGTTGCCTCTTCCAAATCAACCCACCTTTTTCCATTTAACTATTATTTCTATCCTGATTAATTCACCACTGTAGTTAAACTGTCTAGTCTGTAATTGCTGTATTTATATTTCCAACCTTTCTTGATCAAGACTGTAATTGTTGCAATTCTCTAGTCTTCTGACAACTCCCTCAAATCTAGGAAAGTCTGAAAGATTGTGGCCCTGCCCCCTCAATTTCCACTCTCATGTTCTTCAAATTCCTTGGATGCATCTCATCTGATCCTAGTGTCTTGTCAACTTTGAATACCAACAGCCTATTCAACTCTTCTGCCCTATCAATTTTGAATCCTTCGAGTGACTGAGTTCCCTCCTCTGTCATCATGGCTTGGAAAGCATGACTCTCTTTGGTAAAAACAGAGACAATGTATTCATTAACAACTCAGCCATACCCTCTTCCTCCAGGTATACATCCCCTTTTTGGTCCCAAACTGGCCCTGTTCTTCCTTTAATCAGTCCTGTACTGTTTATATGCTTATAGAAGACTATGGCCTTTCCCTTTATGATGGCTGCTCATCTTTTCTTATAGTTCTTCTATGGTTCTCTTATTTGCTTCTTCACTTCCCATCTACACCTTCAGTTCTCCTGTTGATTCCCAATTGTATTTTCTGCCTTACCCATGTCATAGCAGGAGGCTGGAAGAACACAGCAAGCCAGGCAGCGTCAGGAGGTGGAGTAGTCGACGTTTTGGGTGTAACCCTTCTTCAGGACTGGGAGTGGGTGTGGGGAAAGCTGCAGGTGAAAGGGGTGGCAGGGGTAGGGTGGTGAAGTGAGGATAGGTGAAGGCAGATAGAGGGTACGACCTGGTTGGTCAATGGGAGGAATGAATCCGGTTGGTAGCAGGGAGCAGTGGAAGGAATGCGGAGGGGCTGGGAAAAGAGTTGGGGGATGGGGAGGAAGAGGGGCCTACAAGAACACCATTCCATTCTCCCAACTCCTCCACCTTCACCACATCTGCTCGGACGAGAATACATTCCAGTCAGAAGCATCCGAGACGAGATGTCCACCGATTTCGAACAATGTGCTCTTCCTCCCTCCATCATCCAGAAAGCCCTCCACTGCAACACCTCCATTCCCCATTCCACTGCTCTAAACCTCCCTCATCGCAATAAAGATAGAGTCCCCCTTGTCCTCACCTACCACCCCACCAGTCTTCGCATCATGCATCATCCTTAAACACTTATGCCAACCCAAACGGACTCCACCACCAGGGACATATTTCCCTCCCCACCCCTTTCCACCTTCTGCAAAGACCATTCCCTCCGTGACTACCTGGTCAGGTCCACGCCCCTCAACAACCCACCCTCCCGTCCTGGCACCTTCCCCTGCCACCGCAGGAACTGCAAAACCTGCACCCAAATCTCCTCCCACACCTCTATCCAAGGCCCTAAAGGAGTCTTCCACATCCATCAAAGTTTTACCTGCACATTCACCAATATCATTTATTGTATCCGTTGCTCCCGATGCAGTCTCCTCTACATTGGGGAGACTGGACACCTCCTAGCAGAGCGCTTTAGGGAACATCTCTGGGACACCCGCACCAATCAACCACACTGCCCTGTGGCCCAACATTTCAACTCCCCCTCCCACTCAGCCGAGGACATGGAGGTCCTGGGCCTCCTTCACCGCCGCTCCCACACCACCAGACGCCTGGAGGAAGAACGCCTCATCTTCCACCTCGGAACACTTCAACCCCAGGGCATCAATGTGGACTTCACCAGTTTCCTCATTTCCCCTTCCCCCACCTCACCCCAGTTCCAAATTTCCAGCTCAGCACTGTCCCCATGACTTGTCCTACCTGCCTATCTTCCTTTTCACCTATCCACTCCACCCTCCTCTCTGACCTATCACCTTCATCCCCACCCTATTCACCCATTGTACTCTTTGCTAACCTCCCCACCCTCCTCCCTAACCTATCACCTCCATCCCCACCCCCATTCACCTATTGTACTCTATGCTACTTTCTCCCCATCCCCACCCTCCTCTCATTTATCTCTCCACCCTGCAGGCACTCTGCCTGTATTCCTGATGAAGGGTTTTTGCCCGAAACGTCAATTTTTCTGCTCCTCGGATGCTGCCTGACCTACTGTGCTTTTCCAAAACTACTCTAATCCAGAACTCCAACTAGACCCCACCAGTAAGAACATCTTCCCCTCCCCATCCGTCTCTGCCTTCCACAAGGACTGGTTCCTTCGACAGTACTTGGTCTGCGCCACCGACCTCCCCGAACCCCCAGGTACCTTCCCCTCCAACCGGAATAGATGCAAAACCTGCTAGTTCACTGGCCTCCCCCAACCTCCTTCCAGGCCCCAAGCAGTCCTTCCAGGTGAGACAGAAGTTCACCTATTCTCTTCCAACCTAGTTTACTGCATAAAGCGCTACCGCTGTGGTCTTCTCTACACTGGGGATACAGAATGTAAACTTAGGGAATGGTTCGCTGAGCATCTCAGCTGGACCTCCAGGGGCTGACCAGACCTCCCAGTCACTGCCCATTTCAATTCCTCAACCCACTCCCTTTTTGACATGACAATGCTTGGCCTCCTCCATTGCCAAAATGAACCTCATCGCAAATTGGAGGGACAACACCTTATCTTCCGCCTGGACAGTCTACAGCCCAGAGGACTCAACAGTGAGTTCTCCAATTTCAAACAACCACCCGCCCCATCCCCTGACACCCTTCCAAGCCCCTCCCCCTCCCTTTCACTGCTCCCAGCCACCAACTGGATTCATTCCTTCCATTGACCAACCAGGTCGTACGCTGTACCTGTTTTCATCTATCCCCACTTCACCACCCTACACCCACCACCCCCTTTACCTGTAGTTACCCTCACACACACGCCCAATCCTGAAGAAGGGTTATACCCGAGACGATGGCTACTCTTCCTGATGCTGCATGGCTTGCTGTGTTCTTCCAGCCTCCTGCCTGTCTACTTTGGATTCCAGCATCTGCAGTTTTGTTTTTGTCTCTTACCTCTGTAATAAGCATACATTTTCTTTTTAATATTAATTTCTACCTCCTTTGTTATCCAAGGAACTCTGGATTTGTTTTTCCTATGTTTTTCCATATACTTCCACTGTGGTCACATCATTCCGCACTTTGAAGGTAGCCCATTGTTTGGTACCTGTTTATCCTGCCAACCTCTTATTCCAATCGTTCCTGCTCAGTTCTGACCTTGCCCCATTAAAGTCAACTCCTCAACAGAATTTTCTTACTCTAGATTATAACATGTCATTTTCTAACAACATTCTTGAATATGTGGTACAATAATTACTGTATCCTGTTCCCTCGCTGACACTTGATTCATTTAGCCCACTTCATTTCCAAGGACAACGTCCAATAATGCATCTTTGCTTGTTGAACTAGACACATAATGCTGTAGGAAACTGTCCTGAATTCTTCTAGAAACACTCGCTGTCCTTTACTGTGCCTGTGTTCCAGTCTATATTTGGAAATTGAAGTCCCCATTATAACTACTTTATACATTAGTATTTCTGTAATTGTCTTGCAGATTTGTTCCTGTACATCCTTTCCACTTGTTAGTGTTCTGTAGACTACACTGAGCAATGTAATTATATTATTTTTATCCTGTAGCTCTAGCCAAATTGGCTTTGTTCTTGGACACTTTGAGACATCTTCCTTCTTTAGGACTGCAATGCTTCTTTAACCAAAACTGCCAACTGTCTTCCTTCCCTTCCTTGTCTATCTTTCCTGACTTATACATCTTATACCCAGGAATATTTAACACATGTTCTTGCCCTTCCTTAAGCCAGATCTTTGCAATAACATCATAATTCCACATTGCAATCTCCGTCTGTAACTTGCCAACCTTATTTTCTGTATTTCATGTATTTACATACATGTTAATTCTGTTTTGGACTTCTTTTCTTTCTCCCCTACTCTAATTTTCCCTATTAACCTACTATACTCTATGCTAATGCCAGCTGTACTGCTAAATACTTTGCAAGCCCTAGTATATCCCTCTCCTATTTTCTTTTGCTTCCCACATTAAATCTTAGGCAGAAAGTCAAGGACAGTCTACCCACTGAGAGGCCATTTGATACTCTTAATTGGCCATACCATGGGGATAGTCAAGTTAGGTTAAAGCTGTCTAAATGGCACTACAAATGTCCCACAAGGAATCTAGTCCCAGCTCTGTCAAGTGCAACCTATCCAGCTTATACAGGTGCTATCTTCCCTACAGCCAGTTTCAGTGTCCCAGGAAATAAAGTTCTCCCTTCTGCACTATCTTTATAGACATATATTTATCTGCCTTACCTTCCTGCTTCTATATTCGTTTGCACCCTAGCACTGTGAATAATCCAGAATTACATTTGTGATTCTGTTTTCTAAACGCTACTTGCAGGACAATATCTCCCTTCCTACCTAAACCATTTGTACCAACATGGACCACAATCTCTGACAGTGCACTCTTCCTGCAAAAATGTGCTGTGACATCTTTGCCCCTGACACTGGCAAGGCTTCATACGATCCTGGAGTCACTTTGACAGATGCAGAGGCCTGTCTGTTCCCCTAACTATATAAATTCCCTCTCGTTACTATTCCTGATTTTTTCTTTCTGCCCTCTTCAGAGCTCAAATTTCTGCAGCTGTGAGCACTTTCTGCACACATGGTCATCTGTACGTTCAATGACTCCCCACATTTACAGACTACACAATCCACTCACCTGAAACATATTCACAAACTTGACCAAAATGTTAAAAAAGTTGAGCAGTGGGTAGGTTTAATTCTGTTCCACCTGAACTATAAGAAAAAAGGGAAGAATTTAATTCTCCCCTCAAGGAATTAACTAGATGGTGGGAGGACCCCTTTAAAAAGGCATAATGTATTTGTGTAGACCCTTGTACAGTGCTGACTTTCAACTATGATTACGTCTGAGGTAGAATGATTTGAGGACTGCCTACCCACTAGGACCCTTGAGTAGCCACACCAGGTGGGTACAAACCCTGGCAGTATGTTTCCAACCTGGTGCCATGGTGAGGTTGAAGATCCCTCCTACTTGGAGAAAGTGAGGACTACAGATGCCAGAGATCAGAGTCGAAGAGTGTGGTATTGGAATATTCCTGACAAAGAGCTAATGCCCGAAACATCAATCCTCCTGCTCCTTGGATGCTGCCTGATCTGCTGTGCTTTTCCAGCACCACACTCTTCGGTCCCTCCCACCTGCCCTGACAATGCTCATAAAGTACTCCTGGCTTGATAAGATCCACCAAATGACCCATGAATCCTTCTAAGTGCAGGATAAATGCAGCTTTTAACTTTCTGGCTGGGGTTTTGTATCTCTGCAATGAGAAGAAAAGAGGAGAAATGCTAATGGCACTTGCAGCAACGTTTGCACTTGATTGCACTTAACCTCGCAAAGTGCAGACAGAAAGCTGTTCTTCAGTTCCGATCAATTTTACCAGGTTGCTTACATTGACAGTTTCGTTGTTTGTATCAGGGTGATCTCAGATGCCATCATTGTAAGATAAGTACCATGGCTCACCCACACATACATGAACATAAGATTGCTGTGTGTAACAGCCGGAAGAAAATCACTGTGAATGCTCATTATCTAATTATGCCTTTGTTACCCAACTTGACAGCTGTTTGCCTTTCAGCAGATGAAGCATTTTGCTTGAAGTCAACACCATCTGATTTCTGTCATGAGGACGTCAGGGGAATGAAGGAGATCCCATGTAAAACTGAGCACCTTTAGTGTTGGCAGTGGAACAGTAGTAACGTCACCATGTCTCATTGTTCATAATACTTACCACTGTCAATGTGGAGGATACTAACATAAAAAATAAAGAAAATTCTTTAATTTGGAATTTGGAACACCTAACGTATGAAAAATAATATTTAAGGGAATTGTCAAAGACTTCCTCCTGCAGTGAATAATATTGTTATTCCTCATTTCCCTATGAACGTTTCTGTACAAAAATATAATTTAAAGATAATGATCCAAGGCATTTTAAAATCTTCACATCATTGACTATTATAAACTTTTAGCCTTTGTGACAGATTCTAAACTTCGCTTGTCTGCATTTCCTACCTACTCCATTGTAAATATCCTGCATGTAGCACAATTCCCATGAAGTACCAAACAGCACCATAGAGGAGGTCTCACAGTGCTGTGAGTAGTGTCCGTGCTTATGAACTAAAATCTCTGGGTTCGACCCCACTCCAGCATTTGGCCATCGAAGGTACTTTTATACTGTGCCAAACACATTGATTATCAACCTGCAGATCCTTCCAACACGTTTATGAGAAGTGGGAAAGTTCTGCCAGTTATGCTTCATGAAGAATGGTTCGAGGGGAAATAAACTAGCTCCAGAAATCAATTTATTTCCAAAGCAGCCGGTAAAAACTCACTGATGACACATGCTGGCTGATTTGCCTTGCATACATCAAGATGGTGTTCCAGGATGACTATCATATTCATTATTGGTTTTTCCTCTGATATGTTTCAAAATCAAATGGAGTTTGTGACAAAATATAAAGCTTTCTCTCCATGTTAGTTTATTGATTATTTTCTTTTTCACTAGTCTATTATTAATTATCATGAACACATAAAGGATAAATATTGTGATTTATTAGCTGCTCATGCAAGGTATAGAGAGACACATTTCATTCAGCAAGGTCAACATTCATTATGTGTAATTGAATTGGTTCCTGTCAAACAAGGAAGAGGTTACTATGCTGATATCGATTGATTACTGACTCATCAATGAGATTCTGTTGAAAAGACCTTTTGTTTTTTTTTAAATTACTGGAAAATAATTGCAAGCTAAACCAAGTGCCTCATGTTACCTGGTGTAGCTCCAAGATCCAGGCTGTGTTGGAGTGTTGATCTTGGCTTATCAGAATGTGTGTTCCTGCAGGCCGCTTTCTCGCACTCCACTAGTTGCTGTTCACCAGTCCCCATGGCTTGCTAGCTTCTATTACCTACCTTCCTTTCTGATGATACTGCTGGTCTCTTACCCCTCTTGCTGCTAGCCACTGGCTCTACTGCACATCGCCCCCACCCACCCCCACCAAACTGCTGCCACATCCCTTACTGTATAGCTCATCACTTTGCTCAGGGAATGGGGCAATGAGTGAGGTAGCAGGTCAGGTACTGAGGGTCTTTCTATGCTGTTCAGAACTTGTATTTCTACAGGTGTGTGGTCACCGTAGCACATAATGGTGATGTTGGCAATGAACATCGTGTCTGGTTTATAGCTGGAAGGAAGAAAAATAACAACAATCTGCATTCATGCAGCACCTTGAAAGTGGAAACCCATTGAAAAATGCTGACAGATTTGTAATCAGACAAAAATGAATGGCAAGACAGTAAAGGATGCATTAGATCGTTGAATCTGTGATGAATGAGTTTAAGGAGGGTTGAAAAGGAAGGGATGGAGTTTTGGAAGGAAGCTGCACAACTAGTGATAGGGTCACCAATAATGGATCAAAAGCTGCAAGGGCCTCATTTCTGATGAAGGGCTCCTGCCTGAAACATTGATTTTCCTGCTCCTCGGATGTTGCCTGACTTGCTATGCTTTTCCAGCACCACTCTGATCTTGACTCATAGTTAAAGAAATGGAGATTTTGTTTTGCTCGGTGTTTGGTGGAGGTTACAGAGATAAGAATGTGCAAGGATTTGAATTAATTAAAAAAAGCATAATGAAAATTTTCCATTGGATGCTGAAGGACCAGGAGAGGTAATGACTATCATTTGGGCACAATGTTTTCATTCAAAGCTTCTAATGAGCATCCAACTGGGACACAAGGTTGTTGATCAGTCTAAACCATGCTTCAGAACCAGTAACTGTGCCGTGTAAACAGTGACCATTAACTTTAAAGGTTCCATATGTGTTGAAAGAAAGCTAAAGGACAAATCAGTTCATAATTGCTGCACTGTGTACCATAATTAACCAAATACTGCTGAGTTTGAAATTCGGTGTTAAAATCGTCATCAGTTGGTTTGTAACCTAAGGCTCCATCTGAAAGAGTAGGCACAATTTGCAGACTTGAGACAAAAAGAACATGTTACATATTCAAGTAGGCCAGTCTCCATTGGCAAACATTAAATCTTTGGATATTGCGAATGTTGATCCAGATGTTGAGCAGATGAAATTCACAGTGAGTAGGCGATCCCCTCAGAAAAGGCATCAGCAATATCAAGCTTAAATGCAATATCAAATGAAAAATTCAAGTATAATAGGAGGTGAAATGGAGTATTTGCCTGCACTGTCATGTAATATGGAGTAAAATTCCCAGAAGAATTTTGGAACACTTGCAAGCAGCAAAATCATTAAGAGGTATGTGCTTCTCCATAAGTGGTTGGCTGAAAATCTGAGTATCTCTCATTGACACATGCAGCTGATTGTTCCATCTTAACACAATTTTAAAGATTTTTAGATTAAGTCACACTGAACAAGATGAAATATGTAGCTCCATGTATCACTAAAACAGAAAGAAAATCTTTCAAAATGTTTTAAACAGTATTGCAAATAACACTCAAACCTGAGAAGGAATAGGCCACTCAGTCCCCTTACGCCTTCTCTCATATGCAAAGAATTCATAGTTGATCTGATTGCTGTCTCAGTTCCATTTGTCTTCCTTGCTCTTCCGTGCATTAACCCTTGACATCTCTAAATTATCTATCTGTGCCTGTCTATCTCTCTGTCCATCCTTTGACTATATTCAGTAGCTCAGCCTCTAGTGCTCACTGGAAAACAAAATTTAACAAATACTCTCTGAAAGAAAAAACATTTCACCCCAGGTTCAAATCGGAGACCCATCATTTTGAAACTCTGTCCCCCACAGAGCATGCAACCTTTTCGTATCCACCCTGCCAGGTCCTCTCTGTACCTTGTTTGTTTCAATAAGATCCCCTCAATTATTAGAAACAAAAAACAGAAATTGCAGGCAAAGCTCAGCAGGTCTGACAGCACCCATGGAGAGAAATCAGAGTTAATATTTTGGGTCCAGTGCCCCTTCATTAGAACTGATGATACCTAGGAAAATGTTGGTTTAAATGCAGAAGTTAGGGTTGGGGAAAGGGGGTAAGGAGTAAATGATAGGTGAGGATAGAGCTCAAAGAGAGAGAAAAACAGTTGGACAGACAAGGGACTGGATAACAATCTGGCTAGGAGGGTGAATAACTCTTCATGGGGATTTTTAGTGGCTAACAGTGGGTTGTGTGTAATAGACTATGTGAAAACAAGGCCCAGTCAAGGAGTCATAGAGTCATAGTCATAAAGGTGTACAGCATGGAAACAGACTCTTCGGTCCAACCCGTCCATGCCGACCAGATATCCCAACACAATCTAGTCCCACCTGCCAGCACCCGGCCCATATCCCTCCAAACCCTTCCTATTCATATACCTATCCAAATGCCTCTTACATGTTGCAATTGTACCAGCCTCCTCCACTTCCTCTGGCAGCACATTCCATACACGCACCACCTTCTGCATGAAAAAGTTGCCCCTTAGGTGTCTTTTATATCTTTCCCATCTCACCCTAAGCCTATGCCCTCTAGTTCTGGATTCCCCGACCCCAGGGAAAAGACTTTGTCTATTTATCCTATCCATGCCCCTCATAATTTTGTAAACCTCTATAAGGTCACTCCTCAGCCTCTGACGCTCCAGGGAAAACAGCCCCAGCCTGTTCAGCCTCTCCTCATAGCTCAAATCCTCCAACCCTGGCAACAACCTTATAAATCTTTTCTGAACCTTTTCAAGTTTCACAACATCTTTCCGATAGGAAGGAGACCAGAATTGCATGCAATATTCCAACAGTGGCCTAACCAATGTCCTGTACAGCCGTAACATGACCTCCCAACTCCTGTACTCAATACTCTGACCAATAAAGGAAAGCATACCAAACGCCTTCTTCTCTATCCTATCGACCTGCGACTCCACTTTCAAGGAGCTATGAATCTGCACTCCAAGGTCTCTTTGTTCAGCAACACTCCCTAGGACCTTATCATTAAGTGTATAAGTCATAGAGATGTACAGCACAGAAACGGACCCTTTAGTCCAACTTGTCCATTTTGACCAGATATCCTAACCTAATCTAGTCCCATTTGCCAGCATTTGACCCATAGCCCTCTAAACCCTCCCTACCTGGGGGTAGGAGAAAATACACAGGAGAGTCCAGAGAGCTTCAGGGTTTCCCAAACGGAAGATGAAGCATTGTTCCTCCAGCTTGTGCTGAAGGACACAGAACACTGAATGTCACCAGAACACTGCCACAAGCTTGAGACAGGAGGCATTGACCAGGGAACTGGGTGGTGTGTTCAAGTGACAGACATCTGGAATCTCAAGGTTTTCTTTTGCGAGCAGACGTAGGTATTCTGCGAAATGGTCACCCAGTCTGTGTTTTGTTTCCCCAATGTAGAGGAGATCACATTGTGAGCAGCAAATGCAGTAGGCTAGATTGTGTGAAGTGTACATAAAGCGCTGCTTCACCTGGAAGGTGTGTTTGGACCCTCGGATACTGAGAAGGCAGGATGTAATTGGGCAAGTGTTGCACTTCTGTGGTTGCTGTGAGACTGTGAGGGAGTGCAGGGAATGAAAGAAGAGTGGACAGGGTGTCCCAGAGTGAACAATCCCTGTGGAGGGCGGACAAGGGAAGGGAGGGGAATATGTGGCTGGTGATGGCATCTTGCTGGAAGTGGCAGAAATGGCGGCTAATGATCCTCTGATATGGATGCAGGTGGTGGGACAAAAAGGACCCTATCACTGTTGCGGGAGGGAAGAGAGGGGGTGAGGGCTGAATTGTGGGGGATGGGGCAGACCCGGTTGAGGGCTCTGTCAACAACAATGCTGGAGAATCTTCAATTGAGGAAGAAGGTGGACATTTTGGAGGCTCCCTTGTCAAAGTTGCCATCATTGGAACATATGTGATGGAGACAGAGTAACTGCGAGAATGGAATAGAATCTTTACAGGAAGCGGGGTGTGAGAATGTAGAGTCAAGGGAGTCAGTGGGTTTATTGTGCGTATTGGTGGGCAGTCTGTCCCCAAAATTGGGAACAGGGATGTCAAGGAAGGGAAGGGAGAAGTTAGAGATAGATCAGGTGAAAGTAAGAGCAGGGCGGAGATTGGAGGCAAAATTGAAAAGCTTTTCCAATTCTAGACGAGAGAGGGAAGCAGTACCAATGCTTCCCTCGATATATTGGAGAAGAGTGGTGGGTCGGAGCTGCAAAAGGACGAAATCAAGGAGTGTTTCTCATACCCCATGAAGAGATAAACATAACTGGGGCCCATGCAGGTACCCATGGCCACCCATCTGACATGAAGAAAATGGGAGGAGTTAAAAGAGAAGTTGTTCAGGGTGAGGATGAGCTCAGCTAGGCAGAGGAGGATGGTGATGAGTATGAACGGTTCAGGCCTCTATTCCAGGAAGAAGCAGAGGATCCTGAGACCATCCTGGTGGGGGATGGACTGGTAAAAGGATTAAACATCCATGGTAATGAGGAGGCAACTGGAATGCGCTAACTGGAAATGTCAAAACTGCTGTAAAGCATCAGAGGAATCCTGGCTGTAAGTGAGCAGGGACTGGACCTTGGGAGAAAAGATTGAGTCAAGGTAGGAAGAATGAGTTCTGTGGGGCAGGAGTGGGCAGAAGCAATAGACCTGCCTGTGGATTTTGGGAAGGGGGTAGAAGCAAGCTGTGTGGAGTTAGGAGAATATGAGCATGGAGGCAGCAGTGAGGAGATTACCAGATGAAATGAGGTTGGTGAGCATAGTTGACACAATGGCCTGATGTTCCATTGTGGGGTCATGGTCTGGGGGAGGTGGAAGGTGGTGTCAGAGAGCAGGCACTCAGCCTCTACAACCTAGAGGTCAGTCCACCAGACTACACCATCCTTATCAACAGGCTTAATGACATAGTCAGGGTTGGATTTAAGCGCACAGAGTGCAGTCAGTTCCTGGAAGGATAGGATGGAATGGGTGAGGCGGACAGAGAAACTGAGATTACCAAGGTCACGTTGACAGTTCGCAATGAATAGGTCTGCTGCGCTTTACAGTGCTCTACGTGCACTTCACACAATCTAGCCTGCTGCATTCACTGCTCACAATGTGGTCCCCTCTACAATGGGGCAACAAAACACAAACTGGATAATCACTTTGCAGAACGCCTATATTCTGCCGACAAAAAAGACCTTGAGATTCCAGTTGCCTGCCACTTCAACACACCACCCTTCCGTGGCTAAAAACTCTGCCTCAGGCTTGTGCAGTGCTCCAGCGAAGCTCAGCACAAACAAGATGAACAACACCTCATTTTCCATTTGAGAACCCTGCAGCTCTCTGGACTTGGTGGCTCAGTGGCTAGCACTGCTGTGCCACAGCACCAGGGTCCTAGGTTTGATTCCAGCTTCAGACGACTGTCTGCACAGAGTTTGCACATTCTCCTAGTGTCTGAATGTGTTTCCTCTGGGTGCTCCAGTTTCCTCCCACAGTCCAAAGATGTGCGGGTTAGGTCAATTAGCAATGCTAAATTGCCCGTAGTCTTCAGGGATACGTAAGTTAGATGCATTAGTTTGGGGAAATGTAGAGTAATAGGATAGGGGAATGAGTCTGAGTGGGTTACTCTTCAGAGGGTCAGTGTGGACTTGTTGGGCTAAATGGCTTGTTTCCACACTGTATGGAATCAATATGATTCAATATTGCGTTCAATAACTTTAGGGCTTGAACTCCCCCATGTATTTGCCCCTACCCCGCCATTCAGCTCCTTGCTATCACATAGTCTGTTATTACACACAATCGATTATGCACCACTAACTGTCTCCATTAACTGCTATTCACCCTCCTAGCCAGATCGTTATCCACTCCTTTGTCTGTCCAACTGTCCTTCACTCTCTTTGGGCTCTATCCCCACCTATTCGTTTACTACTTCCCCATCCCCTACCCTCTCATCTGCATATAAATAGACATTATTCGAGGTACCAAACATCCAGGGAAGTTCAGAGTGAGTGCTGAACAAAGAGCCAAAGTTGCAACCTAGTGCAGTCCATGAGCTCAGTGCCAGAACACA
This sequence comes from Chiloscyllium plagiosum, assembly GCF_037043375.1. Taxonomy (NCBI): domain Eukaryota; kingdom Metazoa; phylum Chordata; class Chondrichthyes; order Orectolobiformes; family Hemiscylliidae; genus Chiloscyllium; species Chiloscyllium plagiosum. The sequence continues at coordinate 71,518,784 of NW_028270148.1, read as the reverse complement.
AAGTGTCTTTGCTGCAACATTAGAATGATAATTCTGGTACAGCCTGAGGTTCATCAGCATTCTGTAAATGGATTGGAGACTTCCCATGAATTAGAAACCAGTATATGGCAGATGCTAATGTCTATGGACATGGGGAGCAGGTGGCTGGTGCCACAGGAGCATGTCCTTAAATGTTGGTGACCAGCTTCAGGTACAGAAAGTAATCAAAAAGCCTAATGGAATGCTGTTCTTTCAAGCTAAAGAATCGAATACAAATGTATAGAATTTCATGCTTCAGCTATGCAAAGTCACAGTTAGACTATGCCATAGATATTCTGCACAGTTTCTGAACACAACACATTTAGAAGAATATTAGGAGAAGAGGAAGTATTAATGAGATTAACATTCTTGAAAGTGGACAAAGAAACAGTGTCACTTGCAATGAACCCCAGGGCTGTTTTAAAAAAGCCAGTAAGGAAGGTGAAAAATACTTGAAAATATTTTCCAATCCTCACTAGTATAGATATAGTGCCAGAGGATGGGAAGACTGCGAACTTTGTATCTTGTCCAAAATAAGGAATGGGTAAACTGAACAAATACAGGCCAGTCAATCTAACCTCAGAAATGGGAAAATTAATGGAATCAATTCTGAGGGACAGGATAAATGGGCTCTTAGGAAGGCATAGATCATTCAAGGCTAGTTTGCATGGATTTCCTAAGGGAAGATTATGCCTGACTAACTTGATTGAATTTTTTTGGGTATAACAAGGAGGATTGAGGAAGGTAGTGTAGTGGATGTGGTTTACATGGAACACAAGGCATTTGACAAGATCCCATATGGCAGACTGGTTGAGAACAAGTGAGATCCAGTGGATACAACACTGACTTGGTGGGCAAGAAGCAGTGGGTAATGATTAATGGTTGATTTGCAACAAGAAGGCTGTTTATAATGGAATTCTACAGGACTTCGTGCATGTCCTCTGGTTTTTGTGGTGCATATAAAAAATTTGGATGTAAATGTACTGGGAAGATCAGGATATTTGTAGATTGTACAACATTAACTTTGTGGTTGATAGTGAGGAGGCTAGTTTTAAGAAGCTGGACTGTTCAGGTGGGCAAAAAATTGATAAATGGAATTCAACCTGGAGAACTGTAAGGTAATTCATTTGGGGAGGTGAAATAAGGCAAAGGAATACAAAATGAATGAGAGATATAGAAAAAGTCCAAAGATCCCTGAAGGTAACAGGACAGGTCACAGTAGTTAAAAAGACATATTTGAATCCTTTTCTTCATTACCTGAGGTATTTAATATAAGAGAAAGGAGGTTATCCAAGAATTGTATAAATAACTAGTTAGGCCATAATTTGAGTACTGTGTTCAGTACTGCTTTTCTCATTACAACAAAGACATAATTGCACTCGACAGGGTGCGGAGAAGATTTATGACGGTGTAGCCAGGACTGAAAATGTGTTGCTGGAAAAGCGCAGCAGGTCAGGCAGCATCCAGGGAACAGGAGAATCGATGTTTCGGACATAAGCCCTTCTTCAGGACTGGAAAAGTGTGGCTCTGAGGAAAGATTGGATGGGCAAGTGTTGTTCTCATTAGAATGGAAGAGACTGAGGGGAGATTTAATTGAGATATATAAAATTGTGTCAGTGTGGAAATAGGCAGTCAGGCTAACAGGATTGGAGGAGAAATCTATGCAAAACCAGGATTGGTGGTGCAGTTATGACTTAGCAAGTATGTACCAGTATTGGGATTTCAGGTAACCGTGGTCTCACCACGCTTTCCCTATTTCTTGCATGTTCAGTTCAAAATGTGAACGTTTATCCATGCATTGTTCATGCTGTCCGTATAATATCATGAAGTGCTTTATTTAGTTTGGTTTAACAATGCTGTTTCATTTAATCAGCATGTATTTCAGTTTAATTGGAAGTAAAACAGGTAATTAAAACAATAGATTGAATCTTATTGGGGCCTAAACAATGTGGACCATAGTGAGAGCTATGGTTGGATCATGTGAGAAATCCTACGCAGCCGATTTCGATGATGGGCGCAACCCGCTGCATCCTCTTTGCATTTGCCAAGAAGCAAGGAATCTTTAATGCCAGGCAGCAGTGAGCTGCCAATTAGGGGGGATTGTTGCTTGTTGAACACCTTATTAATGGTGTACTTGCCATATTAATGTTCAGCTTCAGATCTTAGCAAGCTCGACATCGAGAATTATTCACATGGAAATCAGAGTGAGTACGTGGTAACTTCAGCTCGGCATTTGTTCTAAAGCTCCTCCACGTCAAACAATAAAAACCAAAATTTCAGAGCATGCTCCATGGGAACTGGTCACACAACGTCATATCTGTGGATATGTGCCAGCGCCTAAACACCCTTATGGCACATCTCTAATCCATTACAGGACACTTCAGCATTCCATTTGCTGATGCAGTTTGAGGTGCAGCAATATCATTGTAATGCTGCAGCAAGGACTCAGAGACATGCATCCGGCTTATGGGCTGAACCACGCTGTATCTTTGAGCTTCTCACTTTCACTCATAGCACTCGGTCACTCTGAGTCTAACTGGATGCTCAGAGCATCCCTGTCTTGCACTATTTTTTTGTGCCTTATCCCTGAGCCAGCACTACTAGACTCATACTAATTTTCCTTTTTGCCTTGCCATTTAGTACAGACACAAAGGAAGGAAACTTGTCTTGATGACCAGATGTCCTCAGCTAAATCAAGCCTTCAAGTCAGGGGTTCCTGGCACAATAAGTCTCTGATACCAGTCCAGCGGTTTGGAGATGGTTAGTCAGCTGCTTGGGGGAGTCAAGATTCAGAATTATATCCTCATAATTGGCAAGGAACTGAATATGGGACATCCATCTTAACTCATGTTGTCCTTTTATGGGTTGTTTTCCTCCTGGAATGAGAGAGAGAGAGAGAGGTATTATAATAGATACAAGTGGATGTATCTTTTCATGCAGATGGGGCTATGCTCCAAGTGAGTGGGTAGGCAACGTACAGGGTATGCAGAGTTAGTGGTGTCAGGGGTTGGGGAGGCTAAAAGTGAGGGAAGGTGTTGCAGACAGTAGTGAGAGTGGTAGAGCGTGACCCTTCATAGGAGATGGGTACAGAAGCAGAGATAGAGTGAATGTGAGGCACTGGAGAGAAGATGGCGGCACATATGCTACCAAAGTCATTGACCTTCTTCCTGTATTGCTGGGCACTCCTTCAAGATGGCTGAGTCAGCTGTCACACAGTTAGCAACCTCAGACCAAGTTGGCATAGTTTGGTGACATAGCCTCCAGTGCTGGTTCTGGGGGGTCAGAGTGCATTACCCTGTCCACCTGGATCTCTAGTTTCCTGTCTGCAAAACAGAATGCCAATTTCCCCATTTACCCTGTCTGAGGCAAATGGCAGGAGCTCCAGGCTGACACTGCTTGCTCCGGTGCACAATATGCTTTTTAAAATGGTGTTGATCCAAAGGATACAAGTTGATTCTGGGTGTCACAACAATGGAGAATTGTTCCAGGAATGGAAAGGTGGGAAGATGGGACTGGAATTTTGGATGTGAGGGGTACCTTGGGGTAGTGTAGGTGTCTAGTTAGGCAGGTTTGATAAGTGTGGTAAGAAATCTTGCTAAACTCACGGTGAATTACCCTCCAAGTAACAATGCAACTTAGCCAAAAATCCTTAGATTCAGACCAACACAGCAGATTTTAAGAGTTACAATAGGAAAAATGAAAAGAACTTGCAAGGGATGTCAAACTCTAAAGAAATCTTTTGCATTTACACAGGGGAATGATAGTGACTAAGAATAGTGTTGTTCCCTTAAGATATTGTTGATGAAAATAAAGAAATGGTGAACAAGTTGAATTGTTTCTTTGCACCAGTGTTTGCAGTAAAAGTCAGTATACTAGCCATCTAAAAAAAAAGCTAACATCGAATCAGAGACTCATCAAAATTCACAATAACAACAATTTTAAAAAAAACTCACTGAAAATCGACAAATCCTTGGGACCAGATGATTTCTATTCCAGGATTTTAGAGGAAGTACATGAGAACATTGCTGATTCGCAAATTATAATCCACCAAAGATCTCTCAATTCAGAAACCGTTTTGAAATTTTCTGAAGTTATCTGAAAAGTTGGAATGGAAATTTGCACAAGTCACTCTGTTAAAATCTCACAGAATAATTAGAGCCAGTATTGTTTTGTAAAGGATAGGTCAGGCCTGACAAACTTAATTAATTATTTTATAGAGGTGGCTAGTGTAGTGGACAGGGAAATGTTTAAGAAAATTGCTTACGTGGACTTCCAGTTGGAATTGGATGAAATCCCTCATAAGAGATTGTTAACTAAAGTTCAATTCATGATGCTGAAGACAGATTACTAACCTGGTTAGGAAATTGGCTGAGTGGCAAAAAAACAGGAAATTGATGCTGGTCTGTTTTGCACAGTATGACCAGTGGTGTACTTGAAGGCCCTTTGTTCGGATATAAACTGTTAAGCTGATGGGACACAAAGTCACACATGCAACTTTGTCGATGATAAAGATTCTCACAGTGTAGCTGGAGCATAATTTTGTGTAGAGACATTGATACATTACATGGTGATTTGATCAAACTTTCAAAATATTTAGAGAAACAACTGGGACAATAGAAACTATTTCTGCCTGGTAAGGAGTCTCAGACTATGGGTCATAGTATAAACATTTAAGAGAGTTAGGAAGGAGTTTTCAAAATAAACAATGGTACAAATTTAGTGCTCTATTCCACAAATGACAATGTCAGATTAATTGTTAACTTTTTGTTTGGGTTTTATAGATTTATATTAAACAAAGGTATTTCAGAATATGGAGAAAGAATTACACAGCAGATATAACATGACATCACAAAACAGGCACAAGTAGCTAAGAAGTGTACTTTTATTCCTATATTCCTCTCATTAGCATTTTCACATTTCCTGTATGAACAGTAGACTGGAAAGCAACTACAGTAAAACGTTGGTTAGTATTGCTGCCTTACAGCATCAGGAACCAGGTTCAATTCCAGCCTTAGGTCACTGTCTGTGTGGAGTTCGCACATTCTCCCCATGTCTGCGTGAGTTTCTGTCAGGTGCTCCGGTTTCCTCCCATAGTCTAAAGATATGCAGGTTAGGTGAACTGACCTTGCTAAGTTGTGTAGTATCCAGTGATGTGCAGGCAAGATGGATTAGCCATGGCTAAAGCATGGCTATGGGGATAGGGTGGGGGATTGTGTCTGGGTGGGATGGGTTTGGAGGGTTGCTGTAGACTCAATGGGCATACTGTAGGGTTTCTAGGGAAAGGGGTCTGCTGGTTATATGAATGTGGTGGTTGCGGCCAGACCACTCATAAATACTGTCGCCAAGATTTAATTAAAAGCAGAGGGAGGCAACCAAATGATCAGTTCCCAAAGCAAGGAAACCTGCTTCTACTGGTTGCATGAAAGTTCTATTAACAGGGTACCAGATAATGGGGAGTTTATTTAATATAGTAATAACAAACAACAGACTGTGTAGTGTGGCAGTTTGCTCCTTCATTTGACCTATCCAGCATTTCAGAACAGTGCAGAAAGGATCAATTAAAGTTACCATATGATTTATATCCTACTGGTCAGGCTGTGACCTGGTTGTCAATGTTGTCAGATCGGTTGTAACCAGCCATCCATGAGGGAGATAATTCTTATCCCATAGATTTTTGCAGTCTGTTCTCTTCATACTACATGTGACAAATTAATGGCTTCAAATTGGTAAAGTTAAACCTGTATAAAAGTGAAAAAGATGAGCTGAATGTTATTTTGTGATTTTTGTTCTGTTGCAGCCAAACATCATTAGCACAGATTAATCTGATTTTGTGGGATATAGATTTTGATTATTTATAATTTAAAAAGATGCCCTTTAAACACATTTTACAAACAACTGATCTGAGTATAATGTGATCTGGATGAAAATTGAAATGTGTTTTATAGAAATCAGAAGTTGCATGAAACCAGGTTGCTCCTTCATCAAGTGAAGGGGTTTTTTAATTAAACTTTGCTGACAGCATTTATGAATGGTCTGGCACTTCACCTGATGACGGAGCAACACTCCAAAAGCTTGTGATTTCAAATAAACCTGTTGGACTATAACCTCGTATTGTGTGACTTCTGACTTTGTCCACCCCAGTCCAACTCTGGCAGCTCCAAATCATTTATAGAACCCATCGGCCTTGGTGACACGGTGTTGATACTCTCAGTTTATGCAGCAGTTTAAGCAAATCTGTTGTGGAGTTGTCTACTGAAACTGAGGTAACAGCCTTAGTTTGGTTTTAGTCTGAATCCATTGCAAGCTGATGAAGTGATCAAGTGCAAGTTTTCTATCTCTTAAAAGGGCTTCGAAGTATGTGGAGAAGGTCCTAATGCGTGTGAGTCTGTAGCACTAGCTGCTGAAAATTGAATGCAAATTAGAATCTGCTGCACAGGGTACTGCAGCAGAAATCATATGGAGCACTGGCACTTCCAGACCGCTCCTCTGCGCTCTAAAGGCAAAGAACAGGAGCTTTTCTCTGTTTGTTATTGCTGCATCTGACCCAGGAAAACTATACTTTACGCTACAACTTGATGCCCAAGTTTTCAGTTATTGCTTGAGACAATGGTTTCCTTAATAATAACAAAGGTCATTGCACTCCCTATACTCCCAGAAAAAAGGTGTCTGGTTCTCACAATCGTGATAATTCTCCTTTTCTATTGACCTGTTGATTCAAAAACAATTATAATACATCTGGTGCCATGCCATTTATAAGCAAGTTACTTGCATATACCACATCGTAGTATGTTTATTCGACATAAAGGTATAACACACTCTGACAGTGGACACTGGTTTGTATGACTCATGCCGTTATATTTTGACCAGCGTTTGAGTGTTAGATTGTGAAGTAATATGAGGGATGTCTGTGCTTGTTAAGAGCTTATTTCAAAATTAACCTTTCTCATATGTTAGATGTTAAAATGAAATTCTCGATTGTTAAATATTGAGTCAGTTTCCTAACAGCTTCAGAGCATGATTGTGTTTTTCAGTGCTTTCATTGCCATCCACATAGGCTCTGCATCTGTACAGTATCTACTTTCAAATGTATGGCAATTCAAAGGTCTGGTTCAGTCTATTCCAGCATGGATTTTATGCGATCTGTTTTAATGGCTAAGTAAAGATTCTACAAAGTTTTCTCTTCACACTCAAAACTTAGAAATTGGTCTGGGTATCATCTATTTTATTTTATATCTAAAAAGGATGCATAGCATATCATGTCAACAGTGGGATAGTCCATGCTCAACTTGCTCAGACATTGGACTAACTACTAAAGACTTTTGGTAACCATGATGTGGAGATGCCAGTGTTGGACTGGGGTGGACAAATGTCTTCGCTGTGGCATGTCAGAACTGTCAATCGATGAGTTGAGCATCATATCCCATTCTTATGAGCGCATCTGTAGGTGTCAGCTGCATTCGTCCTTGTCTGAACAGATCCTGTGTATACACAAGGCTTATCCGAAAGGAATGCCTTCTTTAATATGTTCAAGGTGCAAGCTAGAGAAGTGAAGCAACATGAAGTTATCCTTGGGTTTGCAGATGAGTGAAGTACTGAAATGTCTGTCCTTGATGAGGATGCGTGTGTTGACGATTAATGAAACAGATTCTGAAGTCTGATGGTAAGATGAAACTTGTTGATATCATCATGTAATCAATTCAGTGATTCTTCACCATGAGTCTAAATGAAGAAAATATCATTGATGTATCTGGTGTATAGTGCTGATTGGAGGTCCTGTGCAGCAAAGAAATCTTTCTTAAAATTGTGCGTGAAAATGTTGGGGTACAAATTTGGTTGCTTGGGTGTTCCATGTGGTTGACTGATGAGCTGGTTGTGTGAAGACATTGTGGCCAAGAATGTAGCAGATGAATTGTAGTATAGTGTCTGGAAATTGGCAGCTGTTGGTGTTGCGTACTGAGGCTGTTGTAGCGATATGGTTGTTGTCAGGGACGCTAGTATAGACTGCTGTAATGTCCATCATGATGATGACTGTTCCTGTTTGACTGGTCAATGGGTGACGAGTTTCTGTAAGAACGCTGCAGTGTTGCAACAGAAGTTGGAGGTTCCTTGTACAGTGGACTTCAAGATGCCCTTGACATAGCTAGAGAGATTCTCACACAGAGTCTCGTTGCCTGATTGACAGACACGGGACATGACCGATAGAGTATCCTTTGTCATCCAGTACTTCCCTGGAGAGGAGAAACTATGCCATGCCCTTTGCAGCCTTCAGCATGTCATTGATATGATGAACATGCCTCCACCACTCACCTTCAAACAGTCACCTAACCTCAAACTATCGTTCTTAGCAAACTACCAGCCTGCAGGAGAACAGTGATTAGCACACTACACAAACCTGCCACAGCAACCTCTGCAGGACATGTCAAATCATCGACATGGATACTACATTCACGTGGGGAACACCACCCAACAGGTACACAGGACGTATTCATGCAACTCAGCCAATGCTGTCTACCTCACATGCTGCAGGAAAGGATGTATATTGATGGCATGGTATATTGGTGAGACCATGCAGGCACTACAACAGCAGATGAACGGATCCCGTTCAACAATCGCAAGACAGGAGCATTCCCTTCCAGTCATGAAACACCTTAGCATCAAGAAAATTCTGCCTCCAATCTTCGGTTAAGCATCCTTCAAGGCGGTCTTCAAGATACACGAGAATGCAGGATTGCCAAGCAGAAACTGATAACCAAATTCCATACTAATTAGAACAGCCTCAACCATGATCTTGGGTTCATGTCACACTACATGTAACCCCATCATACTGTTCTATGTTTGTAAAATCTTCCTGACTGTTCTCTTTTGACACTATTCCCTTAATTACTTATTATTATTTATCTATCTTAATTAGTTTGTACAATTTTTAATTACTTGTTACTTTGGTTAGACCCTCATCCTGCTACGCTGATACCTACTCATATTATTCCAGACATTTATTGAGTCATAGAGTCATAGAGATATGCAGCATGGAAACAGACCCTTCGATCCAACTCATCCATGCTGACCAGATATCACAACTCAATCTAGTCCCATCTGCCAAAACCCGGCCCATATCCCTCTAAACCCTTCCTATTCATATACCCATCCAAATGCCTCTTAAAGGTTGCAACTGTACCAGCCTCTACCACATCCTCTGGCAGCTCATTCCATACACGTACCACCCTCCGCATGAAAACGTTGCCCCTTTGGTCTCTTTTATATCTTTCCCCTCTCACCCTAAACCTATGCCCTCTAGTTCTGGACTCCCCGATCCCATTTGTCTATTTATCCTATCCATGCCCCTCATAATTTTCTAAACCTCTATAAGGTCACCCCTCAGCCTCCAACGCTCCAGGGAAAACAGCCCCAGCCTGTTCAGCCTCTCCCTATAGCTCAAATCCTCCAACCCTGGCAACATCCTTGTAAATCTTTTCTGAACCCTTTCAAGTTTCACAACATCTTTCCGATAGGAAGGAGACCAGAATTGCACACAATATTCCAACAGTGGCCTAACCAATGTCCTGTACAGCCACAACATGACCTCCCAACTCCTGCACAGCCGCAGCAGACCTCCCAACTCCTGTACTCAATATCAAATGCCTTCTTCACTATCCTATCTACCTGCGACTCCAATTTCAAGGAGCTATAAACCTGCACTCCAAGGTATCTTTGTTCAGCAACACTCCCGAGGACCCTACCATGAAGTGTATAAGTCCTGCTAAGATTTACTTTCCCAAAATGCAGCATCTCGCATTTATCTGAATTAAACTCCATCTGCCACTTCTCAGACCATTGGTCCATCTGGTCAAGGTCCTGTTGTAATCTGAGGTAACCTTCTTCACTGTCCACTACACCTCCAATATTGGGGTCATCTGCAAACTTACTAACTGTACCTCTTATGCTGGCATCCAAATCATTTATGTAAATGACAAAAAGTAAAGGACTCAGGATCGATCCTTGTGGCACTCCACTGGTCACAGGCCTCCAGTCTGAAAAACAACCCATCTGTTGACACTCTCTTAATTACTTGGAATTATGTTGCCATTATCTCTCCACCCAAATATTCTTTGCCTGTGCGCCTCCCTCCACTTTATCTGATGAAAGAGCAACGCTCTGAAAGTTTGTGATTAAAATAAACCTATTGAACTAAAACCTGGTGTTGTGTGACCTCTGACCTTGTCTTTTGATAAGTGGCTGCTGAAAAGAGACTCTAGAAAGTTTGTTGTTGATGAACAGGATGATCATTTTATTTAGCTTATGGTAAATAAACATTTTGGAGCTGAAGAACAAGAGCGCTTCCTTCCAAGTGCTTCCTAGTGGGCGGCACGGTGACACAGCAGTTAGCACTGCTGCCTCACAGCGCCTGAGACCCGGGTTCAATTCCCACTTCAGGTGACTGACTGTGTGGAGTTTGCACATTCTCCCCGTGTCTGCGTGGGTTTCCTCCGGGTGCTCCGGTTTCCTCCCACAGTCCAAAGATGTGCAGGTCAGGTGAATTGGCCATGCTAAATTGCCTGTAGTGTTAGGTAAGGGGTACATGTAGGGGTCTGGGTGGGTTGCGCTTCGGCGGGTCGGTGTGGACTTGTTGGGCCGAAGGGCCTGTTTCCGCATTGTAATGTAATGTAATGTAATCTAATCTAATCTAATTCAGTAATGGCTCACTAAATTGCTTGCTACCACATACCTGAGGGTTTCTGAGGGAAGGGCAGGCAGATTGAAGGCAAACTTTCTCATTAGGTGAGCATCCTATGGAAGAACAACTTCTCTTACATAAATACCCAATAGTCTTCGGGCCTCTCACTTCTGGCACACCCTATCTCCACAGCACCTAATCTGAAAATCCTGCTTAGAATCAAAGTAATTATGTTTCGTGGCAGGATGTTTGTGGAGTAACTGTGCGACCTGCACAAAGATGACAGCATAAGACTTGAACCTGTTTGGAAATTGCCATCTTTAATGAATAATATTATGCCTATATATTATGAGGTCAGAAAACTAACTGCGGCAGAACCTTTGATTCTGCATTCAGTCTGAAATAGTTTCCCGATACAATTTTAAAGTGCAAGAATATAAGGGCCAGAGGACAGGGGTTATCATCAAACAGGAGGTCCTTTGGCCCAAACTCACAGAGCTCAGTCATCTGCGGCTGTAGGTATAGGTATGTAGGAGAAAGTGAGAAAAAAGAGAACACACTTTTACATTAGAAAATTAACAAGAGATTACAGCTGCCAGCTGATCCTTATGCTGACAATGGCTGTAACTGTGCTCCTTTCCAATAGGAGGAGCACTAGCTGCCTGACCTGCTCACTGCCAAGGCTTTGAATACCCAACGAGGCCTGCTTGCCAACTGGAAGATTTCCCTCACAGGCAGGTACCTGTTCCATACCTGACCCATCTTTCTTGAAAATGGCACTGGATGGGGGTTTATCAACAAGCTGCCAGCCAGCAGCAGGAACATTTGGGCCTATATGCCTCCATTCCCATTTCCATTAGGCTTTGGAAATCCAGCATCATGCCACTGGTCTGTAGTTTCTTGAGCCACGTTTGCTCCCATGCTTTTCAAAAGCAGGACAGTTTTAAACAGGCTAATGCTTACAGTGAGACCAGTAGGAGGTAATGACAGAATGGTAATGTCACTGGCTGAGAAAAGCTAGAAACCTAGGGTAATTCTCTCAGGGCAATGGTTCAAATCCCACCAGGGCAGCTGGTTTTGAATTAATAAGAATTGAATCAATACGATCTCAAATTCAATGTTTGTCTCAGTAATAGAGATCATAAAGCTATTGTGTGGCTGTGACACCTATTGGTCCTGTCATTTAGGGAAGAAAATTTTTCATCTTTACTTGGTCTACATATGATTCTAGATCCACAACAAGTTGAGTCAGTTCATTCAAGGACAGTTTAGTCTGGCATCAAATGCTGACCTTACTAGTTATGCCCACATTCCATGAAAGGATGTTAATAATAAAATGGATAAGTAAAACATTCATCTATTGTTAACATATAATTTCTGTACTAAGGTTTTAAAGTTGAAAAAGTAAGAAAGACCTGAATTTATGTCACTCCATTCACAACCATAAATCATCCCAAAGTGCTTTACCAACAATTACATATTTCTTAAATACAGCCACTATTGTAGGAAATGCAGTCAATTTAATCAAAACAAAGTTCCTGGAACAACAATGTGAAAATGATCAGATCATCTGTTTTTATGATGACAATTGAGAGATAAGTATCAGACACGGGGATAATTCCTCTGGTGTTGTTCCAAAAAGAGAAAAGAGATGTTTCATAACCAGCTGAAGAGACAGGCAGAGTTGCAGTTTAATATCTCATTGAAAAGATGGGACCTCTAAAAGTGCAGCACTCCCTCAGTAATATACTGCAGTGTCAACCTACATTTTTGTGCTCAGGTCTTCGAGTGGGCCTTAAACACATCTGGCCAAAACGGAAAAGACAGATTAATACTAAAGAGTGACCTTGCATCAGAATTTGGCTCCAAATATTTAACTTTTGTTATATCAGACTGAATGACCTTTATTCACCCCATATGTCCCTCTCTAAGCTATACAAAATAATTTTTTTTGAATACTAAGTCAACATATCCTCATAACTGAATAAAACCAACTTGACCCTGCACCCCCCGTTTGGTCTCAGATACAGATCGGTGAATCAGTTTATTCATTAGCGTTATTCATCCCAGTTCAACCTCTCTACAGCCATCTCTGCTTTTTTTTTTATTTTTCAGAGATAAAATAGTTTAAGTCTTTTTTCATAACAAATGTGACTCAGAAATCCAAGATATTCTATCAAATAAACGATAAAAAAAAATCAAGAGGAAGAGAGAGGGAGCCCTTGCCAGATGCCCATTAGTAAATAAGGGATAGATTTGACAAATTAGAGAACCCAGCACAGAGGTGTGTGACAGAATACATCATGTTCTGAGGTCAGTGTGCCATATTAATTTCCATCCATTCAAAATGAACAATGCAAAATTATATAGACATGCTATCCTCTATTAAAGTAATCTTGATATACTTTGATGTGGTGTGGAGCTGTGTGCTGAAAGTAATAAATTCTAAATTCTATCATAAAATTGCATGATTCAGACCTTGTATCCTACTTCCTAAATTCATCATCACAAGCTGTATTTCTGCGTGCTTCTCTGTGCAATAAAACAATCAATTGTTGTGTATACCTGCAGTATTTGTCATTGCAGTCCATGTACTTTCAGTCTAGAACTTTGTCATCATGCGTCATGAGGTCTATAATCATAGCTGCTTTTAAACTACAGGTTGTTCTGCTATAATGTGCGTTTCATCAACATGAATTGGCTATAATACGATTGACAAATTGATGATTAGGTAATGCGAACCTTCTACTGAATGGATATAGTGATTTTCTATATTGACCTTCTACAGTCCAATTTTCTATAACATGGGGTTGCAGAGGAATGCAACTGTCATGTAACAGCAGAAAGACCTGTACCTCTTGGATAGTCATTAATGGTTTAGATGTCATTGTCAGGCTACTTTTGTGTTTTAATTTCTGAAATGAAGATTGAAAACACAGACTTTCTGAACCACAGCTAACTGTTGTACAAGGCAAATATTGGTGTTTGTGAATTTTACAATTTCCTTCAGGACATTGTCTTATTAGTCCTGAAATCAGAAGACTTCACTTTATTTACACAAAAGTGATTCTAATATTATGTAAATGCCAGATACTTCTTTCTATCAATCTGCAATGGTGCAAAAATGCATTCATTTCACTGGAGCAATATTGTCATTCCTTGGGCTATCGTATAAATGCATGGGCACTTTATTTTATTCCCCCAGTAAACATAATTATATGATATTCCATGACAATAAGGCTTTGCTGTAGTTATTACATGTAACCTGTAACATTATTTAAGCTGCCAAGTCTGTGGGTGACTTGTCAATGTTCAGATGTTGAGGACATATACTGAGAGCTACCAGTGTCAGTGTTGTTCAAAGAAAATTGCTGATGAATTTCAAAATGAACAAAGTTTGACCTTTGCTAACTTGCAAGGCTTGGCAAATTGATTAGAGAATTGAAAAGCTCTCAGAGCTGGAGGTGTAACTTCAGTTTTACACAATATAATTTAACAACACAGCAGATCTATCAGCACAATTAGACTGCAGAAAATATATAATAGCTCTCCTGAGAAATCCAGTTGTTTTCAAAATAATTTCTAGATGCATAAAAGAAACAATGTTTCTGTGAACGTTTTAATGATGGGTGCCAATGTAGACTCTTACCAATAAATACTATTCAAATACATATCCTTGACAATTGCTCTACTTTTCAACAAAAAGCACTCATTAAGTTAAAAATTTTAAGATTCAACAAACTTACTTTTGTTGGCTAAGTTTCAATTGTATCAGGTTTTATAGAGGGTTTCTGCCTGAGACCTAGCAATATCTTTTAATACATCTTATGAAACTTGTCTCATCAACTACTTACCCCACCCCATATCATCCCTCTTTCCTGATTCTAGCCCAACTCTACCAATCTGCCAAACTTGAAACCAATCACTATTGCCAGAATTTCCCAGAATTGACTAGCATTCCTTGGCATTGGAGCCACCTTTAAAAAGCTATATGCATCCAGACAAGCAGTGGCAACCTGGAGCTGCCTCTGCATGTTTCCTAACATTTGCCCCAGAAATGACAGAGAGGGGAAAATTGGCACCTCGCTTTGTGGCCAGGCATATGGAGGAACTGGTGGAAGGGGTGGTGCAGAGGAGATCATAACACCAGACAACTTGCTACTCCAGAGGCTCCCTATCTTCATTCCTGATGAAGGGTTTTGCCTGAAACATCGATTTTCCTGCTCCTCAGATGCTGCCTGATCGGCTGTGCTTTTCCGGCACCACTCTAATGTAGACTCTGATTTTCAGCATCTGCAGTTCTCACTTTTGCCACCAGACCATGCCAGCCTAGTCTGAGATCGGTGCAGTCTCGGCCACCTGGAGGAGTGTATGGTGATTTATGTAAATCAATACCTCCTTCACTCCACCAGCATAACTGCTACCATCTTCTCGTTACAGATACCTCACACGCACTCCATCCCTTTTTTTTAGTACACCCAAAGGGTGCCTTATTCAAGTCTTAATGTTACTTGTCAATGTTTTTGAAACCTCTAAGTAGCAAAATCACAACCCCTGATCTGAAAGAGGACTTGTCTTGAGGAATACACTGAAGGGCTGGGCCAGTTCACCAAGTCAGATCTCCCTAAAAACAAGGGAAACTGGGAGCCAAGCAA
Source organism: Chiloscyllium plagiosum (assembly GCF_037043375.1). Lineage (NCBI taxonomy): Eukaryota > Metazoa > Chordata > Chondrichthyes > Orectolobiformes > Hemiscylliidae > Chiloscyllium > Chiloscyllium plagiosum. The sequence goes on along the minus strand of NW_028270148.1, from coordinate 71,503,439 downwards.
GTCTATTTTGGTTAGTTGTCAAAGGAAGTTACATCATGTAATGAGCTTTTTGTTACAAATACAAATCATCACCACATTTTATGTACCCATGAATTGCTCTCTTCTACCTATCCATAACCATTACTATGACATAATTTTAATTAACTTTTATGTATTTTAAGGTATTTAATTTAATTATTAACTTTTACAAATATTTATAATCAAGATAGCTACCAAGATGGCGGCAGAGTAGGGCTCTGAGCTGGGACTTGGCTGCTTCAACGCTTTTCTTTTCTCTGTACTTTTCTCTTGTCTTGAGCGTGGATGGCAAGGAGCCTGAGCAGGGACCCAAGTGGGTCCAGTACACACCTTGTGGTGGCAGTGAGTAAGCCATTAACTTTCTGGGGCAAGCACAGGACCTGGCATTGGAATTGACGGCTGCTACATCAGCAAAGGTGACGTAGGCCCAGTGGCAAAAGATGACACCTGGACATCAGTGACTTTGTCACTGGTTGGGTGTGGCACTGGCAATGGTGAAGTGGTGGTGGAAGGGTATCACAGTGACATCAGTGAGGTGGGCCCAGTGGCAAGAGTTGCGACTCTGATACTGGCGATTCTGGTGCAGATGATGGAGAGGCAGTGGCAGAGGAGAATTGGCCCAGACGTGAAGGATGATGTCTGAATCATGGCAACTTCAGTGTTAGTTGCGTTTGGTGTAGATGGCAGTGAAGCGGTGGTGGAGTGATGGGAGCACAGGCAACGTCGATGATGAGCTGGCCAGGACTGATGGACTCTCTTTAAGTTATACCTTCCTTTTATTTTGTATTCTTAAAACAATTCAAGATGGTGCCAGATCATGGCAACAGTGGAAAAGCTTTTCTCACCACCATTTTCATACCTCGGGCAGGTGCCAATACCAAATTTTCTTGGGCTGTACACTGAACATTAGCAGCTTGGGCTTGGTGTGGGTCATCTCCAGGTTTCAGCTGGGCGGCTTCTTCAGTCTTCTTACCTGTTGCTGAATTTTTGTAGAAGTTTGAGTGTCAGGGAAATGGTAAGTCTTGATGTTTGTTGGGTGAAGGATTTATATCGTCGAATGCCCAGGAACCTCATAAGGAACTGGTCGTTCTTGAGCCATTTTGCTCGTTCGCGCATTACAAATCTGAAGCATACTGGCTCAGAGCTCTCTGTCAGTTATTTTATTTCTTGGCCAAAGGTTTGATATTTCCACCTTTTTCTCCTCTCAGCCTTTCTCTAATGTCTTGTTGTCATCATCATACCACAGTCTCACATCCACCACCAAAACTGATCACTCTTTCTTGAAGAGAATGTTGGGTTTCCAGAGTTTCCTGTCCTTATCTTTCAGTCTGGGTTCTAAGTATGATGTCCAGCGTACTTAGAAATATGTTCCTGCAGTGGTGCCAAGATCTTGTTATGACCCTTTATTCTAGTGTTCTAAATAAAATGGCACCACCTATAGATGTCTGCCGATGACTTGCATCTTTTCATCATATAGGGTTGACCTTGGGGGAGGGTTAAATTGTTGGGTACAGCATCAGGTGATTCGCTCTTAGGTAATACTCCACTCCTATTGGACAAATGTTCAGGTCCCAAGGTGTTAGCATCTTTATACTTCTTATTATAGAAAGTTGGTGTTACCACACCAGGTGTTTCATCCATAGGATGGGCCACCCTCAGTATCTTCTATAGGAGATAAATTATCGCGTCATAGAGTCATACAGCATGGAAACAGACCCTTTGATCCAACTAGTCCATGGCAACCATGTTCTCAAACTACACTCGTCCCACCTGTCTGCATTTCACCCATATCCCTCCAAGTCTTTCTAAATGTCTGTTAAATGTTGTAACTGTACCTGCATTCACCACTTCGCCTGGCCAGTTCATTCCACATATGAACCATTCTCTGTGTCAAAAGGTTGCCCCTCATGTCCTTTTTAAATCTTTCTCCTCTCACCTTAAAAATATATCCCCTTGTTTTGAACTCCCCCACCCTAGGCAAAAGACCTTTTCCATTCACTTTATCTATGCCCCTCCATGATGTTATAAACCTTTATAAGGTGACCCCTCAACCTCCAATGCTCAAGTGAAAAAAGTCCTCCATTCCTGGCAACATCCTGATAAATCTTCTTTGAATCCTTTCCAGTATAATAATTCTTTCCTATAACATGACGATCAGAACTGCACACAGTACTCCAGAAGAGGCCTCACCAACATCCTCAATGTACAACCTCAAAGTTACATCCTAACTCCTGTACTCAAAAGTCTAAGCAATGAAGGAAAGTGTGCAAAATGCCTTCTTAACCACCCTGTCTATCTGTGATGCAAATTTCAAAGAATTATATACCTGAACCACAAGGTCTATCAACACTACTACAACACTACCCAGGGCCCTACCATTAATTGTATAATTTATGCCCTTTTTTCAGTAAAATACAGTACCTCATACTTATCCAAACTAAACTCCATCAGCCACTCTTCAGCCCATTGACCCAATTGATCAAGATCTCTTTGTAATCTTAGATAACCTTCTTCATTGTCCACACTATACCACAAATTTTGGTGTCATTCGCTAAATGTACTAACTATGCCTTCAATATTTTCATCCAAATCATTTAGATAAATGACAAATAAAAGTGGACCCAGTACCGATCCCTGTGGGAACACTGCTTCCATTTGAGAAACAACATCCTCTGTCTTCTACAGCAAAGCCAATTTTGTATCCAGTTGGCAAGCTCTCCCTGAATTCCATGTGATCCAACTTTACTAAATAGTCTATCATGAGGAACCTTTTCAAAGGCTTTCCTGAAGTCCAAATTAAAAATATCTACCACTCTGTCCTCATCAATCTTTTTGGTTACTTCCTCAAAACACTCATCAGATTTGTGAGACACGATTTCCCTCATGCGCAAAACCATGCTGACTATCCTTAATCATTCCTTGTCTCTTCAAATGCATCTAAATCTTATCTTTCAGAATCACCTCCAATAACTTACCCACCACCATGTCAGACTCACAGTCTACCAGGTTACCTGGTCCATCCCGACTCTAGGTCCAAGTAGGTCAGTTGAGTGCCTTATGCCTATCCTTGATCTCAGTGGTGGTGGAACATTTATCAAACCTTGTAGGAGAGCTGGAATTTATGTAGAATCAAAATTTCACACAGAGAACTGCTACAGACACAACTGTGGGGTGGTTGTTTGACCAGGATGCATCCCAACTGGACTGTAGAGGGTTGATATCTTTATTTTTTTGGGTTGAATCTTTGTAAAGCTTGGTGTCTTGATCCATGCAGATGGACAGTCACCCTGTGATTCTTCTCAGTTAACTACACCCAAGGGTAATATGCCCTGTTGCCAGCATATGGGGAGGCAGGACTGTCACTGTGGCAGCCAAAAAGATGTAAAAACTGCCACATAAATAACAAGCCTGACAAGCCTCTCATGGGAGACTACTCCAAGAGTTATTCATGCTATACCATCTAACACTGTCGCTGATGCCAGCAACATCTTCCCTCACTTACTGTCACCCCCTGACACCACTAACCCTGCATGTCCTCTGCGCTGCCTACTAACACACTCAGGGCATTTGCCCAAGTGCAATAAAATTAACAGCTCTGCCACCTGCTTTCATCTCATGTAATACCTGCCCTATCGCACTCCAGAAAGAAAATAGTCCATAAAAGATTCAAAAGAGTGGTAGGCTACCTGACATTTTGTTCTTTATTCCTTATAAGGAAAGGATTATGACTCTGACCACCTCAAGTGGCTGACAGTCTGTGTCTGGTATTGGTGCCTGCTCTTGATGTACTGTGCTGGGATTTTCTGACCTCCCTTGACCTGACTGAGGAGCGCTGACTACTAAGACAAGCTTCCTTCCTTTGTATCTGGCAAGGTGATACAATAGTACTATGAGCCTGGTATCTCTGACTGAAAGGAAATGTAAGAGATTATAAGATACTCAATGCTGTGAGTATCCAGGTATGCTTGGCACAATTGTGCACTATGACACTGAGCGAAGATCACAGAGCTGTAGCCTGGTTCAATCCATGAGCTGAGTGTGTGTCCATGAGCAGTGGCATCATAATGATAGATATTATTGCATCCGAGGTACAGCACTAATGTGCAGAAACACATCAGTGCTGTATGTGGATGGGCGATGTGCCATGAGGTTTGTCAGAGACTGCCACATACCAGATACCAAATTCCCTGAATGCTGGTTGCCTGTGATGCATGTCCTAAGATTTTGGCACCTGGTATCTAACCTTTGGAGCAAGTGATCAACTGAAATCGATAGATTCCTATCCTGACCTCTGTGTCAAGAATTCTCAATATTGTATTTTGTAAGATAAGGTACTAAATATTAATGAAGTGAGATGCATGATTAATAGGGCATTTAACAAGCTATAATCACCCTTAATTGACAACTCACTGCGGACTAGCAACAAAGTCTACTCATTTATCAGCAAATGCATGCAAGGTGCAGTGATTAAGTCCTAATGTTAGAGATAGGCCAAACTGGACCTCTCACGTTATTCTGCCACAAATCTCACCGTTGCCCACATTGTTCAGGCTGCTATAAGAGCTTATTCATTGTGTTCTTTAACTGTTTTCCAGTTAAACTGAAGTATGTGCTGGTTAAGTGAAACAGTACTGCTAAACCAAACAACTAAATAAAACAATGTTATGTAGTAATATCGCTTTATTGATCAATTCTTGAAAGTAATTGAGTGCTGCTGCCTCTAGTAATTCTTAATGCTCACACAGGAATGAGCACACAGGTTGAGATGAACAGGAAACGTGCTAATACTCATTCTCATGTTGCATGCTTGGATAGATAGGAACACATATTTCAGTATATTTTATGAGCTAAATCGTGTAACTTCAACCAATTAAACTTTTCCCCTGGGGTGAAGGATTCCAGAACGAGAAGGCAAAGGTTTAGGGTGAGAGGGGAAAAATTTAAAAGGGACCTAAGGTGCAACTTTTTTCACGCAGAGGGTGGTGCATGTATGGAATGAACTGCCCGAGGAAGTGGTAGAGGCTAGTACAATTACAACATTTAAAAGTCATCAGGTTGGGTATATGAATAGGAATGGTTTAGAGGGAAATGGGCCAAGTTCTGGCAAGTAGGACTAGATTAGGTCGGGATATCTGGTTGGCATGAACAGGTCTGTTTCCTTGCTGTCTACCTCTATGACTGAATGACTTGAAACGCAAAAAAAAATTACTGAAGTGATAATCATTGGCATTTTCTGGTAGCTGAATCTATTTCTTATTAATTTGCTGTTCATTTCTTTAAAAATGAAACTGGATTTTGCTGTCGTGCCACCAGAATTTGATTCCAACTTAAGTTCTGCTGAAGGAGAAACTAGTTGTGTTCAGTCTTCTGCCTTAAAGATGTGTTCTTTCCGTTCTTGTTCATTCTCTTACATTCTCTCTGGTTTTCTATTCAATGCTCAAGCCTCTTTACTCTTTCTTATTTAACAGTGTCCCAACCATTGAGTAGCTTTCTTGTTCCTCACCTCTCAATGCATTGGCAGCTCTTTTTCTTGGTACCTTCACTTCTTTTCTGGGAATGGTAGATGAATGTCTGCAGGTAGGGGGTGTGGCTAGTTCGTGGATGGATGGGGTGCGTGTGGGTAGGGATGAGTGTGTTGGAGTGAGTGAGTCAATGTGAGTGCGTATTGGATGTGGGTGAGTTGTGGCCAGGGTGAGAGTGTGATTTTGAATGGCTAGAGACCATCACTATTTTTCTTTGCTTTTTATTTTATTCTTTCAGAATAGGGAGCTGAAGTTTGAACTTTGAACGGCAGCTTGTTTTAAAAGAGAAGAGAACAAAGGCAGATGTTTTCTATTGGGAAGCAGCATGGAAAATAACATAACTTAATAACTGATATAAGGACACTACACAAACTGGCACAGAGTGGTTTGTCTGCTCAGGGCTAAATGGTCAATCAGGCAAGTGTGTACCTGTACTATATATAATCCACTCCTTTAGGTGTTGAATGCAATAATACACCTATTTTGCTTTTTTTGCTATGGATCCCTTTAAGTTGCACTTTGCAAAACAGGGTTTGGGAAGCATACCACCACTTAATTTTAAAATTTATTTTCTTATTCCTTTTAAAATTATCCCTATTATGGAAGAAGAGAAGAACAAAAACAATAATCAGTTCCTGTCTTGTTCTTGGCCATGATAGAAATTGAGATCTCATATCAATGGTTGGATTGAATGAAAGGAGCCAAAAATGTGACCAAAATGTACAAAGATCTGAGCAGAATACAAATGTTGAAGTGAGCCTGAATCGGTTATTAAAAATAATCAATTGCCAGCAAAGAGGTAAAATTCAGTGGCTGAAATTATCTTTAACAAATAATAGGACCAGAGAAAATTCTGTTTATCTAACATTAGATCAACATGGTAAATGGTGTCCCAAAAGAAACACTAACTTATAGAGTTATAGAAATGTACAGCATGGAAACAGATCCTTCGGTCCAACTCAGTCCATGCCGACCAGATATCCAAAACTAATCTAGTCCCATTTGTCAGAACTTGGCCCATGTCCCTCTAAACCCCTCCTATTCATATACAATCCAGATGCCTTTTAAATGTTGTAATTGTACCAGTCTCCACCACTTCCTCTGGCAGCTCATTCCATACACGCACCACCCTCTGTGTGAAAAGGTTGTCCCTTAGGTCCCTTTTAAATTTTTCCCCTCTCACCCCAAACCTATGCCTTTAATTCGGAACTCCTTCATCCCAGGGAAAAGACTTTGTCTATATACTCTATCCACGACCCTCATGATTTTATTAATCTCTATAACGTCACCCCTCAGCTTCTAATATTGTGGGGAAAACAGCCCCAGCCTATTCAGCCGCTCCCTATAGTTCAAACCCTCTAGCTCTAGCAACATCCTGCTAAATCTTTTCTGAACCCTTTTACAACATCCTTCCAGTAGTAGGGAGACCAGAATTGCACACAATATTCTAAAAGTGGCCTAACCAATGTCCTGTACAGCCGCAAAATGATCTCCCACCTCCTATACTCAATGCTCTGACCAATAAAGGAAAGCATATTAAATGCCTTTTTCACTATCCTATCTACCTGCGACTCCACTTCCAAGAAACTATGAACCTGCACTCCAAGGTCTCTTTCTTCAGCAACACTCCCCAGGACCTTATCATTAAGTGCACAAGTCTGATTTGATTTGCCTTTCCAAAATGCAGCACCTCACATTTATCTAAATTAAACTCCATCTGCCATTCAGCCCATTGGCCCATCTAATCAAGCTCTTGGAAGTTGTTCATTTCTCTAAGCCTGGGACCATTGAAATGGATGAAAGTACCTGCTGAGGCAAAGAGAGCGGAGGTTCTCCAAAAGATATTTTTCAGCAGTTAGATTTTAGTCCACATCAAGAGCCAGACTTGAAAACTAATTGGAGTCCTGTACCCAAAATAATTAACCAAGTTGAAAAACTGCTTTAAAGCTGGAAATGAGGAAACTATTTCAAGAGTTTCAGAGGAGAGAAAGTGAAAGAGGGTCTTAAGAAACAGAGTAAAATGAAAGAGAGAGTGGGAGAGAGAGAATGCGTTTTTCAACAAATGTTGTAGTGCAAATAAAAATGGAGCAAAGGGTGTTAGTTCCATTGCAAGGCAATGGCTTGGTAAGACCTGAGGCACTATGTGTTGAGAATCCAGAACAGTCCCAGAAGACTCAAAAAGCAGATGTACACAAGGAAGTTTGCACTTACCTACCCATAGTTGGAGAGGTCCTGACCTTCTGAAAAAGGTTGACAGTCCATAAACAAAATAGTGAGAAAGTTATTGGAGTTTAAGAGGGTAAATCAGAGTTGATCAGTTTAAACAGGGTTCAAGATATAAAATCCTAAATCGCAAAGGCCAAGAAAGGGCCAAGAGTGTGGGGATACCAGGAGGCAGTCCAGAGAAAGGGGACAAACGAAACCACCTTAGCCAAGTTCTACAGTATGATTTGGTAGCCATTATGGAGACATGGTTACAGAATGGTCATGACTGAGAGTTAAATATCCAGTGGTACCAGAATATTTGCAAGGACAGCCAGGAATATTGGGAGTGGTGTAGCTATGGCATTCAAGGACGACATCAGGGCAGTGCTGAGAGATGATAATAGGTTCTATGGAGAATGAGGTTGAATCCATTTGGGTGGAAATTAGAAATTCTAAGAAGAAAAAGTCACTGATAGGCGTAGTCTATAGGCCACCAAATAATAACATCACAGTGGGATGGCAATAAACAAAGAAATAACTAATGCCTGTAAAAATGGTACGGCTATTATCATGGGGATTTTAATCTACATGTAAATTGGGCGAACCAGCTTGGTCAGGGTAGCCTTGAGGAGGAGTGTGTTGAGTGAATCTATGATAGCTTTCTTGGACAGTGTGTAATGGAAATGACGAGGGAGCAAGCTATCCTAGATCTGGTCCTGCGTAATGAAACAGGAATAATTAATGACCTCATAGTAAAGGATCCTCTTGGTAGGAATAATCACAGTACGGTTGAATTTAAAATAACAGAACAGGCTCAAAGGGCAGGATCTCCTACTCTTGCTCCTAGTTCTTATGTTCTTAATACCTCAGAGTCGTGGAATCAAGCCATTCAGCCCATTGAATCCATGCCGACCCTCTGAAGAGCAAACCACTCAGAACCACTCCTCCTCCCATTTCCCTGTAATCCTGCATGTCGTGTGGCCAATCCACCTAACCTGCTCATTGTTTACTGTGGAAGGAAAACGGAGCACCCTTATGAAACCCATACAGGCACGTGGAGAATGTGCAAACTCCACACAGACAATTTTCCGAGGGTGGAATCAAACCTAGGTCCCTGGCTGCGAAGCAGTCACTGTGTCACCCTAAGAGGAATTTGCAGTGGTAATATTCCAATGCATCTGATGCCAGTTTGTTCCCTCTTCAATCTTCTACAAGACCTGTACTTACTTCTTCATAATCACTAATTCTATAATAGATTTCCACAACTCAGAACTCTTGAGTTGTAAAAGGTATTTCTGCTCACTCTCTTAAATCTCTTACACGAAATGTTTCATTCACCTCTTCTTGTCTCAAAATATCTTCTTGTTCAACGAAAAGAGCTAATTTTTTCAATTCTTTATTTGTAATTGCGTTTCCTCATAATGAATGGTTTCTGCATTGGACTCGTTCTACTGCCTCAATATCATTCCTATAGCATCAAGCACAGAAGCAACATTTGGCATTCACACCTTTTTATAAAGATTCATCAATACATCTTGACTTCTATAGTTACCATAAAACCTCAAGTTCTCTTTTTATGGTCTTTCTTCACTTAAGATGCTGCTTTTAATGGGTTGTGAACCCAAACAGCAAATCCCGAACACCCAAACTTCCCCCATTCAAATTATATACATTGTACAAAATGTAGCAGCACATGTTTATGGACCTCTTCTGAACTGAGAAGTGACTGTATCTCCACCAATTTCAGCTTGACCCATACCAACACAATGTTGCCTTCTTATCTGAACCTCTGATCATGATTGATAATGTTTTAAAAATAAAATTTTAAAATGATGAACATACACTGTCAAATTATGTCTGAAAGAAAAACGAAGACAGCAGAATGTTGCACCATAACTTATTTATGTTGGGTGTATAAATACACACACAAATATTCATGTGCTGTATGTAGTAATATGCCCTTTCCATTGAGCATTAGTCATGGCATGCCTTGTAAAGTAACAGCGATAACAACAATGACCCTGACCAGGTTTAAAGGTTTGTTTTATTAACAATGACTCAGTACTTCTATTTAAGAAGTCTATTTTCAGCTTTCCTGCCATTCAGGTCACCACACTTCATTTAGATTCAGTAAGCCAGCAACATTACACAAGTTAACATCTGTTTCTCTCTGCATGGTCAGCACTTAGAACTGAACAGCTGCTCCACTGACATAAAAGGATTTGCTTAACATACAATGTCAAATAGGTACTGGCACAGTGCATTTTCATTTATATTGTGGGAAGGAAATGACTTTTATCAGTTGCAATTTCATTAATTAACCTAAAACCTGGTTGAGCGATGAAGAATGGGATTGAATGGTCATGACTAGAACAACATCTTTTATTCAAGTCAGGATATTGATAGTTTGGAAAAAAATGGCTGTTTAAAAAATATTTAGAGACTACAGATCAGAACCAAGTTTCCAGAAAGTAGCAAGGTCAGGAAAATGCACTCAAAATGTGATGGAAATTGAGGTGAAATGATAAATGTTCCTGTAAAATTAATTTATATCAACCCAAAGACAAAATATTCCAAGAACCAGCACAATCAAGCAGTTTAATTATTGCAATTGATTATTGAATGGAACACAGCCAATAGGACCTCAAAGTTATAGAGTTGAACTAATTTAAATAGAAATTGTGTTTCAATAATTGCTTCAACTGATAAACCAGATCGATCAGTGGTTTCAATTGACTGGCAGTCACATACTTATTTAGCAAGTGCAGACCAATTGGCTGCATTTTGATCTAATTTAAACTACATTCAAAGCAATTGCAGTTGCATCAGTAGGAAAAACAGAGCTGAGTGAGACTTCAATTGAATGCAGGTCACTATAACTGCAGATCATTAATGATGAATTATAACATTGACACAGGGTTAGTTTTGTGGATAGGGACTGTTTCACACAATTTGACATATACGAATATAAAACATTGCAGAGTGGAGTGCATCATTTCTCCCTCCAATTCTATTTTGATTTAGTCCCTACCCTCCCCTTCACTGTTTTGATCACACAGCACTGCCCTTTGATGTGAAGGGCATTGTTTGTCACTGGCCACCCGGGTGTTTTCCTATCTTCCTGGTGGTGGAAATTGAATAAAGATTTGTGCATTTTGTGTCTTTCACTGTGTCTCACACCTGCACACACACACCATGGGTGCTGGAGATAAAATAAGCACTACTGCACTTAGGTGGTAGTGTGGGGGAAAAAAACAAACAGGAGTTAAAAAAAAATAAAAAAAAATAAACAGGTAGTATTATTTCTCTCTCCAAGAAAAAAAAAAGAGAAAAAAAAGATAAAACATTGCAGAATTTCAAACATGGATAATTATGGGCAGAACTAAATTTTACATTATATTTTGCAATCTTTCACACCATTTCATTTGCCCAGAATGCAGTGATATTTGGGTGGGAAATAGATGGAAACTCGTTGCAGATTTTTGAAGGATATTAATTGGTAATTGGGGGCCTTCCTGCATAAGCATATCCAGCAAGTAAAGGAATCACCTGCCTTGATAGTGAAATTCTGGGCCTTGCACTTCAATCCATTAGTTTCAAATTTAACACATTATTACTTTCTTAACAGCTTGTTGTACCTGTATGTTAACTTTCTCCATACAAGGTTACCCAGGTTCTTATCACATAATCTGTCTATGACCATCTGGGGTCTATTTGCTCCCTCACCACATGCTATGATGGGATATAGTGTTTCTATGAAAGGATGTGAAGTTGGATGGATTATTGTGTCTGTGAACCAGGGTGGGAGGGTTTAATATGTAAATATGAGCATTGAGGTTGTGGAAAATCTGAATTCATTTGTGTTGATATTGCTAAATCCGTGGTCTCAGCAATTTCCATGAATTGAAGCATGCAACACTATCCCTCATGGATTCTGATCACCATGGAGGTCTCTGGGATTTGAATATCTGTACTCTATTCTTGAGACTGACCTAGCTAGACCATTCCAGCAATGAGTCAGCTATATGTCTTATTCTAAGAGTAATTCTCCCTCATTTTCCTGGTCCTGTAAACTCTATACTTACATTCTAATATACAGAATACTGATTACAACTGCTTGGTGTGGTGTTTCATTTGGTTTTTCCTTGAATCTTGGTAGTACATGATTGTTGATGTCAAAGTTGCAGCATTTTGCTGATGAAGGGCTTATGCCCGAAACGTTGATTCTCCTGCTCCTCTGATACTGCCTGACCTGCTCATAGAGTCATAGAGATATACAGCATGGAAACAGACCCTTCGGTCCAACCCATCCATGCCGACCAGATATCCCAACCCAATTTAGTCCCACCTGCCAGCACCCGGCCCATATCTCTCCAAACCCTTCCTATTCATATACCCATCCAAATGCCTCTTAAATGTTGCAATTGTACCAACCTCCATCACATCCTCTGGCAGCTCATTCCATACACGTACTACCCTCTGCATGAAAAAGTTGCCCCTTTGGTCTCTTTTATATCTTTCCCTCTCACCGTAAACTTATGCCCTCTAATTCTGGACTCCCCAACCTCAGGGAAAAGACTTTGTCTATTTATCCTATCCGTGCCCCTCATAATTTTGTAAACCTCTATAAGGTCACCCCTCAGCCTCCGACGCTCCAGGGTAAACCGTCCCAGCCTGTTCAGCCCCTCCTCATAGCTCAAATCCTCCAACCCTGGCAACATCCTTGTAAATCTTTTCTGAACCCTTTCAAGTTTCACAACATCTTTCCGATAGGAAGGAGACCAGAATTGCACGCAATATTCCGACAGTGGCCGAACCAATGTCCTGTATAGCCACAACATGACCTCCCAACTCCTGTACTCCATACTCTGACCAATAAAGGAAAGCATACCAAATGCCTTCTTCACTATCCTATCTACCTGCGACTCCACTTTCAAGGAGCTATAAACCTGCACTCCAAAGTCTCTTTGTTCAGCAACACTCCCTAGGACCTTGCCATTAAGTGTATAAGTCCTGCTCAGATTTGCTTTCCCAAAATGCAGCACCTCGCATTTATCGGAATTAAACTCCATCTGCCACTTCTCAGCCCATTGGCCCATCTGGTCCAGATCCTGTTGTAATCTGAGGTAACCCTTTTCGCTGTCCACTACACCTCCAATTTTGGTGTCATCTGCAAACTTATTAACTGTACCTCTTATGCTTGCATTCAAATCATCTATGTAAATGACAAAAAGTAGAGGACGCATCACCGATTCTTGTGGCACTCCACTGGTCACAGGCCTCCAGTCTGAAAAACAACCCTCCACCACCACCCTCTGTCTTCTACCTTTGAGCCAGTTCTGTATCCAAATGTCTAGTTCTCCCTGTATTCCATGAGATCTAACCTTGCTAATCAGTCTACCATGGGGAACCTTGTCGAACGCCTTACTGAAGTCCATACCTGCTGTGCTTTTCCAGCATTACACTCTCGACTCTGATCTCTAGCATCTGCAGTCTTCACTTTCTCACAATTAACATGTTACTCATTGTATTTTGTAAACATCGTCAGCTTTAATTTTTTTGGCAAAATCTATTAATTGTTGTTAAAACTTCCAAAAATGTATGATGCATAATTATAATATCATTTTCAGGGGAACAAATGACCTGAGATCCCATAGACATTCATCAAAAGTACAGATAGTTTGTGTATTCAGCAGTAAGATTGCTCCCCACAAGTTGTCATGGGGTATTTTATTTTCTTAAAAGCAAGTCAAATATTTTGTGTACAGTACAGCAGCAAAAGTTGCAAAGTTCACTTAGTAACAACAGTTGATTTTTTTGTTAAGTATTTGCAACAGAGGATGGACAGAGGAGCTGCAAAGGAGGTTGTCCATCCTCCAAGTCGTCCCCATTATCCTTTGCCTCGTGGTATTATCTATTATGTACTGAAGAAATACCGGCGACTGAATGAAAGGAGGGAATAGGTGATGGATTTGATTTGCTTGTCAAGGGTTATGGAAATAAGACAGGAACAGAATACTGATTGAGGATGATCAGCCATGATCATAATGAATGGTGGTGCAGGCTCGAAGGGCAGAATGGCCTACTCCTGCACCTATTGTCTATTGTCTATTGTATAAATATGCAGAGCTAGTAACCTGTGGAGTTGAAATTTTATGGAGTGTAACTAACTGAAACAAAGTTCTCACATAAAAGCATGGATTTGAATTCTGTTTAAATACAGTTATGTTTTGGAGTTTAACAATCAGCATACCCTGCTTCCCTCACTGTTTGGTGTAGTCCTTCCCTTGCAGTGGACAATGGGAATGAGGAACTTAAATGGCCATTGATTGGGACACTTAAAAATCTAATTAAGTCTAAGGACAGTAAAATAGGAGATGAGGTGGGTGGAGTATTCTTGTGGTACAGTGGTAGTGTCCATACTATAGAGTCACAAGTCCTGAGTTCAAATCCTACCTGTCCTAAAGGTGTGTAATATCAACCCTGAACAGGATGATTAGGAAAATGTCTAAAATGGGAGACAGCTAGGTCACATGTTGCATTTTAAGAAACCCCTGCCTTCAAACACACTAAAGGGAGACCATTAAATTTCACCCTGTATTTTGTTAATTTATCGTATGAATAAACACTTTTTATTATAATGACAATATTGCAATAGCTAATTTTTCAGCAGTCTCCTCATAAAACTTGTGTTGAAGCAATTCTGCTTTCTCACAACATGACTTTGAAGTAAAACTTGAATTGATTTAACTTAATTTCACAAGAACAAATCTGATGCCCACCATAATACGTAAAGTAATTTCACCATGAATGGAATTGCCTGAACATTCTGCACTGGGTTATGCATTTTGTAAATAACAACTGTGGGGGTTTTTTGAAGTAGCTAGACTGTTCAATGGGTCACCGTAGTCTAAATGGATCGAACTGGGAAATCAAAGACCTGAAAAACTGACATCAAATATCCATGAAATTCAAGGACACTATCTAGGAGTTCTCCAGCAGAAAGGTGTAATTGGTTTCAAAAACAGTAATTGGCAGCTCAATTATCCTGATACACGCGTGCTTTGGTATTCAATAATTTCAAAAGATCAGTATTCTATTGTGTGTGATCTATGGTATAAATTTGATCCAGTATGAGTCTATCACACTTGAAATGTTACAGTTCAGATGTCACAATTCGTATGGCAAATGTAGAGGAATAAAGGCAGTCATTTCCTTTATTTTTTCTGTGTTTCATATTTTGCTTCCTCCCAAAGGTATCAATCAACACTTTTTTCCATCAATATGCAACACCTTCATTTAGTAATCTATCTCCATCTGTACTCACAATTTGCCTATTGATATCATTATTGATATTTTCTGGTGTATTTGAATATATTTGCTCAGCAATTATTATACCCTGAAACAGTGATGGAAGCAAACAATAACTGTTCACTTCATTGCGAAAGTCCAAACTATTACTACTGAGGAATGTTTTGTTCCTCTGCTTGTGAAATAGGAACATGGTAACAAGAGCCTGGCCCACTTCTTTACGCAATCATGGCTGATGTAACACTTAAATGCCTTTTACCCACACTATCCCCACAACTCTTTACACCGTTGATAATCAAATGTTTAGCAGTTTCTAATTATGCATATAGACTGAGCTGCCACGGCTCCCTGGAGAACAGAACTCTAAAGATTCATCACCTTTTGAGTAAAACTCTTGTTCCTCATTTCAGTCCAAAATGGCATCCCCCTTATTTTTATATTGTGCCCCTGGCCCTATGCTTGCAAATCAGAGGAAACATCTTACCTGCATTTGCCCTTTCTATCTCTTTAAATATTTTGGAGGTTTCAATGAGGTCACCTTTTTTTTTAAACTCTAAAGAATGTAGGCCCAGTTTAAACAATCTCTCTTCATAGGACAGTCCCAGCACCTTGTGAACAAACTTGGTGAGCATCTATGGCAATATTTTCTGAGATAGAGATCAAAACTGCACACAGTACTGTAGGTACAATCTAACTAAGCCATGATACAATTGAAATAAGATCCTTGCATTCCTGTATTCGATCCTTCCTAATAGCTTACTGAACCAGTGACTTATCAACAAAAACATTTATGTAAATGTCCCTCTGTACATTAATACGTTTCACCCTCTTATCATTTGAGAAATACCATGCAAATCTATCTGTTCATCCTACCAAAATGGATAACCTCATATTTTTCCCTCACATTATATGCTAACTGACAAGTTCCCGGTGAATCACTAAGCTAATCAAATCGTCCTGGAAATATTTACATCTTTCTCACAACAATCGTTCTTGCTAAGCATTGTATCATCTGCAAATATTACATTAGGTCCCCAGCTCAAAATCATTGATATATTTGAACAGCTGAAATCCAAGTACTGATCCATTTAGTACCGCACTATTCACAGCCTGCCAACATGAGAAAGACCCATTTCTTCCCAATCTCTGTGTGTTATCTCTCTGTTAGTTAACACTTTATCCATGCCAAGATATTACCTCCTGTACCATGTCATTGAATTTTGCGAAACTAACATTCTTTGGGGATCTTTTCAAAAGTTCTGCCACTTCTAACCGTTATTCTTCTTCAATAAGTGACTTGCATTAAGGTACAACTTCTAAATGTGTTGATCACCCTCTAGTAACTAATTCAATGGGCATTCGTCAGCTATGACCCAAGACAATGAAAGTCCCTATTGTGTTCATGCTGCAGCCAGGGATGGCCCATCTGAGGTTTAATTGGAAACCTTCAACCCTGTTTGTGCACTTAAATTTACCAAGGTCATAGTTATATCATATTGACTGCAGTGGCTTGGTTGTTCATTTGCAGTCTTGCCTGCTGTAAATCAAATCAGGCACACCAGAAAAGCCCCAGCTCAACTGCCTCATTTGGCTGTGTTGTGTTGCATTTATCAATGACTTTTTTTAAAATCAGCCTATTCAGAATGTTTAATGGCCACATAAGACCTTCGGACCTAGTCACAGGGACACTGCCACTGCACCCACAAATAGGATTTAGCTGTTGATTTACACTTCCAGTGCTAGAACTTAGGCATGTCCATAAAGGAGCCTCAGTTTCAATTTGTCCTCTTTCTGTATGTACTAACCACAGGACTTCAATTAATAAGAGGAAATTAAAACTAGAGCTTCTCTGCCTGATTGGCTGGAAAGGACACATCACCTTCATAGTTATATAGTTTGCTGACATTAATCTTCAACTGGGCATCATAGTCTACATTTACCAGTTATATCTGTTGGCCTGGGAGATTGTCAGTTTGGGCATTCTAGAACATGGGGACATAATCTGAGACTTAGGGCCAGACTGTTCAAGAGAGATGTTAGGAAGCACTTCCACACACAAAAGATGGTAGATGTTTCAAACTCTCTTCCACAAATGGCAGTGGATACTGGATCAGTAGTTAACATTAAATCTGAAATAGATAATTTTTTGTTCAGCACAAGTATTAAGGGATGTAGGCCAAAGGCAGTTGTGTGGAGTTAGGCATCCTTTTCCCTCAGCTAGGAGCAGTGTTTGAGGTAGCTATGGTTAACCAAGGAGATAATCTCTGAACTGTGTTGAGAGTGAGGACTCATTCCTGATAAAGGGCTCCGGCCCGAAACACCGATTTTCCTGCTCCTGCTTTCCTTCTCCTCCTGCCTGACCTGCTGTGCTTTTCCAACAACACACTCTCAACTCTGATTTCCAGCAAGTGCAGACCTCACTGTCTCCTAATCTCTGAACTGTGCCACCTCCTCCAACCACAGTGGTAAATGCACAGCAAAGCAAGCATTGTGAAATCACTTTGGTCCAAGATTTCTGTGCACCTAGATCTCTTCCAGGCTGGAGCTGACAGCATTTTCAATATTTGATAGTTTTTCATTTGGTGCTACATCAGGAAGGTAACAGAGACCCTGTATCAAGGAAGGAGCTTGTGAAGCAGAAGGAGCAGGTACCTGGCATTACCATGGTAGCATGTGGCCTTTCAGGCTTCACAGCGCAAAGAGGAAAGCTGCAAAAGTGCAAGGGACGCCACTTGATAAACCTGCAGTTATGGTGTGACCATAATGGCAAAAGCCCAGTATCCTGGGAGCAGTCATAATGCTTCCATTCTGGGACAGTCAGCTTGTTGTTCCAGCCAAGATAAGACTCATTGCTTGGTGTCAAGGATTACTCACTCCACATATGGTTCAGGACTCATCTCATTCGGACATATGCACACAATCTGCACACATAGTATGTGAGCTGTAAGGCTATTGGTGCATGCCTCAGAAAGATATGGAGAGGAGACATCGAGGACACTATCAATTTGCATGACAGTTAATCAGACTAGACTCTAGTTTTCGTAAACTTATCCCCATTTATGCACTACAGCACTGTGGACTAACACAGCATATTCCTTGGCGAAAATTCTAAAACTAAAACAAATATACAATCTTTTAATGACAAGTATATTGATCAACAATTCCAATACAAAATGGAACAATCATCTCTGTATGTCACCATTGTGCCTGTGTTATGGGATGTTTTCCAGACTTTATGCTCTAATGCAGTGTTACACTAGTGATTGCAGCTTGCCTCTTCAAAGATTGATGTCTTTTAAGGCTGGAGACTGCAAGTGGCCATGCAGGACTTCTTTGACCAGTTGTGGGCCTTTGAGGCCTAGCTTGATCTCCACTACCTCAGAATTCATGACAACAGTTTGAACCTACATAACATAACCACAGTCCAGGCTTCCCCTGCGAACCTGAGACTTGGATGACTTCTAGCATCCAAGGTAGGATGGTGGTGAGTGGCTTAGAGGGGAACTTGCAAGTGATGGTCTTCCCATGTATCTGCTGCTTTTGTCCTTCGAGATGGCAGTAGTTGTGGTTTGCAAATGCAGACTATAGATGGTGTGATTATGGAATACTGACTTTCCACCCAATCACTATTCCTTTATTCAACCCCCTACTCCTGCATTTATGCTTTCATAAGCCTGAACCCCAGACAGGACAACCTCATAGTCAACAGCACCAGCAACAGCATGCATCTGATATTGTGAGTGAACATTAACAAACTTTAATAAATATAATTAACTACAAGGCATGGTAAGAGAGGACATGTTCTGGAATCCTAAAACTCAGGCTGTAGTTCTATGTGATCTGATGTCACTCTGAGACAACAGCTTTCACTCATGCTCAGTAGGTATTTTTAAAATAGAGGTATTCTTTAATCCACTCCAGTGGAGGCTGATGAATTACCACACCTATGCCCATCAGTGTTCCCCTGTTGTAACCCCACTAATGTCCTTACCCTGAATCCTCTGCAATAGAACTCATCAGTCACTTTACCCTTCTGGGTGCTAGAACAAATGATGCCTGCAGCCTACTTGTATCCAGTGACTTAGCAGATCCCATCCCTATTCTAAAGAATGCATCATAGCATGATCCACAATCGCTAGCCACCAATCACAATCTGAAAAAAATGGATTCGAAGATCTTCATAAAGTCCTGTACCGCAATGGAGCTGGGCTCCTCCACAGACACTGACAAGAAGTGAGTGGCCAAATATCTCTTTGTGCATCCCTTGTATGTCACCCCATTAATGTTCTCATCAGTAACCTACCCTTCTGAATGCTGGCATATATGATACCTGAAGCCTACTTATTTCCAGTAGCTTAGCAGATACAGATTCCATTTCTATTCCATCCTTTAAAATACATGCAGTTTGAGTATCTGAACTGATCAAATCAAGTCATGATGTTTCTTTATCAGATGCATGCTGTTGCTGGTGCTGTTGACTATGAGGTTGTCCTGTCTGGGGTTCAGGCATATGAAAGCATAACTGCACGAGTAGGGGGTTGAATAGAGGAATAGTGATTGGGTGCATTAAATGCAACTAGGGATGGGCAATAAATGCTGGCCCAGTCAGCAATGCCCACATCCCATGAGTGAATTAGAAAGAGGAATAAGGATGATGTGGGATTCGGGAAAGTGCATAAGGCATCTTGGATGTACTCTTCTTCATGGGTACAACATAGGACTACATACTTGACTTTAAGGCTGCATTTGTCAGAGGCTGGCACCAAAGAGCTCTGGCAAATATGGAGTCAATGGGAATCATGAGGAAAGCCCCTTGCTATTGGGGTCACACTTAGCACAAAGAAAGATGGTTGTGGTTAGTGGAGGTCAGTCATCTCAGTTCAAGGACATCAGTACAGGACTTCCTCAGGTTAGTGCCCAGGCCCAATCATCTTCAAATGTTTCATCAGCGATCTTCTCTCCATCATAAGGCCAGCATTGCAGTTTTTCACTGAAGATTACACAACATTCAGCACTATTCAGAGCAACTTAAATATTGCAACAGCCTGAGTTTGCTTGCAGCAAGACTTGGACCATGGCTAATAAGTGGAAAGTATCAGTTGTGTTACATAAGTTCCAAGCAATTATCATCTCCAACAAGAGAGAATCCAAACATTTCCCTTTGACATTCAATAGTCTTACAATTACTGAATCTCCTACAACCAACATCCTGGGGGTTACCATTGACCAAAAACTAAACTGGACCAGCCGCATTAATATAGTGACTCGAAGAGCAGGTCAGTGGCTATAACTCCTGTAGAGGGTTATTCATTTTCTGACTCCCCAAAGCCTGTCTACCATCTTCAAGGTAGACATTAGGAATGTATTGGAATACTTCCCATTTGGCTGGATGAGTACAACTCCGATATGACGTTTGACATCATCCGTGACAAAGCATCTTGCTTGATTGGAATCTCATCTACCACTTTCAACAATCACTCCCTTCACCACTGATGCACAATGACAGTGTGTACCATCTACAAGTTGCACTGCAGTAACTCACAAATGCTTATTCAACAGCACTTTCCAAATCCCCAAACTCTACCACCTAAAAGCTAAGGGCAGCAGATGTGTGGGGCACTTGAAGGTTTATCATCCTGACATATAAATATAACACTGGTCCTTCACTGTCACTGGGTCAAAATCCTCTACCTCCTGCTCTAACAACATTGTGAGAGTCCCTACAATGTTTCAAACGGGCAAAACACACTACTATCTTCTCTAGAACAATATATGCTGGCAATGCTCACATCTGATGAACTAATAATAAAACATATTCCATCAGCTCAGACAATTTGATGCACCTCCCCTTTATAAGCCACATACCTGACTCCTTGATCAACACCTGTCATCAGCACATTCAGCACTGGGCTGCACACTAAAAATTGAAGTAAACTGGCAGCAGAAGGCTTGCAATGTTGCCCTTATTACCTTGACTGGGCTTTGCGATAACTATGCATCGCAGCCTCTGTGCCTGCTGATGAATCTGTTGAAATGTTTTGTTTCATTGCTCATACATAGTGCAGCTTGAAAGCAAACCAATATTCATGTTTGTGAAAGAGTAGAAACACAGATTATTTCATTGAAAACCAAGCTGCATCATTCTGTTTGTTGAGTTAACTCATTGATTGAGGGGAAGAGATTCTTTGTTGCTGTGGTAATCTATTACTACTGGAATTGGTTGTGATGCATTTGTCACAAAGCGGGCAGGTCTAATTAATGAATTGAAACATGGCAAATATGTAAACACATCCAGCAAAACAATACATTAACTTCACTCTGACAGTGGCACAGTTTAATGTTCAAGACAGTACATAACTAGGAGCAAGAGTTTTTACTGTGTAATACACAAAAATAATACTTTATTAATTACTATTCATCCATTAACAGTCTCAGTGTTTCATCATCAATTTATGTCATTTGAACAAAGTGTTTTAGAATGGGTACCACAAGTCATAGAGTCATAGAGATGTACAGCACAGAAACAATTTCTTCAGTCAAACTCATCCATGCCAACCAGATATCCTAAATAAATCCAGTCCCATCTGCCAGCATTTGGCCCATATCCCTCTAAACCCCTTGCATTCATATACCCATCTAGATGTCTTATGAATGCTGTAACTGTACCAGCCTCCACCACTTCCTCTGGCAGCTCATTCCATACACGCATCACCCTCTGTGTGAAAAAGTTGCCCCTTAGGTTCTCTTTAAATTTTTCCCCTCTCACCCTAAACCTATGCCCTCTAGTTCTGGACTCCCCCACCCCAGGGTAATGACCTTGTCTATTTACCTTATCCATGCCCCTCATGATTTTATATACCTATATAAGGTCACCCCTCAGCCTCCAACACTCCAGGGAAAACAGCTCCAGTCTATTCAGCCTCTCACTACAGCACAAACCCTCCAACCCTGGCAACATCCTTGTAAATCTTTTCTGACCTGTTTCAAGTTAGTAAAGTAGAGCACAGAGCAGGCCCTTCAGCCCAAGATGCTGTGCCGAGGATTATTCCTAATAGAAAATAAAATAACCTAACCTACACACCCCGCAATTCACTGCTGTCCATTTGCATGTCCAGCAGTAGCTTAAATGTCCCTAATGACTCTGTTTCCACCACCACCACTGGAAACGCATTCCATGCATTCACAGCTCTCTGTGTAAAGAACCTACCTTTGACGTCTCCTCGATACATTCCTCCTAATACCTTAAAACTATGACTCCTCATGGCAGTCAATCCTGCCCTGGGGAAAGGTATTTGGCTATCTATTCTATCCATGCCTCTCATTACTTTGTACGCCGCGATCAGGTCACCTCTCTTCCTCCTTCTCTCCAGAGAGAAAAGTCTGAGCTTAGTCAACCTCTCTTCGTAAGACAAGCCCTCCAGTCCAGGCAGCATCCTGGAGAACCTTCTTTGCACCCGCTCCAAAGCCTCCGTATCTCTCCTATAATAGGGCAACCAAAACTGGACCCAATATTCCACGTGTGGTCTCACCAGGGTTTTGTAGAGCTGCAGCAAAACCCACGGCTCTTAAACTCGATCCCTCTGTTAATAAAAGGCAAAACACCATATGCTTTCTTAACAACCCTATCCACTTGGGTGACAATTTTGAGGGATCTATGCACTTGAATACCAAGATCCCTCTAAACCTTCACATTGCCAAGAATCCTGTCTTTAATCCATATTCAGAATTCAAGTCCAACCTTCCAAAATGCATCACTTTGCACTTATCCAGGTTGAACTCCATCTGCCATATCTCAGCCCAACTCTGCATCCAGTCTAAGTTGAGCTGCAGCCTGCAATAGCCCTCCATACTATCAACGGTGCCTCCAACCTTTGTGTCATCGACAAATTTACTAATCTATCACTCAACCTCCTCATCCAAGTCATTTATAAAAACTGCAAAAAGCAGAGACCCAAGAACAGAGCCCTGTGGGACACCACTCACCACTGACCTCCAGGCAGAATACTTTCCATTTACAGTTGGTCTCTGCCTTCTGTCAGCCAACCAATTCTGAATCCAGATAGCCAAATCTCCCTGTATCCTATATCGCCTGACTTTATGAATGAGCCTACTGTGAGGAACCTTATCCAATGCCTTGATGAAGTCCATATACACCACATCCACTGCTTGACCTTCGCCGACCTGTCTCGTGACCTCCTTAAAGAACTCAATAAGATTTGTGAGGCATGGTCTGCCTCTCAAAGTTTCAGAACATCCTTTCAATAACAGGGAGACCAAAATTGCACACAATATTCCAATAGCGCATAACCAATGTCCTGTACAGATGCAATATGACCTCTCAACTTCGATACTCAATGCACTGATCAATAAAGGCAAACATCTTCTTCATTATCCTATCTATTTGAGACTCCACTATGAACCTGCATTCCAAGGTCTCTTTGTTCAACAACACTCACCAAGACTTCACCATTAAGTATATAAGTCCTGCCCTGATTTGCCTTTCCAAAATGCAGCACCTCACAGTTACATAAATTAAACTCCATCTGCCACTCCTCAGCCCATTGTCCTGTCTGATCAAGATCCCGTTGTAATCTGAGGTAACCTTCTTCACTGTCCAATACACCTCCAATTTTGGTGTCACCTGCAAACTTACTAAGCATATCTCCTCTGTTCACATCCAAATCATTTATATAAGTGACAAAAAACAGTGGACTCAGTATCGATCCTTGTGGCAAACTGCTGTTCACAGATTTCCAGTCTGAAAAGCAACCTTCCACCACCACCTTCTGTCTTCTACTTTTGAACCAGTTCTGTACCCAAATCTGTCTTTATTCCATGTGATTGAACCTTGTTAATCAGTCTACCATGTCGAACCTTGTCGAACACCATGCTTAAGTCCACATAGATCATATCCACTGCTCTGCCCTCATCAATCACCTTCGTTCCTTCTTCAAAATATTCAATCAAGATGTTGAGACATGATTTCCCATGCACAAAGCCATGTTGACTATCCCTGATCAGTCCTTGTCTTTCCATATAGATGTACACCCTGTCCCTCAGGAGTCCCTCCAACAACTTGCCCACTACTGATGTCAGGCTCACCGGCCAATAGTTCCCTAGTTTTTTCTTACCACCTTTCTTAAATAATGGCACCACTGAGGCAAATAATAAAAATACATTTAAGAAGAATATATATATATGTATATATATATATATATATAGCAAATGATAGAGAGGGCAACATTGATAAGGCAGTATGAAGAAAGATGGAAGGAGGTTTATGTGAAACATTACACCAGTATATACCTGTTTGGCCAAAGGACCTTTGTTGTGCTGAAACTCTACATAATTCCAGAGATTTTCTAATCAATCTGTTCAGAGATGTTATTAATCACCTCTGGAAATGATGGGATTTCAACTCTAGCCTCCTGGCTCAAATCCTACATTATATCATGTTGTACTTAATAAATGTCAAGGCTTGACATTTAACATCCTAAACAAATACAAGAATAAGAATGCATTTTAATGGCAGAAATAAAATTTAATAATAACTTCAGTCCAGTATCCAAATTATAAAATAACATTGAAGTTTCAGTTTATTACAAATCTCAAACACATATTTTAGCGTTTTCCAGGGTTTGCTTGTAACCTATCAAAACAGAGGAATTCAAAGCCATATACATCGGATCCTAACAACCCTGGATAATTAGTAAATGCCAGTTTTTACTTTATACACAACTAACAGAGAGGAAAGAACAATGTCAGTTTTAGTTCATTGGTAGCACAGTTCACTGAGATTGTTAAATCAAGTCCCACTACACTATCCCACTGACACTTCACTGTTGGAAATGCTAACTTCCAGTGGTGACATTAAAAGTCACATGTGCTCTGTCAAGTATAAATTTCCCTGAAGTTATTTGGAAAAACATAAGGAGCACCTCAAATGTCCTGTTCAATTATCTCTCAACCAACGCCTAAAGGAAATAACCCCTATTATTGCTTTTTGTGGAACTTTACTGTGCACAAATTGGTTTTAGTAGAAATAATAGCTTATTTTTCCTTTCCTTCTTCATGAGATACGGAGGCCAGTTCCAATATTTTACTACTACCCCTGAATGAACAGCAATTTGCCAAAATGGGACAAGGCTTAATGTGGGGTTTGGGAAATGGGAGCAGGTAGGTGGGAATGGAATGCGTTTTGAAGATCCTATCGTGAGTACTACGTCCAACAACTTGTGCGTTCAGCAATATTAAATTCTCATAACAGTGCAGCTGTATGAGAAACAACCACCTCATTGAGTTCCAATTTTAAATAAAAAGACCAGTAGTTAGTCTACAAAATATTTAAGCAGAATCATTCTGACATTTTCCATGAGGTTTGACACTAGCTGCTGATTCGGGGTGTCACCTGTCATGAGGGAATGGTTTCTTCTTTCCCATATTCTTTGCTTCTCTCTTTGTTTGTTGACAGATCACTTTCTACACAGCAATTGATGGCACAAATCCACTAATAACAACTCCCAAGCTCAGGATACCCAACCTGTATAAGAGAAATCCAGAAGTATTTTTTGAGGTTATGTGATCCACTGTCATTTGGACTGATGAAAAATGAATTGGATTTTATAGCTTTCTGGGCCAAAAGGTAGGTGGGCAATTGGGGTGGATCATAAAGTTGGGCATCATGCCATTTTCAATACCTACCTGCCTTCCCTGTGCCACCACAATGTTACCAGTGGTGGGGGAAGAACATCAATAGGCCAACCTGCCTGTGGATCAATTGAGGCCCTTAAGTGGTTCTTTAAAGGCTTCTATCCATTTTTGCTGTGGTTTTTCCTGCAGCAGGAGAGGCTCACATCAAAAACACAGCCTGGAAAGCCTCGCTTGAGCCATTTGGATAAGCCGTGAACCTTTGCTACTTGAAATGTTTGCTGGCTGTCTTGAATTAAATGTGCACTCCAATTGTTGGTTCTTTGAGTGAATAATGGAGCTTGGCCAGAAAGCATATGACAAACAGAACTGTAGCAAACACACAGCTTTTCTTGGTAATGTTGATGACAGGAAAAGCATCTGATGACATACTACTTTGCATCATGCACACAGACCTTCCGGTTTTCTGTGTCAGAAACTTTGGTCAGATCAGTGAATATCACATAGAGCTCCTTATTCTGTTTGGAAGGCACTTCTTGCATTTGATGTGCTCCAAGGATCATGTTTACTATTTCACAACCTGCAAGGAAGCCACTCGAGGTACGTGGAGTCAAGGAGGTGAGTGACTATCTGACTAAGAATAACCCTCGCAGGAACCTTTCCTGATAAAAAGTGATATTCCACAATGATTGTCACAAAAAGGAATTGCTCCTTCTCTGTTGCAGAGATGAGTGATGGGAGCAATCTTGCAGCCTTGTGACATCATGCCTTGATTATAGATTAAATAGAGGAGATCCTTGATTTCCCCAGCAACGTTAATTCTTCCAAAATTGAATACATCCAATGGGGGGCCATTAGCTCCCAGCAACCTACCTGGAGAAACCACTTCCTGGTCTTCCGTACTTCCTCTGAAGAGGCAGGAAAGCAAGTTGTGAAGAGGATGTAAGGAGCCTGTTAAAGGATTTAGACAGATTAAATACATGGGAAAAGTCTGACAGATTGAGTACAATATCAGAAAATGTGACCTTGTTCACTTTAACAGGGAGAATAGAAAAGTAGCATATTATTTACATGGGAAATGATTATAGATTAGATCACTTACAGTGTGGAAACAAGTCCACACCGCCCCGCCGAAGTACAACCCACCCATACCCCTAACCTAACACTACGGGCAATTTAGCATGGCCAATTCACCTGACCTGCACATCTTTGGACTGTGGGAGGAAACCAGAGCACCCGGAGGAAACCCACACAGACACGGGGAGAATGTGCAAACTCCACACAGTCAGTCACCTGAGGCGGGAATTGAACCCGGGTCTCTGGCACCATGAGGCAGCAGTGCTAACCACTGTGCCACCGTGCACAGAACTGCAGTATAGAACTGCAGTACAAAGAGATCCTTACATCTGGGAAGTGAACCACAAAGTGCTAGCACTCATGTACTTCAGCTGATTAGACAGGTATATAGAATGTTGTTTTCAGAAGAGAAATTGACTGTAAAAGTTGCAAAATGTTATACTAGCTATATAGGACCTTGGTTATAATATATTTAAAATGCCATGTACAATTTTGGTCATATTTAAATGATATAACTGCATATGAAAGCGTTCAAGGAAGGTTCGAAGAACTGACTCTGGGATGAAAAGGTTATTTTGAAGTATGTTTGAGCTAGTTTGGCCTACACTCATTGGAGTTAGAAGAATGAGAACTTATCATATTGAAACATACAAGATCCTGAGGAAAATTGATGTGTAAAGGCTGAGAGAATATTTCCCCTTTTTGGGGGAGTTTATGGCACAGGGACACAGTTTAAAAATGTGGAGTCTCCCATTTAACAATGAGATGAGGAAAATGTTTCTTTTATTTGTTTGTGGAATTTTCTAGGAGGTTGGGTCATCGAATATATTCAAGATGTGGAGGTGCCACCTTTTATTATAAAACGTTATCTCATAAATGTGACTTGAAAGAAGTTCTGAGATTTGCATATTAATGAATTGAAACCTGCAACCCATTCTAAAAAATGAAAGACATAACAGCAATCTAGGTTTGTTCAATATACCACATCAGTTGTATGACACTATGATCTTTTGCTATAAATTCTGTGTCCTAATATCCTGCTCCAGGAGCTACCTAATGAAGGAGCAACACTCTGAAAGCTTGTACTTCCATATAAATGTGTTGGACTAGAACCTGGTGTTGTGGAATATATTCAAGGCAAAGTTAGACATATCTTTCACTGGGAAAAGTCAAGAGTCATGAGGGTGGGTGGGGAAGGTGATGAACAGGAAAGTGAAATTGAGGCCACAAAAAAAAAACAGCCATCATCTTATTGAATAACAGAGTAAGCTTGAGGGCTCTAATTGGCTACTCTTATATAGAGTCACAGAGTTACATAGCTCGGATGCAGACCCTTCAGTCCAACTTCTCCACGCTGATCAGATATCCTAACCTGACCTAGTCCCAATGCCAGCGCCCGACCCATATTCCTCTAAACCCTTCCTATTCATACACCCACCCAGATGCCTTCTAAATGTTGCAACTGTACCATCCTCCACCACTTCCTCTGGCAGCTCATTTCATACATGCACCATTGTCTGCATAAAAATGTTGCCCCTTAGGTCCCTTTTAAATCTTGTCCCTCTCATCTTATGCCCTCTACTTTTGGACTCCACTCCCCTGGGAAAAACACCTTGGCTATTCACTCTATCCATGCCCCTCATGATTTTATAAACCTCTATATGGTCACCCCTCATGCTCCAGTGCTCCAAGGAAAAAGCCCGAGCCTATTCACCCTCTTCCGATAGCTCAAACCCTCCAATTCCAGCAACATCTTTGAAATCTTTTCTGAACCCTTTCAAGTTTAACAACATCTTTCCTATACCAGGGATACCAAAATTGAATGCAGTGTTCTAAAAATGCCCTAACCAGTGTCCTGTACACTGCAGCATGACCTCCCATAGCTTATACTCAATGCACTGACCAATGAAGACATGCATGCCAAATGCCTTCTTCATCACCTTGTGTGCCTGTGACCCCACTTTCAAAGAACTATGCACCTTTGCTCGGCAATATTCCCCAGGGCTATGCCATCAACAGTATAAGTCCTGTCCTGATTTTGCTTATGAAAGCACAACACATCACACTTATCTAAATTAACTCCATCTGCCACTCAGTGGCCCATTTGATCAAAGTCCTGCTGTGGTCTGAGGTAACCTTCTTCACTGTCCACTACACCACCAATTTTGGTGTCATTTGAAAACTTACTAACCATACATTCTATATTCATATCCAAATCACTTATATAAATGATCAAAACTAATGGACCCAGCATTGACCCTTGTGGTGCAGCATTGGTCACAGACCTCCAGTCTGAAAAACAATTGTCCATCATCACCTTCTGTCTTCTATCTTCAAGGCAATTTTGTATCCAATTGAATAGCTCTGCCTGGATTCCATGTGATCTAACCTTGCTAATCAGTTTACCATGCAGAACCTTTTTGAATGCCTTGCTTAAGTTCATATAGACAATATCTATTGCTCTGCCTTCATCAACCTTCTTGTCATGTAAGTCATAGAGATGAACAGCATGGAAGAGATCCTTAAATCCAACTCATCCATACTGACCAGATATCCTAAATTCATCTAGTCCCATTTGCCAGCACCCGGCCCATATCCCTCTAAACCCTTCCTATTCATATACGCATCCAGATGCCTTTCAAATGTTGTAATTATATCAGTCTCCAATATTTCCTCAGGCAGCTCATTCCATACATGTACTACCATCTGTGTGAAAAAGTTGCCCCTTAGGTCCCTTTTAAATCTTTCCCCTCTCACCCTAAGCTTATGTCCTCTCGATCTGGACTCCCCACCCAGGGAAAAGACCTTGTCTATTTACCTTATCCATGTCCCTTATGATTTTATAAACCTCTGTAAGGTCACTTCTCACCCTGTAAAGCTCAAGGGAAAACAGCCCCAGACTATTCAGCCTCTCCCTATAGCTCAAACCCTCCAATCCTGGCAACATCATTGTGAATCTTTTCTGAAGTTTCACGACATCCTTCCAATAGGCGGGAGACTAGAATTGCACACAATATTCCAAAAGTGGCCTAACCAATGTCCTGTACAGCCGTAACATGACCTCCCAACTCCTGTACTCAGTACTCTGACCAATAAAGGAAAGCATACCAAACGCCTTCTTCACTATCCTATCTACTTGAGACTCCACTTTCAAGGATCTATGAACCCGCATTCCAAGGTCTCTTTATTCGGCAATACCCCCCCAGGACCTCACTATTAAGTGTATACGCCCTGCCCTGATTTGCCTTTCCAAACTGCAGCACCTCACATTTATGTAAATTAACCTCCATCTGCCACTCCAATCTGATCAAGATCCCATTGTACTCTAAGGTAACCTTGTTTGCTGTCCACTACACCTCCAATTTTGATGTCATCTGCAAACTTATTAACCATACCTCCTATGTTCACATTCAAATCATTTATGTAAATGACAAAATGCAGTGAACCGAGCACCAATCCTTGTGGAACCCCACTGGTCACAGACCTTCAGTCTGAAAAGCAACCCTCCACCAACACCCTCTGTCTTCTACTCTTGAGTTAGTTCTGTATCCAAATGGCTATATTCCATGTGATCTAACCTTGCTAACCAGTCTCTCATGGAGAACCTTGTTAAACGCCTTACTGAAGTCCGTTTAGATCACATCTACTGCTCTGCCCTCATCAACCCTCTTTGTTACTTCTTCAAAAAACTCAATCAAGTTCATGACATATGATTTCCCATACACAAAGCCATGCTGACTATCCCTAAACCGTCCTTGCCTTTCCAAATGCATTTAAGTCCTGTCCCTCAGGATTTTCTCCAACATCTTGGGGCGGCATGGTGGCTCATTGGTTAGCACTGCTGCCTCACAGCACCATGAACCCAAGGTTCGATTCCAGCCTGCATAGAGTTTGCACGTTTTCCCTCTGCGCGAGTTTCCTCCGGGTGCTCTGGTTTCCTCTGGTGGGTGGCATGGTGGCACAGTGGTTAGCATTGCTGCCTCACAGCGCCAGAGACCCGGGTTCAATTCCCGCCTCAGGCAACTCTCTGTGTGGAGTTTGCACATTCTCCCCGTGTCTGCGTGAGTTTCCTCTGGGTGCTCCGGTTTCCTCCCACAATCCAAAAATGTGCAGGTTAGGTGAATTGGCCATGCTAAATTGCCCGTAGGGGTAGGTGAAGGGGTAAATGTAGGGGAATGGGTCTGGGTGGGTTATGCTTCGGCTGGTCGGTGTGGAGTTGTTGGGCTGAAGGGACTGTTTCCACTCTGTAAGTAATCTAATCTCCTACAATCCAAAGATGTGCAGGTCAGGTGAATTGCCCATAGTGTCAGGTGCATTAGTCAGGGGTAAATATAGGGTAGGGGAATGGGTGTGTTATTCTTCAGAGGGTTAGTATGGACTTGTTGGGCCAAAGGGCCTGTTCCCACGTTGTAACGAATCTAATCTAAAAAACATTTGTCCACCACTGATGTCAGGCTCACCAGTCCATAGTTCCCTGGATTTTCCTTACCACCACGTTAGCCAACCTCCAGTCACCTGGCACCTCACCTGAGACTATGGATGATCCAAATATCTCAGCAAGAGGCCCAGCAATCTCGACTCTACCTTCCCACCGAGTTCTAGGGTACACCTGATCAGATCCTGGAGATGTATCACCTTTATGCATTTTAAGACATCCAGCACATCCTCCTCTGTAATATGGACATTTTTCAAGATGTCACCATCTCTTTCCTCACATTCTCTGTCTTCCATGTCCTTCTCCACAATATACACTGATGCAAAATACTTGTTTAATATCTCTCCCATCTCCTACGGCTCCACACAAAGGCCGCCTTGCTCATCTTTGAGGGACCCTATTTTCTCCCCAGTTAACCTTTAATCCTTAATATATTCATAAAGTCCATTTGAATTCTCCGTAACCATATTTGCCAAAGCTACCTCATGTCCTCTTTTTGCTCTCTTGATTTCTCTCTTAAGTATACTTCTACTGCCTTTATTCTCTACTAAGAATTCATTCAGTCTCTTCTTGACCAAAACCTCAATTTCTCTCGTCATCCAATATTCCCTACACCTACCAGTCTTTCCTTTCACCCTAACAGGAACATACAGTCTCTGGACTCTCGTTATCTTATTTCTGAAGGCTTCCCAATTTTGCAGCTGTCCTTCGAATATCCACTGTCAATCAACTTTTGAAAGTTATAGTCATAGAGTCATAGAGATGTACAGCATGGAAACAGATATCGTCAAAGTTGACTTTCCTCCAATTTATACCTTCAACTTTTAGGTCCGGTCTATCCTTATCCATCATTATTTTAAAACTAATAGAATTATGGTTGCTGGCCTCAAAGTGCTCCCCCACTGACACCTCAGACACCTGCCCTGCCTTATTTCCCAAGAGTAGGTCAGGTTTTGCACCTTCTCTAGTAGGTACATTCACATACTGAATCAGAATTTTTCCTTGTACACACTTGGTGGGCGGCACGGTGGCACAGTGGTTAGCACTGCTGCCTCACAGCGCCAGAGACCCGGGTTCAATTCCCGACTCAGGCGACTGACTGTGTGGAGTTTGCACGTTGTCTGCGTGGGTTTCCTCCGGGTGCTCTGGTTTCCTCCCACAGTCACAAAGATGTGCGGGTCAGGTGAATTGGCCATGCTAAATTGCCCGTAGTGTTAGGTTAAAAGGGGTAAATGTAGGGGTATGGGTGGGTTACGCTTATGCAGGTCGGTGTGGACTTGTTGGGCCGAAGGGCCTGTTTCCACACTGTAAGTAATCTAATCTAATCTTAACACTATGGCAGTCCTAGTCTATGTTTGGAAGGTTAAACTCCCCTACCATAACCACTCTATTATTCTTACAGATAACTGAGACCTCTTTACAAATTTGTTTCTCAATTTCCCACTGACTATTGGGGGGGGTCTATTGTACAATCCCAAAAAAGTAATCATTCCTTTCTTATTTTTCAGTTCCACCCAAATAACTGCCCTGAACATATTCCCAGGAACATCCTCTCTAAGTACAGCAGTAATACTATCCCTTATCAAAAACGCCTCTCCCCCTCCTCTCATGCCTCCCTTTCTATCCTTTCTGTAGCATTTGTATCCTGGAACATTAAGCTGCCAGTCCTGTCCACCCCTGAGTCATGTCTCTGTAATTGCTATGATATCCCAGTCCCATGTTCCTAACCATGTCCTGAATTCATCTGCCTTCCCTGTTAGACCTCTTGCATTGAAATAAATGCAGTTTAATTTACCTCATTCTCTGCTTTGTTCCTGCCTGCCTTGACTGTTTGACTTGCTCCTTTTCCTAACTGTACCAGTCTCAGACTGATCTCTTCCCTCACTATCTGAAGACTATCTTTGCACCTTAAGAATCTACAGAATCGGCACAGTGGTTAGCACTGCTGCCTTACAGCGCCAGAGACCCAGGTTCAATTCCCGGCCTCTTTGTGTGAAGTTTGCACGTTCTCCCCGTGTCTGTGTGGGTTTCCTCCTACAGTCCAAAAGATGTGCAGGTTAGGTGAATTGGCCATGCTAAATTGCCCGTAGGTTTAGGGGAATGGTTCTGGGTGGGTTGCACTTCGAAGGGTTGGTGTGGACTTGTTGGGCCGAAGGGCCTGTTTCCACACTGTAAGTAATCTAAAATAGCATAGTCTTACTGCTCTAAAAACACTGCTCCAAGCTAACTTCTTATCTATGTTTTATATTCTTAAATTTTAATCAAGAGACAGATTTCAATAAAAGTTACAACCAAAAACAACCCACCCTGCTCACTATTAAAAAAAGACCACAAAGTTGCACTTAAAACCATGCACTTAACTGTTCCCATGCTGTAAGCTCTCCCACACAGGTTCCTCCAAGATCAGCTGTGAATTTCACTGTTTATTCATTTTTCTCAGATGCACTCTGATGTCCAGACATCCAGAAATACTTGGAGCTCAAACAGCAAAGGCAGTAGCTGTGCAGATTCACTGATGTGTCAGCAATGTAGGTTTCTTTTTCTCTCTCTCTCTCTCTCACACACACACACACACACTGATCATGTGGTCCCTGCCTTTGTTCTCTTTCTCCTTTTAAAGTGTTATTATTTTGTTCTCTTTTCCCCCAAATTTCCAAAGCAATGCAACAGCTTATGAAACAATAATTACTACTCCTGGAATTCGAGGAAATCACCTCCAGCACCTAAAATACCCTAAGAAAGGAGCAGATCTTACAGCCACAATTTTTCCCAACCTCCATTTTGGAATACTCAGAAGTTTCTTCCAAAAATTAAATTAAGTTAGTGAGACACGATTTCCCACACACAAAGTCATGTTGACTCTCCCCAATCACTCCTTGCCTTTCCCAATGTATGTAAATCCTATCCCTCAGAACCCCCTCCAACAACTTACCCATCACTGACATTAGGCTGACTGGTCTATAGTTCCCTAGTCTTTTCATATGGCCTTTCTTAAATAACGGCACGACTTTAGCCAACCTCCAGTTATCCTGCACCTCACCCATGACTACTGATGATAACAATATTTCAGCAAGGGGTCCAGCAATCTCTTCCCTAGCCTCCCGCAAATCTCTGGAATACACCGGTGCCAGGCTTTATCTACCTTTATGTATTTTAAGACAGCTAGCACCCCCCTCTTCTATAATATGAACTGTTTTCAAGATATCAGTATTTATTTCTCCAAGTTCTCTAGCTTCCATATCTATCTCCACAATAGATACTCATGCGGAATGCTCTTTATATCTCACTCATCTCCTGTGGCTCTACACATAGACAGCCTTCTTGATCTTTAAAGATGCTCTATTCTCTCCCAAATTACTCTTTTCCCTTCATGTATTTTTAGAATCTGTTTGGATTCCCCTTAACTCCATTTGTCAATTAATCTCATGTCCAATTTTTGCTTTCCTGATTTCCCGCTTCATAGCTAAATGGCCGTTAAATTGATCATGTGCGGCATGTAGTCTTACCATTCCCCACCTCATAAAATCCTGGAAGGTAAATGGTGACATCACATGACTAAAAAATTAGCTGTGTGCTTAAAGAGGACTAACTTGCAAGATTATGCAGAATAAACTGAAATGTTGGATATATTGGACAATTATATCAAGGAATTAGCACAGATGGCTGAGGTTAGTTATCTCAGCTCAAGCCGATGGGCTTTTGCATTTATGTTAGAGAGCTTTATCTTTTTTTTGCTGGAGGAATTGGCAGCCAATATTTTAGTCACCTTCTTGAACTGTTGCAGTCCGTCTGATCCAGGTGGGCCTACAATTTTGCTTTTCAGTCAGCAGAGGGAGCGCTAATTTCCTGTAGATCAACCCCACCACACCACACCCCCTCCCCACACCACACCCCCTCCCCCCACCACAGCAACAAACAATGAGCAGATTGCTGCTCCAAATAAAATTCTCAGGATCCAATCATGTTTCATATTGCTTCCAGGATCTGTCACAGAATTATGCAGGAGGATCTTTGTAAGAATGGAATAGAGTCGGAGAAAGATAGGAAATACCCCCCTTTTACAGCACTAGCTGACATTTAGTAAATTTAGATGTCTGGTGAGAATGTTGGTGAGTGGCTGAGTGAATGAATGGATAGGTGGGAAAGTTGGTAGTTGGGTAAGTGGGTAGGGTGAGAAAGTGGGTAGGCCGGATAGGTGGATACGTGGGTAGGTTATTAGGTACGTGAGGTAGAAGTTGTTTGGGTTAAAATGCAATCATGTACAAATGCTCCTCCTAGTTTGTTGTAGCCATGTGACCTCTATCATGGGGCACATGGACTGTTGGCAGATATCTTTACTTCAATAAAGTCCTTGTGTTGAACACAGTGAAACATGACGTCAGAATAGGCACTGAAGTGAGTGTTGCTGAGCTGTAAGAAAGCAGAGCTACTGATAGGGAGACACAGATACATGCAGAGCTGTGAGCTGTCTGTAGCACAAATAAAATCAAAGATCAATGAAGCAAGCCACAGTCAAAACATTCGTTCAAACAAAATAGCTGCTGCTTTACCCCTACCAACTGCAAAGGACAGGAGATACGAAGCAAAACTGATATTTCTTTCAGCACAGTGGTAGAATTATGAAATAGCAATAGATTTATTGAGCTGGGCCTAAACAGCTTCGCATATTCATAGAACATAGAACAATACAGCACAGAACATGATAGAATTGACCAGGTCTTGCATTGCGCTGACAGCTTGTTCAGATACAAAAGGCAGAACAATAATAAACGACAAGATGCAAATACTGCAGAGGTCATTGTAGAAAGATGAGGAAGGCATATCTAGTGTGGAGAAAGCAGAGTTTTCTGATGAATTACGTGCATACAGGGGTATGCCTAGAAGGAAATACAGTAAGCAGGTTCATGTGGTCACTGGAGTGATATTGGCTGAAGTTTCTAATGAATTACTCCACACCATACAACAATGATATCACCACACATGCGCCGAGAGGACAGATTGTCCTGTGAATCCAATGCAATGACATGAACAAGGATCTGGATTTCCAAATCACAGATGGAAAGCAAATGTCACTCATCTCAGCCAGGACAAGTCTAAAGCTTGGGTAGTTAGCCATGAATGTGACAAGAGAGTTGTAACAAGTTACAGTGCACTACATCATTGATCATGGAACAGATCCTAGAGGGGTAAAATGATAGGTTAACCAGATTAGGACATCTTCCAGGAGCATAACTTCTCAAAGTAGATGAGAATATAAAACCTCAGCATTTGCCGAGGAAAGCTCCAGCTGAAAGACAAGATATGAGAGCTGGAAAAGAAAGGAGCAATCAAAAAAGTTATAACTCCTACAGAATGGACCTGCAGCAAGGTAACAGTGAAATATTCTGGAAAGCTGAGAATATGCTTTGATGAAATCTCATTACCCCATAGCAATCATCAAAGGAATTTTGTCACAACTTGCAAAAATCTTCACTATGCCAGATGTAAAAGATGGTTTTACTGGCAGGTGAAGTTGGATGAAAGAACAGTTTTCTAACCACATTTTGGATGCATTTCAGGAGATACAGATGGTTTAGCGTGCAGTTTGACATATCCACTGCTCCAGAAAAACACCAACACAGACAACCTGAGATGGTTACTGATCTTCCTAAAGTTAAAGTTATGTAATATGATATGCTAGTTTATGCAGAGACACAATGGAAGAAGCTATTGCTGACCATAATTAAATTCTAGTGCAATGAAGGTCATTAGGTGAACTTGGGTTAGAGTTAAATAAGAAAATGGTTGGAAATTATGTAGCAAGACTTTTTTTCACAACAAACTTTGGGCCTGTGGACTGATTGAGTTAGTGAGTGAAGTTTAAATCATGTGAATTTTTAAGAGTAGGTGAGATATTTGATTAAATTACTGATATAACTTATTTTACAACACAAAATGTTATGAGGTTGGGACAGCAAGCCAAATTAAATCAGCCTGGCTATCACTGGATTCCCAACACAATGAAACTGAAATATTCAGTGACCCTTAAATTTTGCCAACTGTTCCTAACCAGACCTTAAGAGTAACAGATGTCAAATACAAAAGTTATAACTTAAACAGGAAATAGCATTTTATTAATAGTGTAACTTTAGCAGTTCCTGTGGAATCTAATTTGATTCCATCACCACTTCAGATCGTAACAATCCCTTGTGTGAAGGAACTGCTCCCCATTTCGTTCTAATTCTTCAGTAAATGATTTTAACTTAATGAGTTCTGGATACTAAGGTATTTGACAAGGAAAATTGTTCCCCAAACCGGCTGCACCAACAGCCCCTAGTTTTTCTCTTTGCTCTCCTCAGAACTTTCTCTTCTCGAAAGAGAACAATTGTAATCTCATGAGCCATAAACTTTGAATTTCTACTTCCTATGCTCATTTTCAGGTAATTTATATATAACAAAAACGAATGGTGCCAATACCAATTTCCAGGAGACTCCACTGCATTCTTTTCTCCTGTCAGAAAGTCATACATTGCATTAATCTCTTATCTCGCAGCTAGTGTTGTACTTAAGTTATTACATTGAATACACTTTGCTCTTATTATCTGAAGAGATCTGTTGTAAGATATTTTATTAACTATCTTTTGAAAGTAGGCCAATGCAACCTCCATTGCAGCACCTTTACAAATGATTTATACTGCTTCATCAAAGTACTCAAATACAGGTTAATTAGACTTAATGTGCCTTATTAAATCCATACTAGCTCATCTTTGATCAAACAATGTTTCTTCAAGTGAGAATACATTTTGTCCTTGGTCAATGGTCTTTTGTAGTTTCGCTCAGTGAAACTAACTGGTCTGTTGTTACAAGGTTTATCATATCAATCCTACAGTGTCGAAGCAGACCATTCAGCCCAAGTCCACACCAACCCTCTGTACAGCATCCTACTCCCTCCTCTATCTATGTAATTTCCTTATGGTTAATGCATCTAGTCTGCACATCTTTGGCACTGCGGGCAATTTACCATGGCTAATCCACCTAATCTGCACATCATTTGGACTGAAAGAGGAAACCAGAGCACCCAGCGAGAACATGTAAACTTCACACAGACAGTCATCCAAAGGTGGATTTGAACATGGGCCCCTGGTGCTGTGAGGCAGCAGTACTAGCCACTAAGCCACCATGCCACCCAATTTATGCATCCCCTCCTTTGTGAAATTGAATGTAACATTTGCAAACCATTAGTCCTCTGCCATTGTTGTATTATGGCACAGATTCCAGATATGATAATTCTGTGCCCTTAAGAGTTACATGACCTTACAACATGTGACATTGTAGTTTAATAGTGCATGCCTTCAGTCATTCTTTCTGTGTAATTGAGTCAGTGTAGACAGTCAATTATGTGTATATGTACAATAACATCAGAGCTGAAAATGTGTTGCTGGAAAAGCGCAACAGGTCAGGCAGCATCCAAGGAGCAGGAGAATCGACGTTTCGGGCATAAGCCCTTCCTCAGGGCTTCCTGAAACATCGATTCTCCTGTTCCTTGGATGCTGCCTGACCTGCTGCGTTTTTCCAGGAACACATTTTCAGCTCTGATCTCCAGCATCTGCAGTCCTCACTTTCTCCGTACAATAACATCAGGCAAGCACAGATTGCAACTGGGTGTGTGATTCTGCCATCGTGTAAGCTTGAAAACCATTACTGATAAAAACAAACTTCAGATACTTGACTCAAGAAGAACCTGACTACATGTGGCATATGTTACATGGACTAGTACATCGTAAAACACAAAACAGGATCATGGTGGCAGCAAGTGGGCATTAATGATAATCATGACAGCAATTTAGAGGCAGTAGGTGCACACTAAAGGTTGAAAAATGGCAGCAGAATAGCAGTTGTAAAAAGTCATCTTTTTCCTTTCAGTCATCCATCAATCTGTCTGAGTGTAGGGCTGAAGTTAACAAATACAGAATAAAAGCTACAAATGTATATTGAAGAACTATGAACAATCTAATCCTCTCTCATTTTAAGAAGAAGAAAAAACACAAAAAGCTGTTGAACTGATTAAAAACAAATAGACTTTTAAATGGATCTGAAAGAATAGCTCCAAAGTGTTCCTAGAAGAAAACACAGCATTAAAAAAAACACTAAAATGGGCACTTTCTTCATTAACAAGTCATAAGACTGTCCAGACTTTGGTGATTGCCACCATTTTCTTATTTCAATTTTTTTAAAAATGCTTATGGATGTTAACATTGCATTTTTGGTATTAAAGATATCTACAGGCCAAAACCTGATATTCAAGGCCTTCAATTCTTAATAGCAGCAACATGAAATAAAAAGGTACAGAAGTCAATAAAAGTATGGACAAGCACAATTTGTGATTCTTACAATGATATTTTAAATAACATGAACCACAAAAGAAAATGGAAAACAAACATTTAATCATGGATTAGCATACTTGGATATATTGTTATAAGTTGGTCAAAGAAAGAATTAATTTTTATTGATCAGCGGATAACTGATGATGATTGACGGGTGGTCAAACCTCTTATTGCTTTGGACTGAAGGGTGAAGAAAATGACATTGATTATCCTGACTAGATTTTTCAGATTTTCAAAGATCATTTCAAAGTTCAAGTCAACTTCAGGATATACAGGCTTCACTTCGTGGCATAGAGCCAACAGCCTGTTGAAACAATTGACCGATTTGTAGGCAGATGTTGGGGCAAAGGTTAAGAATGTAGTTTCAAGACAGCTAAATTAGCTGAAAGGCTAGGGAACTGGCCTTTACTTCAACACACAGCAAGTCTTCCCAAAAGATAATCTAAGTAATATGCCACTGATGCACTGCTAGACAATAGACACAAGTTCAAAGCAATTGTGACAGATCACTTCCATCTGCAAGTGTTTACCTGTGGAACAATTGTTTCAATGGAACATCCAAATATTATATGAGGCGTGAGTGGTCTCATCCACCAAGACACAGTCTGGTATTTCATGGTGTAAAGATCTGTTCTACAAGAAAACATTAGGCTAAGATGTGTAGGAAGCCCAATCACCCAGAGAAACCCAAAGTGCGACACCATGCTTCACATAAGCATGTAGACAACCAAAGAACAATGCAAAAGAAGCTTCCAAATACATCATTGTCATGCAAGCATATCAACAAATCTAACAACATTGCAGCTTCCATACTTTTATCAGACAGTGCATGTAGTAAATTTGAAATTCCTCATGGATACCATCAGAAGACCTGATATCTATATTTCTGACCAAGTGATATACCCCAAAGAAATGTGCAATATATAGCCTATGCCAAGATTGGCACTGATGCAAGTGCAAATGAGATGTACTCAGGAAACTGACCCAGTGCTCATCTCTGGAACAGCTATTTCAGCTCTCAACTGATTCAATGAAACATCCAAATATTGTGTGAAGTGTGATTGGTCTCACCCACCAAAACAGTACTGATTATCTCATGCCTAGGTTGTTTGACATGGTAATGAGCAACAGTTGAGACCTGTGACGGAATAAACAACGGAACAGAACTGTACATGATCAACCACCCATCACGCAGAATTATTACATGGATACTCAAAATATATGATGCCTAACAACAACCACACATTTACAACAAATGATACACATCCACCATCAATGACAAATAGCAGGTTGCAAGTTGAAACTATATTATCAGGTTGTGATAAATGTATAAAGATAATTTTAGGTAATGTTATATATTTGCCATAGTACTATCTGAATGTATGGAGACAATTGTGCATTTGCATCTTTATACATGTTATTAAAAAATGGTTCCCATTCTTTAATGAGAAAGGAGGAGAGGTTGTACTTTTGGACAGATTCTAGATCAGGCAGGTTATGTAACATCCAACATCACCTTCACCTCACCAATTTTGTCAGATGTCAGTTTTTGTTTAATTGTCTATCCATGAAATACCTTCAAATGTTTGTTTACATTAAATGTACAATATAATTACATTTGTGGAACTTCTGCTGAGGAAGATGGGATTTGTTTGTATGGGAAATAGAAATTTCAATCATCCACAGTCAGTCTTGTTGATTCTGAGATCACATACAGAACAATATTTAAATATATAGTAAAGTTCCTCAACCATCCCAAACCTTAGAAGAGGAGCTTGCTTTTATTGTACAAGTGTGGCATTTTCCATTTTTCTTTCCATCTTGTGGTCTTTCAAGTCAAATCACCAATTAGTTGAGGCTCATCTGTACTAAAAGTTGGGCTAACACTATCTAAGTCCCTTGCGTGATGAACTGTTGCTGTTAGCCCTTTTGTTGGAGCTGGATTTGGACAAAGGTCCCATTGTAGGTGACAAGGCTCTTGCCTACTGGCTGGAGAACCCAGTGTCACATCCTCTTGGGAAGATCTGCTAAATTAAGTGCCAATCTCTGGGCAGTCACTCGCCTTCCTGGCAATAAATTCTTCCCATTGTCTAATCCACTGTATTTAAATTTTTAGCATTAATAAAAGCCTTTTTTAAATCTTAAATTGGAGAAACCATATATAAATAATTTGTTGTAAAAGCAAAGGGAGGCAATGTTCTAATAGAAAATAATTAATTTGCAAATTGGAACTGCTTTATACAAGCAGCTAATAAGATTGTAGACCAATGTTTAATGTTAGTTCATGTTTACTGTGGTTTTTCTTAACTGTTTAGGCAGTGTGATCTCATTTTTCCTAATTGTCCAGAATAAACTTTCTAATAAAAGTCACAACAGCCCTGTGGTACCACCAAGAGTTCACTCCTCCATCCCATCTGCTGCCTTACACAAGGTTTGTTGGCACTGAGGATTGTAGCTACAAATTGTTGGTGACACAGCTCCCTAATGATGTAACATATATCCACATTAGTTATTTATTCTTGTGTGCTGCTCCATGTTGGCAGTATGTTTTGGAAGTTGTCAATTTTTGCACTTCTTGGCATGGAGATGAAAATGAATTCATTTAGATCGCTGCAAGCACCTTATTGTTGTTGGACCATCTCTGTGCGTAGTTACTACAAGAAAGAATTAATTTGACAACTGCTGCACAATGGGTGTGTTTATTGTGGGCTAGAGTAGTTTGACATCCTATACAAAATACAACTTTACTTCATTCATTTACTTTGTATGTTTCTCAATGTGATAGGGTGGAACAGGATTACAGCATTAACTGTCTGGGAGTGTTGTTAAATTTGTTATTGTATATTTCACATTTTCACTCAAAGATGACTCATTTTTAGTCTTTGCATAGAGCTGAAAAATGGAATGAACTTCAATGAACTGCAACAAATGAGTGTGCTATTCTTTACAATATACACCCTGAAAATGATATCTTGATCTTGGAAGAAACATAGTCTGGAGTGGGCCGCGAGACAAAAATGGAACTGTGACTTGAAATGACGCCACAAATGTTCTTTTCAGAATCATCTCAGTTTCAACTGTTACACCCTAAAGCAAACCTCAATGAGCAAGTACACAGGGCTGATTTGTGTTATTTTTCATCTATTTGGCGAGCTTTATGGCAGGTACAGATCAGCACTCAAACAAAAATAGAGTGTGATTGGATTGACATGATGGTTCTGCCACAATCAGCACACACTTTTGCTTCGTTTCTCCCTCCTCTCACTCTTTTTTTCCAAAAGGCATTATCCACCAACCTTCTTTTTAAATACATATCAGCAAGAAGGGTATCACTGATGCTGTACATACTGTATTATATTCATATTGGGTGCCAGATGAGTGCAATAGGTAAAGGTTAATCATGGCTAAGGATTAATATGGAAACAAGGAATGGTGTATAGCTTATAACTATTTTCTGAGTCCACTTGTGCAAATGGACTACAGCCGGTTTGCATGAACAAGGAGAAAAGGGATGTTAACATTTTGGGAATCAGACTGAGAAGAAAGAAGACATTTAGTAGAGTTTAGTACATTTGAAAACAAGTGGGAGAGTGATAAGAACTCACAGAGAACAAGTTAATAGTAGCAGCAGTCAGAGAGAGAGAGACACTTGGCAGGAAAGAGAGTAACACTGGGAGGGTGTAACAAGGGCGTAAACAGATGAGAGTAGCATTCATCGAGGAGAAATTAGCAAAATGGAGAGTGATACTCACTGAGGAAAGTTCAACAGAAGAGAAAGGAAAATCCATTGGGAAAGCAAGTGGCAATTATTTCGGAGAAATTAATGAGGGTGAGAGTAACAAGCAAAGAAGGAAAATCAATGGTAGAAGCAGTCATATAGAACAAATTAATACTGTCAGTCAAATGATTGGTTACCATCTTAAATGAGAAACAGGAAAGATCAGATAACATAAAAGAGGGATTTTTACATTTCTCGTGAGGCTTTTGCCACCAGAAATTCATATCAGATATTTGTGTGGCTACTGGATACAATTATCTAATGATTGATTTATATGGTAGGTAAATTGCATGCTATTGCATCAAATTCCTGATAAATATTCTCAGGGAATCAGGCTATGCATGCAATTATTTTGAAAATATGATTTAGGTAAGGCAATGAAATATATTAAAGGAACAAAAGAAATTGCGAGAGGAGATTAATATGAGAAAGAAAAATCAAAATGTAAAGTTCAGGAAAAATAGTGCCAGTAGTTTCAGAGCAATAAGTGCTATTCAGTAGCAAAATGGTGTTCATGCACCTTTGGATACATTTTTTATGTGACCATGCTGATCATAATTTTAGTGAAGCCATTAGAATGGGCTCATCTGCAATATACACAGCAGTTTACGACATCAATCGGCATTATCATTTATGACCTTACTGCTCCAGCTAAATCTCTCTCTTAAATACACACAACTGAAAATCCATTCAGCAGCAGGAAGAACTCAAAGGAAAAAGGAACATGAGTAAACAATTTCATCCTTCGAGCCTGTTCCCAGAACTATTTACTATTTAAAGGGATCATCAAATTGCAGTTTAGTTGCTGATTACCTTTAGAGAGTCAGAGGCTCATACAGCAAAGAAACAGGCCCTTCAGCCCACCATGTCTATGCTGACCAACAAACACCAAACTAGATTAATCTCATTTACCTGCACTTCGTCCATTGCCTACTATGAACTGACATTTTCAGTACACATTCAGATTATTTTTAAATGTGCAACAGTATCTGTCTCAACCACCCTCTCAGGCAACATGTTCCATACCACCTTCTGATTGAGAAAAAATATTTCTTAATTCTCCTCGAAACAACTTCCTCCTCATCTTAAATTTATGCCATGGTCTTAGCCATGGGGAAGATTCTCATGATCCACTCTGTCAATGCCCCTCAAAATTTTATATACCTCCACTAAATCCATCTCAGCCTCCTCTGCTCTAGCTCATCCAGACTGTCATCATAACTGAGACCTTTCATCCCAGGCAACATCTTGGTAGATCTCTTCTGCACCCTCTCCAGTGAAATCATGTCCTTCTAATAGTGTGGCGACCAGAACTA
Source organism: Chiloscyllium plagiosum (assembly GCF_037043375.1). Classification (NCBI taxonomy): domain Eukaryota; kingdom Metazoa; phylum Chordata; class Chondrichthyes; order Orectolobiformes; family Hemiscylliidae; genus Chiloscyllium; species Chiloscyllium plagiosum. The sequence continues at coordinate 71,458,767 of NW_028270148.1, read as the reverse complement.
CACACAGTATTGTATCTGTGGTCTCACCAATGTTTTCTAAATTTGTTAACAAGTCTTTCTTGTTCCATTATTCTATGCCCTGGCTAATGAAGGCAAGCATCCCATATGCCTTATTCACCAAGCTGTCCAATGGTGCCAACGCCTTCAGAGATCTTTCGATTTGTACACTAAGTTCTGTTTTTGCCTTAGTACTTCCAAAGAACAACCATTGATTGTGTATGTCTTTCCTTTATTAGACCTCCCAAAATGCATCACTTTGCACTTACTGAGATTAACTTCCATTGCCATTGCTCTGCCCAGTAACCAGCTGATCAATATCAGATTATAGCCTGAGGCCATGCTTCTCAATATCAACACCACCAATTTTCATATCATCTGCAAACTTACTAATTATACTTTCTGCATTCATGTTCAAGTCATTAATGTAAATAACAAACAGCAAGAGTCCTAGTACTAAACCCTGTGGTACACTGATCTCAGGTTTCCAATTATGAAAACAACCCTCTACATCACTCTTTGCCTCCATTTTTAAGCCAATTTTGGATTCAGTTTGCCAATTTGCCTTGGATCCCCTGGGCTATTAACTCTGGACCAACCTTCCATGTGGGACCTTGTAAAAGGCCTTACTGAAGTCCATGTAAGCTGTATCAACTGCACTACTGCCAGTAATTTATTTACATACATTTTCAGAACAATTCAATTAAATTGGATTGCCCTCTAACAAATCCGTGCTGACTACTTTTGATCAATCCCTGTCTTTCCAAGTATTGGTTAATCTTGTCCTTCAGAACCTTTTTGTAATCATTTCCCTGCCACTGACATCAGACTAACCAGTCTGTAATTGTTTGACTTATCTCTGCTGCCTTTCTTGAATAAAGGAGTTATATTAGCTATCGTCCATTCATCTGGCACTTCACCTGCAGCCAGCAAAGTACTAAAGTTCTCTGCCAGCAATCTCCTCCCTTGCCTCCCATAGCAGCCTGGGATACATCTCATCGGACCCTGGGGATTTGCGCACCTGTATGCCTACTAAAATACATAATACCTCCTCCTTATTAATCTTAACGTGTTCTGGAACCCCGCTATCCCAGCTACAGTATCTTTCCCCTCTGTGAAGATAGATAAGAAATATTAAATTAGGATCTCACCCATGTCCATTGGCTCCATGCACAAGTTGCCCCTTTGGTTTCTAATGGGTTTCACTCTTTCTCTGATAATCCTCTTACTCTTAATATATTTATAAAAAGCCTTGGGGTTTTTCTTGATCTCATCTGCCAAAGATATTTTGTAGCATCACTTTGCTCTCCTAATTTCCTTTTTAAGCAACCGCCTGCACTCTCTATATTTTTGAAGGCTCTCCTTTGTTTTTAATGTTCCTAATATGTGCTTCCTTATTTTTCTTTACAAAACTGTCAATATCCCTGGACATCTAGAGTTCCCTGGACTTGCTGCTCTTGCCCTTCATTCTTTGAGGAACACACCAGCTCTGAATTCCACAATAATACTTTTCCAAATGTATACTTGCTTGCAAGTAACTGCTCCCAGACTATGTTTGCCAGATCCTGTCTAATGGTATTGAAATTGGCTCTCCTTCAATTCAGACATTTAACTTCTGCACTATCCTTATCCCTCTCCATAACAACTTTGAAACTTCCAGAGTTATGATACTATCTCCAAAATGTTCACCCACTCAAACTTGACCGGTTTCAATCCCTCAGTTGGGTCAAGCACTGCCCTATCTCTAATAGAGCTATCTACATGCTGGCACAAAAAGTCTCTGCTGAATGTACTTTTAATATTCTAACCTGTCTGATCCTTTCACACTGAGACGATTCCAGTTAATGTTAGGAAAGTTGAAGTCCCCTACAACTACAATCTCATTTCTTTCACACCTTTCTGCGATTTGCCGATATGTTGCTCCTCTATCTCCCCCTGACTGTTGCGAGGCCTGTTGTTTAATCCCAGCAAAGTAATCGCCCCTTTTTTATTTCTCAGCTCTACTCGGATGATCTCATTTGAAGACCCTTCTAGAAGATACTCCATCATTACTGCAGTGATGGTTTCCTTTATCAATAATGCAATGCCCATTCTTGTCTGATTTCCCTCCCATCCTGCCTGAAACCTCTGTACCAGGGATGTTGAGCTGCTACTCCTGTCCTGCCTTGGACCAATGTCTCAGTGATTGCACAATGTCATATCATGTATCAATGTTCTAAGTTCAACTGCCTTACCAGTCCGGCTCCTTGAATTAAAATTGGTAAAATTTACCTTTCATTAAAATAGATAAAATTTAACTTTCCAGATCTCCCGTGTGTCTCATGCTGCCCATTCTCCACCTACTGGAGTTCCTGTCATCCCTTCCAAAAATGATTGACCATTGCTGCTGACTTCACATCTACTCTGTGCTTGATTCCGCTGCCAAATCAGTTTAAAAGTTCCTGAACAGCTTAACAAGCCTCCCATCAAGGATATTGGGTCCATTCTGGTTCAGGTGCAACCCGTCCAGCTTGTACCATGTCCCACCTACCCCAGAGTCTCTCCCAAAGATCAAAAATCAAAAAGCCTCCCTGTTTCACCATTCCTTTAGCCATGCTTTCATCTGACCTGTTTTCCTATTCTGAGACTCAGTTGCGCATGGCACCAGAATTAATCCAGCGATTACAACCTTTGTTATCTTCGTCTTTAATCTACTCACTAACTCTCAAAACTCCTGCTGCAGAAGATTTTTTTTTTACCCATGTTGTTAATGTTGACATGAACCATGACTGCAGACAGCTGCGCCTCCACCTTCAAAATGCCCTGCAGCTGCTTTGAGTCATCCCTAACCCTGGCACCACGGAGGCAACATACCGTAAGTGTTCAAAGTTTGTGCGAAGATTTGTAGCTCGGGTGCTCGTTGTTGTGGTTCTGTTCGCCGAGCTGGAAGTTTTTGTTGCAAACGTTTCGTCCCTTGGCTAGGTGACATCATCAGTGCTTGGGAGCCTCCTGCGAAGTGCTTCTTTGATGTTTCCTCCGGTGTTTATAGTGGTCTGTCCCTGCTGCTTCCGGTTGTCAGTTTCAGCCGTCCGCTGTAGTGGTTGGTATATTGGGTCCAGGTCGATGTGTTTGTTGATGGAGTTTGTGGATGAATGCCATGCCTCTAGGAATTCCCTGGCTGTTCTCTGTCTGGCTTGCCCTATGATAGTAGTGTTGTCCCAGTCGAATTCATGTTGCTTGTTGTCTGCGTGTGTGGCTACTAAGGATAGCTGGTCGTGTCGTTTTGTGGCTAGTTGATGTTCATGTATGCGGATTGTTAGCTGTCTTCCTGTTTGTCCTATATAGTGTTTAGTGCAGTCCTTGCATGGTATTTTGTACACTACATTCGTCTTGCTCATGTTGGGTATCGGGTCCTTTGTTCTGGTGAGTTGTTGTCTGAGCATGGCTGTTGGTTTGTGTGCCGTTATGAGTCCTAGGGGTCGCAGTAGTCTCACACGCAGACAACAAGCAACATGAATTCGACTGGGACAACACTACTATCATAGGGCAAGCCAGACAGAGAACAGCCAGGGAATTCCTAGAGGCATGGCATTCATCCACAAACTCCATCAACAAACACATCGACCTGGACCCAATATACCAACCACTACAGCGGTCGGCTGAAACTGATAACCGGAAGCGGCAGGGACAGACCACTATAAACACCGGAGGAAACATCAAAGAAGCGCTTCGCAGGAGGCTCCCAAGCACTGATGATGTCGCCTAGCCAGGGGACGAAACGTTTGCAACAAAAACTTCCAGCTCGGCGAACAGAACCACAACAACAGGCAACATACCATTTGGCAATCATAGAACCACCTGTCAGCTTTAGTGATAGAGGATAATCAAGCCCTCTACCACTAAAACTCTCCCAGTCTTTTACCTCCCCTGCTGAGCAGCAGAGCCAACCATCGTGCCAAAAAACCTGGCTGTTGCTTTTCCCTAAGAGACCATGCCCTGACAGTATCCAACAGGGCAGATCTATTTAACAGGGAAATGGCAGCAGGGGATTCCTACAATACCGGTCCACACCTACTCGTCTTCCTAGTGGTCCTCAATGCTTTTGTGTCCATGCAGCCTTTACTTGTGTGACCAGCTCAATAAACATGCTTTCCACAAAATTCTCAACTTATGGATGGTCTGTCACGAGTCTATCTGCAGCTCCAGCTGCTTCCTGAGGTCAATCAGGAGCTGCAGCTGAACACACTTTTTGCATACATGGTCACCATGGAGACTGGAGGTGTCCCTGACTTCCCACATATTGTAGGAGGAGCATTCTACAAGTTCTCCTGCAATTATGAGCTTTAACAATGGCAAACAATAAACTAGGAACCAATTTCTCAACCTTACTCTGACCGAACCGATCAGATTTCTCTCTTTCTCTCTCTGTCTCTGTCTCCCTCTCTATTCCTCGCAAACTACAAATTACGAAAATATGGACTTTACACTCTGTCTTCCTCCAGGTATTGTTCACTCAGTTTACCAAGCTGGTTCCTAAGCAGTTAATCCTCTTGCTCTATATCACTTCTTGAACCTTGTTGTCACCTCATGAGTTTCACTTCTTGATTCAGCTCCTGCTGTCACAGTTCACCCCCAGGTTCATGGGCTCTTCTCCTGTCGTTCACCTCCAGGTTCACTCACTGCTCTTCTGCCATTCACCCTAAATTGACTCCTCTCCCTCTCCCTCTGTTCACCCCTAGATTCACTCACTTCTCTTCCTCCATTCACCCCCAGGTTCACTCACTTCACTTCTGCCATTCACCCCCATATTCACTTCTCTCCGCCCCCCCCCCCATTCGCCCCCAGTTCGTTCACTCCTCTCCTGCTACTCCTGCTGCACTAACTGATGCTTTTTGAGTTTGTGGGAAGTGCTTGGTGTTTCTCAGAGTGGGTTAAACAGGTGAAGTCTATAAGGAATGATATTGCATGTGGAGTGATTGTGAAGCTGATTTTGCTCGCAGCAGCTCTTTCCAGACTTAAGTAGGATGCCTGTTCCACCTCCAAGTTCAAGATCCCCAGCTGCGTTGGACAGATGATGGAAGCTGCTTCTACCAGGAGAGGGAAGTTCATTATGTTCTCAGAATAGAGAGTAGCGGGGAGAATGTACACATGGAATAGTGGGCTTCCTCCCAGTGCAGGTGCAATTTACTGTACACATACAGCTTTGTGGACACCACATCACAACGCTGAAAGTATGAGATCAAAATATGGAGTTTCTTCATCGTCAGCATCATGCTGCTTATCTTGATCTTACAACCTCACACAAAAGTCCAATCTGTTGCTAGTCCGGTGTATCTGAAAGAAGGGAGGCACATAGGTAGGGTTGTAGTAAAGGGTGGTAAGAAAGCAATCGATGATTACACAATGTGCACTTCTAAACTTGAAAAATTGATGAGATGGGGGGAGGAGCAGTGGTAGTGTCTTCTACCTCTGGACCAGGAGGTCTCGGTTCAAGCCCCACTTGCTCCAGTGGTGTGTCATAACATCTCTGAACAGCTTAATTAGAAAATATTTGCTGGGTGACATGAGAAGGTGGGTAAGATAGGAATAGCTTGTGACCTCTGTGATAGCTGCCAAAAGTACAGAAACCACAAGCTCGTCTGTAAGGATAAGAATATGTAGTGTGCCTGCCCCCACAGCTTAGCTTCCAATCCCTGCAGTCTGAGCAAACTTGTCTTGCAAAAGAAGGAAAGTATGTCATGATGTGTTTGGGCAATGTCGTACAGTCATGGAGGTCCACAGCACAGGAAAAAGGCCCTTCAGCCCATCAAATCTGTATCAGTCAAAAGCAAACACCTAACTTTTCTAGTCCCATTTTCCAGCACTTGGCCCATAGCCTTGTAGGAGAAAGTGAGGACTGCAGATGCTGGAGATCAGAGTTGAGAGTGTGGTGCTGGAAAAGCACAGCAGGTCAGGAAGCATGCAAGGAGCAGGAGATCTCATGCTCCTTGGATGCTGCCTGACCTGCTATGCTTTTCCAGCATCACACCAAAGCCTTGCCTGCCTTGGCATTGCAAGTGTACATCTAAATACTTCTCAAATGTTATGAGGGTTTCTGTCTCTACCACTCTTAAAGGCAGTGAGTTCCAGATTGCTACCAACCTCTGGATCAAAAAGTGTTTTCCTCACATCTCCTCTACACCATTTGCCCCTCACTTTAAATCTATGCCCCCGGTCTTTGATCCTTCTACCAAAGGGAAAAATTCTATCATGTCTACCCTATCTATCCCTCAGTGTTTGCAAACTAAGATGTGAATGTAAGGCTTATAGCATTGTTGAGTGAATGACAGTTGGGAGAAGCTACAAATGACATTTGAGTCTTTATAGACAGAGATCATTGGTGAGAGAGTGAGCTGGGGTTTGGTAAATTGAGCAGTTTCTGCAGTTACTGGTGCAGTTGTAAAGATGTGCCATTTGAAAATGAATGCATTGACCTTGACTACTCAAGTGTGATCACTGAACATCTCCTGATCTTGTATCAAGATCCACAGGTAATTTCAGTGGTTACCTGCCCACATTCTCTTCTAAATGCTTGACTGGAGGCCCTCAAGCTCTGTGTGAGCAATGTAGTCCTACTACAATACCTTCCAGTATATGCTGGAGCCAGAATCCATCTTGTTTTAAATTGCGACGTGAGCTTTAAGCATTAGTTTGAGAAGGCATTCATACAAAATTCGCTCTCCTACTGAGGTCTGCAGCCACTCAAGAATGCAGTTCAGTGCTGGGCTGCATGTCATCATCATTTAAATTAACATGAGGTGCTGACTTTCAGTGCTCCCTATACTACTCTAAAAAGTACTGATTAAACACCAAATTCTTGAAAACACCATGTCCCCTTGCTGGACATGTTTTCAGCTGGCAGGTATGCAAAATAGCCATAATGTTCTTGCCCACAATTCTTCATAAAGCAGGAGGTGTGTATGATGCCCTAGGGTTTCCATTCATTCTAGAAGTATTGAGGTCCTTAATGGGCCAATTAATAGCTGCTTAAGGGTCAGTCTGTCTTCACTGCTATCATAGACTAGACATTGAAAGGCCGGTGAGTGTGTGAAGGCTGACTTTCTCATCAACGTTGGGGAAATGGCAGTAAAGAATGATGGAGTACCTGCTTCATGGGGTGTTCTGTGCTCAAGAGGACAGCCTCCCAAAGATAATATTGCCGTATTGTGCCTCCTGACCTGGCTTCCAGAACCTGCCTCACTCATAGGTCAAAGAGGATTCTGCATAATCCAAGATGGAGGATGGGAAAGAATTGTGGCTGTCAGAGCTGCTCTTTTTTTGAGGTAGTTTCAGTGTTGATTTCCTCAAATTTTTGGAACAGGAATTACTGTTTTATAAGCTGTTGCATTGTTCTTGAACTTTGGAAAAAAAAGATCAAAACAACAGCACTTTAATAAAAGGAGGAAGAGAGAGGAAGCAGATGCCACGTTAGAAGTGAAACAAACAAGTATTAAACCTGCACAGCTGTCTGATCCAGCAGTGAACGTGCACAGCTGACTGCCTCAGCTTTTTGTAACAAGTGTCTCCAGACATTGGTTTGTTCTAAGAAAAATAGACAAACAGTGTAATTCACATGTGACCTTGGAGAAATCTGTGTGACATGCTCTCAGCAGGGGAGCAGCTAAGTGGATATTTTTTAAAGTGTAAGCCTACTGTTTTTATTGTAAATTTACAGTAGTGAGTGGAGTAGGATTTTCTTGATTATGTTGTTAACTGAGATCTGCCTTTTGATTAATTTTAAAAATATAAAACATAGATAGTACGTTATCAGGGAGCAATGTTTTTAAAACAGGAAGACAGTGCTATTTTCTGGGTACATTATTGCTAAGTGAAAAGATGGCATTTAGTAGAATGATGTGCTCTTCCTGTTGGATGTGGGAGATTAGGGAGAGTTTTAATGTTCCTTATGTTATGTGTGCATCAAGGGTGTTTGGTTACGAATCCTATCAGATTGCATAGATTGGATTGAATGGCAGTTAGAGAAAATGAGGAATTTATAGGAACAAGGGGGTGTGGCGGATGGCAGTTATAGGAAGGGAAGAAAAACTGCAGACACAGTCAGGTAGATGAGTTGCCTCCTGGAAAGGTAGGAGAGGGAGGCAGGTACTGCAGTAGTCTCCTGTGCCTATCCCCACCTCAAACAAGTGTGCTGTTTTGGAAGATGTAGGGGGTGATGCACTCTTGAGGGAATGTAGCGTCAACAGCCAGCTTTCTGGTACTGAGACTGGCTCTACTGTAATGAGGGGTACGTCAGGTTCCAAGCAATCGATTGTGATAGGAGACTCTCTAGTCAGAAGCACAGACAGGCATTTCCATGGCCGACAATGAGCCATCAGGATGGTGTGTGCCTCCTTTGTGCCAAGATCAAGGACAACTCAGAGAGAGTGCAAAATATTCTCAAAGGGAAGAGGGATCAGCAGGAGATCATTGAATACATTGGAACTAATGTCATAGGAAGAGAAAAGGACAGGGTCCTGAGAACAGAATATAGGAAATTGTGCAGGGATTTAAAAAGTAGGCCCTTAAGTATAGTAATATCTGGTGCCTCGAGCTAGTGAGAATAAGAATAGGAGAATAGAGCAGATGAATGCATGGCTGAGGAGCTGGTGTAGGGAAGGATTCACATTTTTGGATCATTGGAATCTTTTCTGGGGTAGAAGTGACCTGTATATGAAGGACAGATCGCACCTGAATTGGAAGAGGACTAATATACTGCCTGAGAGATTTGCTAGAGCCAGTCAAACTGTCAAGGCAGGCAGGAACAAAGCAGAGAACGATGTATGACTGATAAATTAAACAGCATTCATTTCAATGCAAGAGGCCTGACAGGTAAGGCGGATGAACTCAGGGCATGGTTAGGAATATGTGACTGGGATATCACAGCGGTTTTACAGAAATGTGGCTCAAGGATGGACAGGACTGGCAGCTTAATGTTCCATGTATAGGTTTCGAAGGAAGGATAGAAAGGGGGCAAGAGAGGATGGGAAGTGATGTTATTAATTAGGGATAACATTACAGCTGTACTTAGGGAGGACATTCCTGGGAATACATCCAAGGGTATTTGAGTAGAACTGACAAATAGAAAGGGATGATTACCTGAGTGGGATTGTACTATAGACCTCCTAATAGTCAGTGAGAAATTGAGAGGCAAATTTGTAAGGAGATCTCATTTATCTATAAGAATAATTGGGTGGTAATTCTAGAGGATTTTAACTTTCCAAACATAGACTGGGACTGCCATAATGTTAAGGGATTAGATGGAGAGAAATTTGTTAAGAGTATTCAAGAAAATTTTCTGATTCAGTATGTGGATGTACCTACTAGAGAAGGAGCAAAACTTGACTTACTCTTGGGAAATAGCTGTCAGTGGGGGTGCACTTTGGGGCCAGTAATCATTCTTCTTCTAGTTTCAAAATAGTAATAGAAAAGGATAGGTGGGATCTAAAAGTTTAAGTTCTAAATTGGAGGAAGGTCAATTTTGACTGTATTAGGCAAGAACAAAGTTAAAAATCACACAACACCAGGTTATAGTCCAACAGGTTTAATTGGAAGCACACTAGCTTTCGGAGCGACGCTCCTTCATCAGGTGATAGCGGAGGGCTCGATCTAACACAGAATTTATAGCAAAAATTTACAGTGTGATGTAACTGAAATTATACATTGAAAAATTGATTGTCTGTTAAGCCTTTCATCTGTTAGAATACAGTGATAGTTTCACTTCTTTCATGTGTAAATCACACAACTTTTTTTTTAAAGTTGCATTCTCGGGTTAGCTGTTAACAATGGTGATAGCAAGACAAGATGTTGAAGGTGTTAGCCCCCTGTGTTCCCTGTCTATGCCATGATGTTTAGATTGATTCTAATCTAAAAAGTGAGATAACGGAGTTTTACATAAATTCATGCGGTTTTTGAGCTTAGAGTTCTACATGAATGCATGCAGTTTTTGAGCAAAGTATAATGTAACTCTGCAAGTACAAATTCACCCCACAAAATATATGTGTGCATGTGGGTCTTTGTCTGTCTGTGTGTGTCTGTCTGTCTGGGGTGGGGATTATGAGTGTGAGAAAGTGTGTGTGTGTGTGTGTGTAGTGAGTGCAGAGTATCTTAAGTCTGTGAGGGGGTGCATGTGTGAGTGTGGGAGTGTGTGTGTCTATAAGGGTGTGTGTGGGTGTCTGTGTGTGTGTCCGTGTGTACCTGTGTCCGTGTGTATGTGAGAGTGTGTGTGTGTGTAGGAATATCTGTGTGTGTGTGTAGTGCAATGGTGGTCACCTGTAATGTGATATGAACCCAAGGTCCTGGTTGAGGCCCTCCCTATGGGTACCGAACTTAGCTATCAGCCTCTGCTCGGCCACTTTTCTCTGCTGTCTGTCCCGAAGTCTATCTTGGAGGATGGTCACCCGAAAGTCTGAGGCTGAATGTCCTAGACCACTGAAGTGTTCCCCAACTGGGAGGGAACCCTCCTGTCTGTTGATTGTTGTGCGGTGCCATTCATCTGTTGTCGTAGCCTTTGTTCGGTTTCCCCAATGTACCATGCCTCCGGGCATCCTTGCCTGCAATGTATAAGATAGACAATGTTGGCTGAGTCACATGAGTACCTGCCATGTACAAGGTGGGAGGTGTTCCCACGCGTAATAGTGGTATCTATGTCCACAATCTGACACGTCTTGCAGCGTCCACCGTGACAGGGTTGTATGGAGTTGTCCTGAGAGCCGGGCAGTTTGCTACGAACAATGATCTGTTTGGGGTTTGGCGGTTGTTTAAAGGCAAGTAGTGGAGGTGTGGGGAAGGTCTTGGAGAGTGCTCATCCTCACTGATAATGTGTTGCAGGTCACGAAGAACATGGCATAATTTTTCAGCTCCTGGGAAGTACTGAACAATGAAGGGTACCCTGTCAGTTGCAGCACGTGTCTGTCTCCTGAGGAGGTCATTACGGTTCCTTGCTGTGGCAGGTCGGAACTGGCGGTCGATGAGTTGAGCATCGTACCCCGTTCTTGTGAGGGCATCCTTGAGTATTTCCAGGTGTCCATCACGTTCCTCCTCATCTGAGCAGATCAGGTGTATGCGTCAGACTTGTCCATAGGGAATGGCTGTTTTAATATGTTTTGGGTGGAAGCTGGAGAAGTGTAGCATTGTGAGGTTGTTTGTGGGTTTGCGGCAGAGTGTGGTGCTGAGGTGTCCATCCTTGATGGAGACGTATGTGTCCAAGAATTTAGGCAAGAACTGCATTGAGTAAAGAATTGGGAGGTCATATTGTGGCTGCACATGACATTGGTTAAGTCACTTTTGCAATACTGCATTCAATTCTGGTCTCCCTTCTGCAGGAAAGATATTGTGAAGTAGATGATTCAGAAAACATTTACAAGGATGCTGTCAGGGTTGGAGGGTTTGAGCTATAGGGAGAGGCTGAATAGGCTGGGTTATTTTCCTTCGAACATCAGAGGCTGAGGGGTGACCTTACAGATGTTTATAAAATCATGAGGGACATAGATAGGGTAAATAGCCAAGTCTTTTCCCCAGGGTAGAGGAGTCCAAAACTAGCGTGAGAGGAGTAAGATTTAAAAGGGACCTAAGAGACAATGTTTTACAGGCAGAGGATGGTGCATGTATGGAATGAGCTGCTAAAGGAAGTGGTGGAAGCTGGTGCAATTGCAATATTTGAAGGACATCTGGATTGGTACATGATTAGGAAGGGTTTAGAGAGATATGGGACAAATGCTGGTAAATGGGATTTGATTAATTTAGGAGATCTTGTTGGCATGGATGAGTTGAACCAAAGGGTCCATTTCCATGCTGTACAGCTCTATGATTCCATGATTCTAATTGTATAAGACCAATGTTGTGGGGGAGGGAGATGTAAGATTTACTCTGAATGGTTAACACTTTACTACATAAATTCAAAACAATTCAGAACTGAATTCCAGAAATTGCTCATGGTAAAACTGACCTGGGGAAGCTAAAGACAGCATACCACAATGCTGAGAACAGATGAGAATATAATTTGCCTATTCACACCCAGACAAGTCCTGCCAGTACTTTAGAAAGAATAGTGAAATAAGAAGTTGAGGTAATGCTTCACTATGGTGCCATTGTATTTGTAACCAAAATGACAAATTGGCGTTGGTAGTTGATGCTAGTTGTAAAACTGAATGTTGAATTAAAAATTTGTGTGGACTTTACACAACTAAATAAATTTGCAGTGTCAGAAATCTATCCTATGGCTTGAGGATTGATGAAGGTTTTGTAACACTTGCAAGGGTACCATTTTCACCAAGCTTGATTCTAATAGTGAATTCTGAGAGTCATCATTCGATGAAGAATCAACCTTCTTAAAAATGTTCACGACATATTTGGATAGAATTGCGTTAACCTTTAATCTTTTAGCATCACTTCTACACAGAAAATATTCCAGGGGCCAAACATATTGGAGAGATTAAAAGGTGGTGTATTGTCACAAAGATGACATTCTATTCCATGAATCAACTAGACTGAGCATGACAAAAGGATAAGACCCAGTACCAAGCCTTTGCAGGAAGCAGGATTGACATTAACTGAGAATTGTGAGTTCTTTATGCGTAGTGTCAAGTGCTTGAAACATAAAGTTCAACCAATAGGCATAACAGTAGACCCCTGAGAGACAAAGGCTATTGTCCTTTATAGTTAAGGTCACCCAGTAACAACACAATCAAATGAGCAAGTATCAACGATATCTTGCACAAGTGAATGAATCATGACAAGAAATCTTCAGACAGACTAAGCATCAATGAGAGGCATGGAATGAAAACCAACAGTCGTCTTTCGAGAGGAAAAATGCTGATGTTATCAGAAATTCTAGCATATTCTGATCCTGAACTGCCAACCAAAGGCTGCTAAGGCATCATTGACTGAACTAGGGGCATGTTCTTCTCAATCAAAAACGATGGCAAAAGAATACCAGTTTATTACTTTTCAGATCATTAACAGAAACTGAACAGTTGCTTTGTGATCAAAAACGAAATGCTCCCAGCTACTTGAGCAAGCAAAACATTTTCTGATGCATGTTCTAGGGTTACAATTCAGAATAAAAATAGATGGAACAGTAAACAAAGTGCAACAATGCCACCAATGATAAAAAAAATTCAGATTAAGGCTGATGAGATAAAAATGCTACAATAGAATACTTTCAGGGAAAGTAGCAGCTCACAGCAGATACAGTTATATTGTCAAGAATACCAGTTGATCAACCAAAGTAGGAAGATCATCAAATTCAATAAAGAGTTTTTCATATCCTCAAGGACCAATACTTGCCTTTTATAGCAAGAAAATGACCGGAAATCAAACAAGGGTGCAACAATAGATACATTGCACTCTGGAGCAAAGAGAAACGAAGCAGATCAATGAGAGGAAAGCATTAATAGGATGGACTAACTATCCAGACTTTGAGGAAGAGAACATCATCCAATAACAGACATCTCTGACAACTCAAATAATGACTCTCAGAGTGCAAATGTAAACATGGAGAGCGCATATTTGTAACCACCTCTCAGGAAACTTTGACAGAGTTTGGGAAAATTGGTGAACCCACTGTAACAGCTATCCCTTTGTAACAAAGACATTTGGATGAAATGTAGGAGGATTGTATGAAGATAACGAAGGATTTGGGGGCTAGATTTAGGGTAAATGATTAATACTTGACCAAGTAAATAGAAAATATGTTGTAATGTAACAGATCATATGATGATCAAGAGAACCTTAAGAAAGAAGCAACAGCCTGGACCTCATGCTACTTCTAAGTGTGCATATCTGTCAGAATGTGAGTAAACACCTACTTCGAAAAGACATTAGATTTCAACAGCCCATCTCTTAAGTAATATACTTCTCCCAACCTCCTTCAAGATTGACCACACACTTCACTCTTCTTCCAAGATCCTGAGCACTCACTGTCCAAAACAACCCAGTTTAACTGTCTCTGGTATTGATTTGCTTCTTGGGAAGGAAGTTAAACTTTGGGAGCACAGGGAGTTCAGATTGGATTGCAAAATTGCCATGTTGAGATACAGGACAGTGCGAGCTGGAGTTAAAGTGGTGACATCAGAATTGGAGTGCTGGGTAAGTTTAAAGTGGGGAGGCCAAGGAAGTGGGAGTAAGACTTCAAGTGTTCAAGTGTGAAACATGGAGATGAGAGCAGGATTTGGGCATTCAAGCTGTGAGATCAGAAATCAGAGACTGAGAGTTAAACTCATAAAACACAAATGATGTCAAAAGGGGGTTTGGAATGGGGAGCGAATGTGGCAAGATCAGGATCACAACAAATATTGATTAATGAGCTCTTGTAACTTGTAAATAATGATGTGCAAACATAAATTGGAATTAGTACAATTTTTTTATTGTTCAGTTGATTTGAATTATTGACATTACACTCAGTTAGAATGTTCCTGTGCAGGCATTTTCTCAAGTAGACAAAAAGTATTAAACAATTAAGCACATAATTTAGTCTATTTTTGGGGTGTCATATAAACATTTAACACTCCAGTAGTTTTACTTTAATGTGCTGCTTCATCTGAACACCAGGGCGCATTTCATTTCCTGAAATGTCTTCACTGAATTGACTTGGCTGTTGATGAATAGATTATGACCTGCCTAACATCTAACTACCCCACTTGACCACCCAACCCACATTTGATTGCATAACTACACCCCACTATGTCCCCACTGAAACACCCCTCTACTACCAAACTCTCTATCCATATTACAAAACTCCCCACCTCAACCATTAAATTCCCCAGGTCTGAACATCAAACTCCCTAACCCGACCATGTCTATCCTAATCTCCACAGACTACTTGAACCACCAGACCACTTTCTCCCCCTGACCATACCTCCTGACTCCTCCACAAACTTCTGGTTCCCGCACAATCTCTTGACTCCCCCACGACCTCTCAATAACTTTATAGCCTCCAGGTTCCATTCCAACCACTCTATGACCCCATCTGGCCACCTTATTACCCCACCAAACCCTTGGCAGCTCCCTCGTCAGTGATTGACCCCCAGATTCTCCGAGCAACCCTGTGTATTCTCTGAATCTGCAACTCCCTCCCGATTACCAGAAACCCCTTAACCAAATCAGCCACTCATCCCGAATACCTACATCAGCACATCTTCTATTTATTCACCTTGCCCACCTCACTCACTACCCAACTCACCTACTCATCTACCCCATCCAGACATCCATCCCCCACCTACCCACTACCTACATCATGACATCATTCACTTACCTTACCCATCTATTCAACTGACTCATGTATCTAACTATCCAGGCAGCATCCTAGGAGTAGGAAAATCAACTTTTCAGGCAGGAGACCTTCATCAAGAATGAGGGGCTCCTGCCCGAAATGTTGATTTTCCTGCTCCTCAGATGCTGCCTGACCTGCTGTGCTTTTCCAGCATCACTCTAATCTTGACTCTGATATCCAGCATCTGCAGTCCTCACTATCCACCTCACTCACCCACCAACCTGCCCACCACAACCTCTCATCCACTCATATATTCACTCACCTACTCATCATACCCATTCGGCCACATAATCCCTCACTTCCTCTGCTCATTTTCATTTTTTTTTATGGATAGGTACATGAATAGGAAGGTTTTAGAGAGAAATGGTTTAAATACTGGCAAATGGGACTACATCAGTTGGTGAAACTTAATTGGACGCAAAAGTCTGTTTCTGTGCTGTGCAATTCTATGACTGTATGGTGAGAATATGTACCTTGACATCATAAGGAGTGTTTGAATCAAACTAAATGGATGCATTTAAAGGGAAGTGAGTCATGCATTTTGAGAGATAACAGAGTAAGGTTTACAATGCTAGATTTACATTAAGGAAAGATGGGAGGAGTGATAGGGGAGTATAAATGCCAGCATAGACTGGTTGGGCTAAATGGCCTATTTCTATGCAATGTACTGTGTTGTAATCCTATATGGTTACTAAGTGTAGTTCAATGTGATCAAGTGATATACCAGTCATGGTTAAATTGCGGTAGTAAGTACAAGCTGTGAAATATGGTTAGGTTTTGATTTGATCAGCAATGTTAGTGGGTGAATGAAAGAGGATGATGATTTGAGAAGTGTGCAAGATTAGTGAATTAGTTGTCATCATTCATAGCATTTGAAGATGTATTTACTGATCTTGACATCTTGTGTGAGGTCATTGAATGTCTTACAGCAGTACAACCAGCTTCTCAGGGATACACTGCTGGTATTGACCATAGTGGCTAACTATTCCTATTGCCTTCTTAGTTTCTCTCTTTAGGTCTCCTGGTCTTCTATAGACAAAGGGCTTTTCACCTGCACTGCTCCTGGACCAATGCCTCCAAAATTGTGTCACAGAACATTGGAGCATACTCTGTACTTTATTACACCATTATTCATTGTTCTTACTGCTCAAACACTTTTCCATAACAATTTCCACCATATACTGTAGCTAGACTGCACCTGTACCTCAAGAAATACTGGAGGGGGGAGCTTGACAATGCAATAGGAGCTATTAGGGACATGGGTAGCAGGTGAGCGTGCAGTGTGAAGTGAGAGTGTAAGGGCCTAACATTCATGATTACAATGAGCTAATGGCTCTATATAGGAGGTGGGCCTTCTAGCCTACCAGGCTCACTAACTCTATTGCTGCCTTGGACCTGTCACCAGAGGAAGTGTGCACTCTAATTCCATCCCAACCATTGTCTCCCCTCACTAAAAATATGGTGGATGGGTGCCTCTTTAAGCAAAATGTTTTTTCAGTCAAATGTTTCCCCAACTGCCAAAATCCATCCCTCCTTGACAAAAGTCTTATCCCTTGAACACTGTTTCCAATTCCTTCACTGTTGCTGGATCACAAATTTGGAACTCCCAACCTAACATTACCATGGGCAAACGTTCATTGCACAGACTGTAGCAGTTCATGTTGGTTATTCACTACCTTGTTCAGGACAACAAAGGATGGAAAGCAAATGCCCACCTAGCCAGTGCTGCCCATACGTCACAGATATATATGTTTGTGTTAATAATTCCTAAATGGCAAGCAGTAATTGAGGGAAAAGAAATGGGAGTTTAGTTGCAGTGAAAGTTTAATTGTTTCACAGAAGAAATCATGTGAGCCAAGCTAAATTAACTGCCAAGTGGAAAAAGTCACTGAGAGCTTCAGATTGAAATAAAACAAGGAAGCTGCCTCCATTTCCCATCTTAATCTTCACTCCCTCCACCATTGATGCACAGTAACACAGTTTATGACATCTGTAAGATGTGTTGCAGCAGTTCACCAAAGTATCTTCACTAGCACCTTCCAAACCGACAATCATTATCATCTAGAATGGCAAGGGCAGGAGAAGTATGGGAACACCACCACAGACACTTTCCCCTCCTAGTCACGCAATATCCTGACTTGAAACTATGTTGCCTTTCCTTCCGTGGCACTGGGCTAAAATCCTGGAACTCTTTCCAAACAGTACAGTAGCTGTCCCTCTTATTCAACCCTCATAATGAGGAGAATACAAACCACAGACTCCCAGAGTAAGAAAACGGAGATATCGAGAAAGCACAAGAATAGAGAAGGAAAAAAAAAAGAAAAATGATATAGAAAATGCGGTTAATGAGAGATAAAGGAAGTGAAAAGAGAAAAGAAAAAGTCTAAAGAAGAAAGGGTCTTAAAAAAAATCCAAAATCCATATGTAGATCAGCAGCCAGTCATTTGTCAATGTGCAGGTCAATATATGGCCAATGAAAGGTTACACGCATTCTTGAACTTACTTCCTACTCTTACATTATTGGCCTCTGACATCCACCATGTTTCAAAGGCAGCTACACCTTGCTGAAACAGGGCTAATCATTATGCAGTAATATTCAAAATATCAATTGTCTTCGCAAACAATTCAAAGACTGGTTTACAAACCTATTTTTGTTTCATCTTTTTGAACTCACCTCTTATTTCCAATATTTGAGTATGGGTATTGTGTGCAGTAATTATAAACTTTTTTTGTTATTCATTCAAGAAAAGTTGATTACATCGGCTCATTTTAAAGTGTGAGTTCATTTGGGTCTGGGAATACACAAGGCAAAGGAATACTCTTTAAGTTAATTTTGTTGCAACCAAATGAAGGGGAAAGTGAATAAAAAAGGGGAGTCAGTTCATCCCTTTTCACCTGGGAATTTGGCAGTTTGCAGCATCCCATCTGGAACTATAATAAATTCAGGATCCTTGTATTGGATCCGGTTGTAACAAGACAGCATTCCTGAAGTTACCCTGCTCATAGAGTAGTTCAAGTGTGCATCCATGAAAGCAGGTATCACTGATAACTTATGCTATTTATTGGTATAACAGTACTCAATAATTATCCAACTCTGTATTTTTTTGAGAATGTAAAAGGTTCTGTGGCATCATTTCAAAGGAAAGCACACGACTTCTCAAGTTGCCAGCTGTGACATATAAGGGTCTACTCTTCCAAAGTTCTTTGTTGGCTTTATTGCACTTTGTGTTATATTGAGCTTATGAAAGGTGTTATATCAATGTAAGGTTTTGTTTGTGCTGTGCATGTTCTGAAGTGGCTTCTGTTCAAAGGTGAGATGTTCCTTACAACAATGCTGACTGGTTTTCTCACTCATTCCCCCTTTCACTGGAATTCATCAAAAGAGTAGTGACCTGCCACCCAGGTTGTATTGCGAATAAACTACCCTACTGTGTCACTGAAGTTTTAAAAGGGAATTCTGGACAAAGTGAAAGAAATCAATTAAAATTCTTGCTGATTGCCAACTGAATTCACTTGTTAGGAAAGATAACATGACACCTGGTAGAGTACAGTCTCACTGAGGCTGGATTATTCATGATAGTCTTGTGGGTTGGGTTCATCACAAACTGACATTTATTTCTACCTAATTTACTTCCCATAGTGATTCTATCTACATCTGATTCCTTCTCAGCAATCTCAAAATATGTGATTTTGAACTGTAACCTCATACCTTTTCTTTATAACTGAACACTGCGGTATCTGATTCTGCTTTTGTTATGGTGCAGAAGGAGGCTATTTGGCCCATCATGTCAGCACTGGCTCTCTGAACATTTTGGTTGATGTCCTGCCTTTTACATGTAATGCTGAATACTATACCTATTTAAATCATCCTCCAGTGCCTTCTGGAATGCTTTAGTTGAACCTGTTTCCACCACATTTCCAGGGAATGTATTTCAGACCTTAACTCTTCACTCGATTTTTTTTTTCTCACCTTGCGTTTGTTTCTTTTGCAAAACATTTTAAATGCATATGGGTCTTGATGTTTTTAATGGGCCTGTACTGTTTTTCCCTGTCTGCTTTGTCCAGACCCTTCATGCTTTTTGAAAACTTCTCTGCTCAGCCTTCTCCTCTCTCCAAGGTGAACTTCTCCAATCTACCACCATAACTCAAGTGTTTATTTCCTCATCCTTGGAACCATTCTTTCAAACCTCTTTTGCAGTTTCTCCAGAGCATTCACATTCTTCATAAAAGAGTGGCGTCCAGAACGGGACACCATAATCCAGGTGAAGTCGAACTGGAGTCCTTTAAAAATTCTTGCTGCTCTCATCCTTTGCACCCCGATGAATGAAGCCGAGGATACTTGCTACGAGGCACATCCTGGGCAGTTGGGACTTGATGTAGTGGCACTACCACTGTGCGACAAAATGCTGTCTGCTTTATTCACGGTTCCGCACTACCCTCCCTCCTTTAACAATTTCTGTTTATATTCAGTCCTTTACGGCAGTGGGGCGAGATTACTGGAGGTGGCCGTGCAGTTTGACACAATGAGGAGTGATTTTGCCGCTGGAGCGGGTTCAGTTTAAATGTCACTCATCACTCGGGCTGTTCCGATAGAAAAAGGAGCTGCTTCCCCCGCCCTCGCGGGCAGCCTTTCTCCCAGCCAAAAACATTGGCCAGGTCTGAGCGGTGCCAGGCTCTCATGTGGCTGGAGCTCCTGGCGAGGGAGAAGGGAAAGCCCCTTGTTCTGGGGGGGGTCCCCGAGAGGCTCAGGAAGGTGCGGAGAGGCGAACGTACCGAGCAGCCGCTGAGGGGACCAAGGGAAGGGAGAGCTTCCTCAGTCCGCGTTAGCTCGGTGGAGAGAGCTGGGCAGCTGGTACAGGAAGATGCAGGGGGCTCCCAGGGAGTCGAGCCAGTTCTCTGAGGCGGATTGAGACTGAACCTTGAGCAGATTTCTCGTATCGAGCGTTCACGGGCGAAGTTGGTGCCGCTTTGAGCGAGCCCAGGAGCAGTGGGAGACACAGAGAGAGAGAGAGCAATGGACATGAGCGTAAAGAAATTCACCGTGCGCCGCTTCTTCTCTGTTTACCTGCGCAAGAAATCCCGCAGCAAGAGCTCGAGTTTAAGCAAATACGAGGTTGGTTGCCTAAATGTTGCCGAATGACATGAACCACGGTCCTTGTGCTTTGCCATAGCTGCTTTTTTTAGCGGCGGAGCATCCCTGCTGCTGGGAGAGGAAAACAAAGAGAGAGGGTGCGGGTGGCATTGCATTGGGATGGGCTGGGGTTTGGCAAAGCCCGAGTACGCAGCAGGACAGCTGCTGTGGCGAGCCATGCCAACACAGCAGGAGCTGGGGCTGGACAGCTCGCTGCATCAGGACAAGGAACACATTGCGATTACACAGGGAAACGGCCAGATTCGAGATTCCTGATCTTGCCCGGAGGCCAGCCCCTTTTATCAGTCTTTTCTGACTGGTCCCCGTGTTATGGGTGCTCCAGGGTTATCTGGGCCATTCCCCTTAGCCGGCAATGATGTGTCAGTGTGTGTGTCCCCTCTCCGCTCTTGCTAAATGACTTAATTGCGAGAATTTCCAGGCACTCAGAAGTTAGATCATTGAATTCTTTTATTAAAATAACGACAGAATAACTGTTCCCCCCCCCCCCCCCCCTCCTCACAAGGGTTTTCCCCCTCTCTCGGAGTGTCACTCTAGATTCAGAAGGGGCATACATGCTCTGAGATTTCTAACTATAGGATTTAAAACAACTCAGCGGTTAGAAAGGGGAAATGTACTGACTGCAGTTGGAATGGTCCCAGCACAATTAATGCCATTTAGTCTGGCTGCAGCCTGCGCTGTGTGGAAGGTGAACATAGACTGCAGTGTGGGACCGCTGCTGACCGGTTTGAAGCGAAATATCCAACAAAGGCGAGGTATCCAAGCCCGGCCAATTCATTCCCCTCGCTTCCTTTGTAGACTTGAAATCAAATCTCCAGCAGCCGTCCCTTCTCATTGCTATCTCTTCCTCTGCATGACAACAGCTCGCTCATGCTCAAAAATCCAAACAAAACCCTTTATGTCAGGACAGGAAATATCTTCACTTCTCTTTCGGAACATGCCGGCAATGGCACGAAATATGATCTCGGACAAAGCAACAAAATGCAGAATCGGGTCACTGGTGTTCATTTCAAATACTGCACCAAAGACCTTCAATTCTTTGATTCCCTTCAGGGTTTTTTTTTCTCCTCCACATGCCTCTCCGTGAGTGCCATGGGCACCGGCATCCCTCCCAAGAGTCAGTTGTGAATTCCTTCCCGAAACCACCTCTGTCCATCACCACCTCTCTCCCAGTCTTTACAAATTCTTCTTAGAACCACCTCTTGGCTTCCTCCAGCTTTCCTGATATCAGCTTAAAAAGCACGATGTCAACATTGTGGCTGTGTGCACTTCTGTGAAGGACCTCGGTGGTAGGATTATATCGCCGTAGAAATGCAAGTTGTTGCCATGTCCTGGCTGCAATGTCAATATTTCTGTGTAGACTGATCAAAGGGACTGTGTGTGTGTGTAAGGGTGTGAATGTGTGTGTGAGGGGGTGGAGAGATACCAGATATAGTGAGAAACGAAACCGTGATTTGGGTGCTGGGTGCCAATCTGAGATTTTGAACAGAAGGTACCTGTGGGCAGATGTGTGGGGAAAATATTGACATTGTGACATTACAAATACCTTATAGTCAATTTATAACATCAGGATATAAATATGCTATCCATTGATCAATAGAATAAATGTACAAGACAGAAAGAAAGACTGTCGGTATTAGGACCTGAATAAATTATACCCTCTACTGTAAGCAGTACAAATATCTGTGTCCAGAGGGTCTGAGTGGGTATTGGTGGTCCTGCGATCCAGTATTATCTTCAGCATGAACTTGTTGGACCGAGGGGTCTGTTTCCATGCTGTATGACTCTATGACTCTATTAGGGAAATCTCACACGGAGAAGTCCATGCTTCATTCACATATTTTACAGATTTCATGGTATTTCATTACTTCAGTAACATAATTCTGATTTTGGTTTTATACAAATATCAACTGAAAATAATCACTGTGAATTTATTTCTTTAATGCTCAATTTCCAAATACAAAGAAAATAATATAAAATGTGACCCATGACCATTGTTCTCAATTCTCTTGACACTGTTGAGATTTCCTGGGATCCATACCAGAGGAAATTGAGTGCGTCTGTCTTAAATAGACATAATGTGGGACAGCATGAAGTTGACCATGCAGGAGTTTTCCCTCACTTTCCTCCAGTTATAGTGAATGGATTCCATTTTGTAGGGGTGCTTGGAGAAATTGAGGCAAGTGTTTGCGCCTGGCACTCCCTCACATTGGAGAATCTAAGGGGACAAACAGTTAGGCCTCAAAGGAGAAGTGAACACTTTTAAAAAATATTTTCAACACAATGGAGCTGGACGCCTTCTGGCTAAAAGTTCATTTATTTGCCATTCCTGATTAAATGGGATCATTGCCAAAGTGCTTTATCCCATAATGTGAGAAATGTAGATGGATTCAAATCTCCAGAATAGAAATTATGACAGATGGAAGCTTTTTTAGCTCATCAGGGTGTAGTCATGAATTGACTGATGCAGTGAAAGCCATCAATTGTTAGTTAGTGGAGCTTTATTGATTATTTACTGAAGCAGTCTGCCTTTAGCTTTACTCATGTAAGTGGAATTTGTACTTGGGGGAATGCAGGGCAAAGGTCTGTGAATTAAAAAATATTGGAAAGAATATGAATAACTTGCATTCTAGAAGCAAATTACTTTTGTTTTGGATAATTTGGATTTTGATTTGGATAATCTGGATTTTGAGTATTGCTTAATAGGTATTATGTGAGACCTTATATTTCGAATCAACTTGATATGTTTCCTATTCTGTTCATTGTAATTTTGTTTCAAGCCTTTTGTTTTTACTCCTGCAGCATGTACCCTTCAGTTTCATTTTCCGTTATGTTCTTGCAGAGGATTTCACCATACATTAAGCATTTCTTGTGCCTGAGAGGAGATTTGGGCATGCTGTTTGTTTTGGCTTCCAGTTGGATGGGAGTGATGCGTGGCCAATATTTCCCAACTGAGTGTCCTTCCTTCTGCAAAGCTCTCTACTCTCTGATCAGCACTCCCTTATAAACCATTGCTCAGGTTTCCTATCCACACACCTGCATGGGAAACTAAAACTTGTGGTCACATGGTGTTTTGTCTCAATTCCCATGTCACTGCCTTGGATGTTTATCTCTGCCTGGAACATGCTCACATTTAATTCACTGAGATGGTAAGCCAAACAACCAACTGAAGAAGGAAGTTCCACAAATATCCCCTTTCTCAATGATCAGGGAACCTCCATCAAAAAACAAGACTGAAGTATTTGCAAATAGCTTTGGGTGGCAGTCCCAAGGATGATCCATCTTGACCTCTCCTGAAGTCTGCTGCATCACAGACGCCAATCATCAACCAGATTGATTCCACGTGAAATTAAGAAATGATTGAAGGCACTGAATACTGCAGAAGCTATGGACCCTGTTAACATTCTGGCAATAGTATTGAAGACTTGTACTACAGAACTAGCCATGCCATGAACAACTGTTCCAGTACAGTTGCCCAGGTATGTTCTATCCACAAAAATTAGGACAAATCTTATCTGACCATACTGCCCCATCAGTCTACCCCTTGATCATCAGCAAAGTGATGGAAGGTGTCACAATAATGTTATCCAGTAGGACTTACTCAACAATAACTTGCACATTAGAGTTCCACATACACCACTCAGCTCCTGACCTGCTTTGGTCAACAAATATAGAAAAAAGAGGTGAATTCAAGAGAGGATATGAGAGTGACTTCCCTTAACCCAAAACAGCACTTGTCCGAGTCTGGCATGATGGATCACTGGCAAAATTGAAGTCAGTAGGACTCAAGAAGAAAACTTATTACTGTTTGGAGTCATGCTTAGCATAAAGGAAGATGGTTGTGGTTTTTGAAGATGATCAACTGGAATATCATTACATGAGTTCCTCAGGGTAGTATCCTTGGTCCAACCATCTTCAGCTACTCCATAAATAACCTTCCCTCCATTATATTGTCAGAAGTGAGGACATTTCCTGATGACTGCACAATATTCAGCACCAGTCATAACTCTCCAAATGGTCGATGGTTCCCTCATGCAGCAACACCTGGATAACAGCTCCTCGGAACACCTTCACCCTCACCTCCATCTACCTATTGCACTCTCAGCTACCTTCCCCCCCATTTCCCCTCCCATTTATCTCTCAGCTTCCCGGCCCGGAAGCCTCATTCCTGATGAAGGGCTTTTGCCCGAAACATCGATTTTCCTGCTCCTTGGATGCTACTTGACCTGCTGTGCTTTTCCAGCACCACTCTAATCCCAACACCTGGATAACATCCTGGCTTGGGTAGCTAATGATCAAGTAACATTCATTCTGATAAGTGCCAAGCAATAACCACCTAATAACCATCTTAACAAGAGAGAATCTCACCATCACTCCTTGATTTTCAATGGCATTAGCATTATTTAATACCCTGCTATCGATATCCTGTAGTGCAAAATTGATCAGAAATTGAACCAGATCAGCCATATAAATGCTGTAGCTAAAATAATACATCAGAAAAGAGAATTCTGAAGTCACTAACTCATTGACCTATTCCCTAAAGCCATCCACAATGAGTAGTGTAAAACACTCTCCATTTTCCTGGATGTGCACAAAGCTCTTATGATGCTTTACTCCATCTAGTACATCGCAATGCAGTTGACTGGCCCCCATCCATAATTTCAAACATTCATTTCCTCCACCATCCATGTACGGTTGGAACACTTTAATGTGCAAGATGCACAAGCAGCAACTCATTAATGCCTCTTCAACAATATCTTGCAAAACTACAACTACTACTATCTGGAGAAATAAGAGCAAGAAATGCATGGAAGCATCAACACCCTCAAGTTCCCCTCCAGCTCACACACCATCCTGACCTTAAATTATATTGTCTTTCCTTCACTGATATTGGGTCAAATTTCTGGAACTCCTGTCTTAACTAGACATTGGGTATACAATTTGAAAAGAAACATTGATAAAATAAATTAGAGCTTATCAGTTTCTCAGTTGTATGGGTTAAAGAGCTTGGAGATGCAAGGTTGCATTCCACTATTGGCAATTTGTGATTGAAATGCCACAAGTTTAGTTTCCTCTTTTCCAGTATAAAGATGAACTCAAAAATCTGTTTTATATAATGCAGAATTAATTTCTAAAATCAAGTGGCAAAGCTGGTTAACACCTAAGATATGATCTGGACAAACAATGGTTCATGTGTGGAATGAAGTGCCAGAGCCATTGGTGAACACAGTTACAGTTACAGTGTTTAAAAGACATTTGGATAAGTTCATGAATAAGAAAGGTTTGGAGGGATATGGGCCAGGAGCAGGCAGGTGGGGCTAGTTTAGTTTAGGAACATGGTCAGCATGGACTGGTTGGACCAAAGGGTCTGTTTCCATGCTGAATGACTCTTAGCTCTTTTTTTAATCTCCACGCAAAGCAAAAGACAACCAGCACTTCATAGAGGTAATTGTTTTTTTTAAATGGCAAAGGAAAACACCCTTATTCACGAATGGCGTGAGAAGCAAATGATTAATTCTCATAGTCCAGTAGATTTCTTGTGATAAAATTGAATTGCTGCCAGCCACAGACTGATAGAAGAGTTTTCAAGTAAGCTTTGGTATGAATGGGAATTAAGCTGGTTCCAAGTCTTTGTAAAGTAGTCACAGTTGAGATTCTTAAGGTTTACAAGATAGTCAAAATCCTGATATGTGCAATCTTTAGCAGATTCCTAAATACATCAACCATGAGAAGGACAGAGACTTGCAGCTTTTCTGCAAACCTTGGAGGTTTCTTTCCTCCTGAATTGCTAGGTTTTTGAAACAAAAATTAAGACCAGAAAGGGTTGATGGGTAACTTTCAGTACAGAACTACATAATCCCCTACAAAGCCAGAGTTTCCTGCAGTGCAGCACAATAAAGCCCGTTATGTATCTCCCTAAAGGCTTTGCTTGGCTATTTTTTCAAAGTCAAGGTTTTTGTAATTAGCAAATAGATCACAACCCAATTTAAAATACTAAATTAAGTTTTGAAGAAGCCACATGATTTTCTTTCTCCCTTGTTAAATAAATGTTTAATACAGTTCAATATCTTCCAGTGTTTTGTATAATTCATTAATATAGATATGTTGCCCAAAAATAGTACCACTGGTTACTTCCTTTCACTTGAAAAAGGAAGACTGAAAAGATATTTTAGATTTAAATACTTTACACAGTTGACACGCATTTATAACAAACTTGTCAATGGATGTTGAATATGCCAGCAAATTCAAACAAATTTAGGATATATACATGGAGAAACAGATAGCTAGATAAATTTGACTACTTTTGGATATTGGTAATTCCCACAATTATAAATATTGCCATTAATAGAGTCAGGGAAATCTAATCAGAGTTCCTTCTCGAAGAATCCCATATTCCATTTTTTGATAATTTGATTCCCCACATCATAGTAATTTTTGAAATATTTTGCATGATGTATTTTGGAATTTCATTAAATTGTCTTACCACTTTTCATTCAGGATGCATACAGTTACCAGAGAAAAGGAGCTGAATTTTTCACTTCAGGCTGGAATTAAACCCAGTTTTCAGATGTGAACTGAGTCTAGCCATTTACATCGCCCAGCTATCCTGCTTTATTGCAAAAACTAGAACTGTATGTCACTTTTCCATGATGTTCACCTGATTATGTTTCTGAGAATCATCCCAAAACCTTTCCATAAACTAAGTGAAGATCATTTGGCAGAATTGCAGAGAATTCTCTGTTCTTCGAAGAAAACAATCAATAGTTAAATGTCACTTCAACCACCCAGACATCATTAGTTCAATGTTTCATGTGAGGTGGATACCATTGACAACACTCTCAAAATCAGTTTGCTAAATTTATATTAAAAATCCAGCTTGGGAGTTCAATTCACAATCTTGTGACCAAGAGACTGAACTAAGCAGACATAAGTAACTGCATAGTCTCGGATTAACGAAAAATACATTGGTGCACTGTCAGGTATAAGATTCAATTCCATAACAGGAGGCACAATTATTAATACTTGCTAAAATGATTGGATACTGGAAATTTATAAATGATTTATTAAGCAAATTAATTTAATGTGACATTTCATTAAGGTGGATCACCAGAGAGTAATGCTTTTTTAGTTAAAGCCTGGAAACAGAAATAAAATCATACCTTAGAATAAATTCAATAGTAGTGTTACTATACATTC